>NW_004524616.1:16878489-16914052 GCF_000260255.1 Octodon degus | reverse complement strand
AATTGGAAATCACACAGCTGAAAGCAATGAATCAACAGCTTCTGAAATAAAACAGCTGCAGAAAGATATAGAAGACCTCAGATTGGAAATGAAAAAATAAATCCCTGAATTGATTTGCATTTTCTCTGTTCAGATCATTTACCCATTTTTAAATCAGATTGTTTGGGGTTTTGCTAATCATTTTTTTAAATGTTCCTTGTATACTTGAGAAGACAGATTTATATTAGGATGTATTATAAATAAATTCTTAAGATAAACTCATCACTTAACTATGAGGATGTGTTTCAAGAAATGTGTTGTTAGTATATTTCAACATTGTAGAGCATACTCACTGAAACTAGGACACCTGTGTTGTCACTATACAATATAATCTTTTGGAATCATTGCCATATGTAACCCATTGTTGACTGAAATATTGTCATATGGCATACAACTTTCTTAGTCACTTTTCTGCTTGCTGGAACAGAATACCAGACACCTGCTGCTTGGCTCACAAGTTTCAGTTGTTGAGCAAGGCTTAAAAGCACAGAAGGGCCTGGCCCTCTGCTGCAACTTTGTATGTGGGAATCTATCCATTTCCTCTGCATTTTCCATCTGATTAAAACACAAGTTTTCAAAGTAGAGATGGATGATTTTCTGGATTTCTGCAGGGTTGTGATTTCACCCTTTTCATTCCTGTGAGATTTTGAGACTTTTTTTTTTGTTTTGTTTTTGTTTTTTTTTTTTTACAAAATTAGATAAAGGTTTGTTGATCTTACTTAAATCTTTCAAAGAACCAATTCTTTAATTTGTTGGTTGAAGAGAAAAAAAATATTGAAAAGTAGAAGAGGTAGAGGAAGGTAGGCCAAATAGACAAAGGATAATTCTGCAGATAGACTCCCCATGTGATCCAAAAGAAACAATTCTCTTGTTGGGGATATAGCTCAGAGGCCTAAGTGCTTGTCTGGCAAGCACAGGGTCCCGAGTTCAATCTCTGATACTGCAAAAGAAAAAGTTCTCTTTCCTCATCACCAGAATGTTCAAAAAAAATTTTTAAGTAAGAAATTTAAATTCATGGGTTCTTAGTATCTTTCTTTGATACACTCTTAAGAAATAAAACTCGTGCTTATTGCTGCCAAACAGGCAAGCAACCTATATAAGCACCACAGAATTTCCTCGTAAACTGTCCTCCAGCCTGACAGGGAAAATGGTGGGAAGAGGCAGCTGTTTACTACCAAGCATGGTGGTTTCTACTTGAAAGTCACATGGGAAAGAATCAAGGGACAGCCTAGAAACAGTTGTTATGAGTAAAAAAGAAAAAAGGAGGGGCTGGTGAGATGGCTCAGTGGTCTAAAGCAACTACTTAGAACAAGCTTAGCAAAGCACAGGGACCGCGGTTCAATCCCCCAGCACCACATGCCAGCCAGCCCCGCCCCCTGGTGGGCTGAGCTGGCCACACATACACACACACACATGCATACATAAGTAAATAAATAAAAATTAAAAAAAAAAAAGAAAGAAAAAAGGACTGGGGCATGCACACCAGTGAGGGAGCTGGGCACAGAGTCCACGTTGTGGCATTATAATCTTATATATTCTTGTATGCTCTTTTTAATGGATTACTTCCCTTTCCATACTTCAATAAAAAATAATAGAAAATAGAAAATAAAAGATTGCATAAGAACTAGGAAAGTAAGGTCATTAAATACTAAAAAAGTTTTTTGAAAATTACAATACAGTTAGTAAAAGAAAATACAGTTAGTAAAGAAAGGAAAGTAAATACAACATAGAGTTTCAGCAATTAGAAAACATGGCAGAATTAAGTGCAAACATCAGGAATACAACTGAATGTGAATTTTTTACTTAGCTTTAGCTCTTAGGAGAAAAAGATGTTCCACTTGTATCAAGAATAAAACTTTGGACCAATGTGGTGATATAGACTTCTAATCCTAGCACTTGGGAGGCTGAGGCAGATTAGTTTTAGGCCCGTTGAGGCTACAAAGTGAGTTCATGGACAGCCTGAACTGTTTAGCGAGACTCTGTCTCAAAAAGATTGAATATGAAAGAGTAAAGCCTAACTCTATGTTGTAAACTATATAAGAGACACAGGTATAGCGTGCAGTCAGGGAGGCAGGGCCTGGGAAGTACATGTCTCCTCCTAAGCTGCTTTGCTCTGCTGCTACTAAAGTTGACTCAAGAAGATACAAAAATTATAAATAAACCGTATCAATCAAAGAAATGCAAGATATAATAAAAAACCTACTAAGAGAGAAAAGCCCTTGCTCGATACACTGCTGAATTCTTGGCAGTTCAAAGCTCTTGTCCTGTACCCTTGACATTTAAAGAGATACTTGAGCTAGGGAGATGGCTCAGTGGAATAAGTGCCTCCTTGGCAAGGGCAAGAGCCTGAGTTCAATCCCTGGTTCCGCCAAAAAAAATAAAACATAAAATAAAGAGATACTTGAGGATAAAGTCCTTGGATTACAGTTGATTTTATTGAGTTTCTTAAAAAAATATGTCTTTGTACATGATTTGTATATTGATTATACAAAAATGAGTACTTAATATTGTTTTGTGTGGTCTTCTCAGTAGCTTGGTAGTTTGTGTGTATTGTTTTTCAAAATTAAAATTTTAATTAATATCAAGTTTCTTAAAGTAAGATCCGGTAAGGAATTTAACTTATAATGACAACCAAAATTAGGCTCATAACTAAAATTTTTGTGGTTTTCCTTAGGAATTGAAACCTGATACAGTAACTAAATCTGCTCTTGGTGATGATATCAACTTTGAAAAAATCTGCAAAAAGGTATGTCTGCAATAGATTGTATTTGTTTTATGAGAAGCTTTTTAATTCTAATGCTTATCTTTTTCGTTAAAGAGAAGACTTATCAAGAAGCCAGTCCCTGTAAATGTATGACTTTTCCCTCACCAAGCTTCAGTATTGCCACTGAAAAATATTTTTTGATAATTTATGAATTTTACTTTGTTGTGATATTGAACTTAACATGATATTTTATATATATCTTAAAATTTAACTTTACTATTTTTAACTGGGAATGTAGTGTTCTCCTTTCCAAAAGTTCTCTTTTTTATAAATTCCTCATTTAATTTCTGGTTTACCTTACCCTGTTTATACTGGAAGAAAATAGAGGTCAAAACAGAATGTAATTAACTAATGATGGCCGCATCACTTGGTGGGCAGCAGGTGGAGGGCTTCTGCCCTGGCCTCTTCGCTGCTATCTCCTCCCCACTGCTTCTCTGTATCTTTGCCAGTGTTGCTGATGCCAGCCCAAGACTGTTTTGATCAAAACAGTTTTTTTCCTCCTATGCTTCTCTGATTCTGCTTTCCCTGATTTTTAGTCTGATTTGCATTTCTTTTTCTTTCTTTCAATTTTATTTTATTTTGAAGAATAAAATCAAAAGAAACAACAAATAGCAGAAACAAAGGCAGAAGTAACATACAGCAATACATAGTTACAGATTTTGAAAAAAAGTATAACTCATTAACAATGGTTGTTGTATTACCTGTTTTTATCAAATCTGTTGCTCCTGATTTGCATTTCTTTCTAACAATCTTTATATGTATATATTTGATGTGCACCATGCATATTGCCAAGAATTAAATGCTTACCTTAAAACTAAGTAAAATTTAGGTGCATTTGGGTGGCTTAAACTTTCTTTGTCACACTACTCATACTTATTTTAGGTCATTGTATTTATTTCCCTAGTTTCACATGCAACCATCTGTATGTGTGTGCAATTAAGAGGGAATTTTCTGTCCTAAGGTATAGCATGTTTAATTACTTACTGTTTTTGGTAGTGTATTTCTTAACATTATTTTATTTATTTATTTATTTTGGTATTTTAGGGAAGGGTCTACAGGATGTTCAGGATCTCACTACTAGATCAGACTCAGTGATTCGCCTGTTTGTAGCCTCCCAAGAGCTGGGATTTTAGGCACACACCACCACACCCAGTCTCAGTTGCCATCTCAGCGAGCCCTGGGGGGGCTGGGCCAGCACTGGCAGGCCAGGTCTGGAGATGGAACCCCTGGTCCCTGTGCCTGCTTGCGGGCGCTTTAATCTGCTGAACTATTTGGCTGGCCCTCTTAATATATTATGATCTTTAGCAGCTGCTTGCCTAGAATTTGTCATGGTGAACATTATTTCCATTCTTTCATTGTTCTTTTTTTTATGATTCTTCTTCCTTAGATGACTGAAGGATATACACGTGGTATGTCCTGGGACCAATAAATTTAGCAATTTATCTACCCTTGAAATAGGATCCAAGGACAGTGTACTTGAGGTTTAATACAAATTTTATCTAAAATTGAATAATACTATCCACTTAAAATAGACCTGAGAAATTGGATAAGATTGAATGTCATTAGGGCTCTGTTTTCAAGAAGAGAAATAATACTAGCTGCAATGTCGACACCGTAAAGCAGTTGCTTTCTCCGGTTGATTCTGCAAAAGTTAGCTTACATTGAAATCTCAGTAGCTTTTAAATGACTGGTTTTATTTACCTAGCCTCTTATAGTAATTTTATATATAATGTCTTACATGGTTATCAAATTAAATTTTCTATAAAAATTTTGTTTCGGTATAAAAGTATATTCATATGTCCTAGCTTTCAATATTTTCTAATGTTTTATCCAATAAAAAATTAGTATGCAGAATATAAGCAAGAATAGTTATTTTCCTTTCTGTAGAAAATACTTCATCAATTTTCAACAAATAATTCAAAAATCCTAGTTAAGTTTATAGTTAAAAATGATTAAGTCTTAAAAATTTTTATTGGGCTGACCAAATAGCTCAGCGGATTAAAGTGCCTGCAAGCAGGTGCAGGGGCAGGGATTCAGTCCCCAAGCCTGCCATGCCTTCACCCCAGCCCCCACCCCCCAGGAACACTGAGACAGCAGTTGAGACTAGGCGTGGTGGTGCGTGCCTGTAATCCCAGCACTTGGGAGGCTGTAAACAGGATGATCACTACAAGTCAGATCTGGTAGTGAGACCCTGAACACTCTGTAGACCCCTTCTCTAAAATACAAAAAAAAAAAAGAAAAGAAAATTTTTGTTAGCTCCAAAATGTCCTTCCTTGCAGTTTGCCACAGTACTTCTGACCCAACAAAATGGACTGTTTCTAGTTACCTTACTAAATGTTTTGAATAATTGTATGTGTTTATTCTTTCCTTTTTTTTAGAATACAAAATAATAAAAAAAAGCATTAGAAACAATACAAAGTTTCATTAAACAAAGTAAGAATTCAACAGTGGTTCCTGTATTGCATGATATTATCTTCAAATTAGTTGTTTAGGTTACCAGATATAAGCCTGTGAAGTTGGTTAAAAAAACAAAATAACAAAGAAGTTACAAGAAATTAAAAAGCAAAAGTAAAAACAAAGAATTAAAAAAAGTTTTAAGCATTAACTGCTCCTTTCCATAGACCAGCAGAAATCGGTAGTACAGTTATCCAAATTCTCCTGCATATATGCACGAGCATATCTTTTTGTCTTTCTTTTGTCCTTTTCCTTATTCCAGTTTTTCCTTCACATTGAACAAATTCTTTCCTTTTACAGTATGTATTGTGCCTTTCAGATTTTATTTACTCTGTCAGCTTCTCACACAAGTGCGACAATACAATGTTTGTACATGTGAGTCTGATTTATTTCATTTACCAATACAATCTCTAGTTGCATCCATTTATGTATAAAAGCCTTAAATTTATCTTTTTTTTATAGCTGAGTAATACTTCATTGTGTAAAAATACCACTTTTTTTTTTTATCAATTTCTCAGTTAATGAGCATTTGGGTCGTTTCTAAGACTTAGCTATGACAAATATGAGTGCACATATATTGCTGTGGTGTGATAATTTCACTTCTTTCGGAAAAATACATAAGAGGGAAATAACTACCTTGAATGGGACCTTGATTCCTAGCTTTTTGAGGAGTCTCCATACTGGTTTCCATAATGGTTGTACCAGCCTATACTCCCACCAACAGTGGAGACAGGTTCCTTTTTCCCCATACCCTCCCCAGCATTTGTTATTGGTTGAACTCTGAATGATAGCCTTTCTTTCTGGTGTAAGATGGTATCTCAGCATTGTTTTAATTTGCATCTCTTGAATGACGAATAATGTTGAACATTTTTTCATATATTTATTTACTTGAGAAATATAATAAATTATATTAATAAAATATATTAATAAATATATATGTTTATTTCTTTATTTGAGAACTGTATGTTCATCTCAGATGCCCATTTTTGGATTGGGTCTTTGATTTGGAGGCTGATTTTTTTTTCAATTCTTTATATGTTCTAGATAAAAGTGTTGTCTGAGGGACAGTTGGCTATAATTTTTTCCCAGTTTGCAGGTTTTCTTTTTATTCTGTTGGTGACTTCCTTTGATGTGCAGGAGCTTTTCAAAAAGATGAGATCCCAGTTGTTGATTCTTTGAAATATGAGCTCCAGAAATGTTTATTCTTGAAGTATAACTTAAGATAAAACCTAAAAGTAAAGCACAATTAATATTGTAAGTACTGGTACTAACATGCTATTTCTCCCAGTTCATTTAGTCATTTTTATCTTAAGCAACATTTCATAGAACTAATAATACACGTAAGAGCTTCGTTCAACTTTGGAGAGAGAGAGAGTGTGTGTGTGTGTGTGTGTGTGTGTGTGTGTGTGTGTGTTTTCAGACTGTTGTTTATATTCAGGGGTACATTTTGAAAATTCTTTGAAAAATGAATTTTAAATGCTTTTATGATAATAAACACCCATATGCCAAAATAAAATTTTCCTTTAAAAGGCAAGGTGTTTTCTACAGTTTGATTTGAAGCTGGAGACATGTGAAAAGCACAGTTTCCTTTAATTTTTTCATGGCAAATGGGTCCATTTTAAATAAGGAAAGTGTTGGTTTCTGTCATACCTCCCAGTGTTGTGAAGGCTTCTTCATGCAGGTGTAAAAGCTGCTTGTTTGTGGAGACTACTTAGCAGCCTTCTAAGGTTCAAAATAAACTTACTTAAATTTAAAACATATCACTGTAATTGTATTCCTTGTGTAGCTCCATAACATTTTCTGTCTCTTAAATGAAATGTGTCCTTTTTACCATGGGCAAGTCATTTGTGCATTTTTCTTGCCCTTTTATTTATAAATTATATGTTTACAGAGAAGTTATTCATCTTGAGAAAAATAATCACATCATAATCGTGGATACTTCTTCTACAGCCCTCTTTTTACCACCCATTTCTAAAACCCTTTTCCCATCTCCACAAAGTCTGTTCTCCCATTTCCTATTCTCTCTCTCTTATTGTGCTCTTTGAAGTATTTCTATTTCTAGCTCTCATTGAAGAGAAATCAAGGATGTTTAATCTTCTGTGTCTGATTCCTGCTATTTACCAGAGTGTCTCAAGGTGTGCCCATTTCCTGCAATTGCTTGTGTACCCCATTTTCTCTATCCGTTCTGTTCATGAACATAAAGGTTACATCAAACATTTAGCTCTTAAGAATTGTAATGCTGAGCCGGGGAGATGGCTTAGTAGGATAAGCGCTTGACCGGCAAACGCAAGGATCTGAGTTCAATCCCCGGTTCCGCCAAAAAAAAAAAAAAAAAAAAAAGAATTGTAATGCTGTACACATAGGTATGTATCTATCATGTTAAGATTTTTTTTTTTTTTTTTGGTACTCCTTCCAGAAGATATAAGAGGTATAGCTGGCTTAAATGGAATTTCAATTTATAGTGCTTTGATTATCATTTCTATCATGGCCAAAAATGTAAACATTTTTTGATGTATTTATTGACCATTTGTACTTTTCAATAGTATCTATTTGTTTAACTCAAGTTTGATTATGTCTTTTATTTCAGGGATCTAATTTTTAAGTTATAGTCACACTGAATAAATGATAGTTTTGTCCTCGTGTATAAGATGATGCCTTTATATGCTAAGGGCTCAGTAAATTTGAAGAGCTGGACATGAGGGAAGAAAAGGGACTAAAAGAGATTGGAGAAAACAAGAAAATGAAATCTTCCATTTTCCCTTGTCCTTGTGAGTTCTTCACTTAGATTAACAGAGCTGCCAGGCATGGTGGTGCTCACCTGTAGTCCCAGCACTCAGGAGACTGAGGCAAGAGGATTGCCATAAGTTTTAAAACAGCCTGCACTACATGGTGAGTTCAGGGTAGTCTGAGCTGCATAGTGATATCCTGTCTCAAAAACCAAAAACGGTGCTGACTAGAAAGATGTAGGTATGGTCTAAATGCAGAGAAGACCCAAACATTACCAAAAGAAGCAATCTTAGTGCACTTGCTTCACAAGCCTATTTAATTTAATGTTTATGTTTTTATTTCCTCCCAAAAACCTTAAAGAAAGCTGTACACAATTTGTAATGTGAAAAAGTGTTGATAGTTGAGTAGTAAGTGAAAGTTAAGATCAGAAGGCAATTTAGAAATAATCTGACTAAATTCAGAGCCTGATCTTATATCTAGCTTTATCTTACTGGCTATGTAATCTGGAAAATTAAGTCTGAATTGGCAGTCGTTTTCATAAATAAATCTTTGGCCTGTATCACCTTTATTAGCCCTTTTTAAAATTTAAACTTAAAAAAAGTTAACTGAAGGATTTTCTAAAAATAAAATTCTTTTAAAATTCCTTTCTTAAGAATAAAATAAATAGCTCTTGGGAGGTTGTGAACAGGCGGATCACTACAAGTCCAATCTAGTAGTGAGACCCTAAACACCTTATAGGCCCTTCCTTAAAATACAAAAATACAAAAATACAAAAAAATAAAACAAATGATGTAGGCATAGTGGCACATGCCCATAACCCCAGCACTTCAGAGGCTGAGACAGCAGGATTGCTGTGAGTTCAAAGACAGCCTGGGCTACATAAGTGCTTTTGGGCCAGCCTGCACTACATTTAGACTCTGCTAATTAATTAATTAATTGATTAATGAAAAATTTAAAATGTTAAATTTTACCGTTTTACTGCAGAATTTTTAAACTTTATTTGATTGCTATAATTTATAAAATTGATATTCTAACACATTAAGAAATGGGCTAGAGAGATAGCTCAGTGGAATAAATGCAAGGTCTTGAGTTTGATCCCTGGTACTGCCCAAAAAAAGACAAAAGAAAAAGGAAAGAAAAGAAATGGATGTGTTAAAATTTTATACTGGTCTTTTTAAGAACGTAAAACTTAGGGCTTGCCAGATAACTCAGCAGACTAAAGAGCCTGCTTAGGCAGAGCGCAGTGGCCGGGGTTCAGCAATTGAGACTGGGTGTGGTGGCTTGCCCTTGTAATCCTAGCACTTGGAAGACTGAAAACAGGAGAATTACTACAAGTCTGATCTGTGTAGTGAGACCCTGTAGACCCTGTACTAAATACATTTTTTTTAAAAATGTAAAATTTACTTCTCAGTATTCACAAAGCATTTATATACATAAGTCAGTAAGTTCTCTGATTTGTACTGTTTTTCCACATTATGATGTATCTCTACTCCTCAGATAAGCAATTTAGACTTGAAAATCAGTAATAGGACATCAGGAACAAATATGAATTAAATAAAATAATTAGCTAAATATAAGAACTTAAAAAGACAGATATATATGAAGGATATGTATATATTTTGCAGTTACTGCTGATGTTTGTGAATGCCTTGATTAAATAATTTTCATTTCAGTGAAAGTTCCAATTCTACATTGTAACTTGTTATATAAATTATATAATTTATTGCACTGTTATAGCCATAGCATTATAATTAATACTGGAGCATAGTTTTTTTCCAAGTTAATTTTGACACATTACTTGTAAGTGATTGATAATATTCTTTTTTTTTTTTTTTTTTTTTTTATCCAAAATGTGTTTATTGGGATGGCTTACCACTCATCTTGATTGAGGGTACTGTTAGTGCTGCTTCCTCCTGAAGGAACATCCTTCTGTGAGCCTTGCTTTCCCTCCTGTAGGCTGGCACAGGACAGTGGAGCAGCCAACACACAGAATTACCGTCTGTGCATGGCTAAAGACCGTGGTGATTTTATAGCATCCTGGGCACTCCACGTCCATGAAGTAGGAATTGGGGCTCTGCACCAGGCACTTCTTCTTGTGCTTCCTCTTCTCCTCCTTCGGAGAGGGATGAAGGAGATCTTTTGCGAGAGGCATGTTCTCGTGGGGAGTTCGTCACAGCCGGAAAGGGATAATATTCTTATTGATTGTGTTCTGTCTGTGCCAAGATTCCTCTTTAATTAAGGGCCTTGTTTCTGAAGAGCTTGCATTTCAACTAGTGCTCAGTGGGCACTAGTTTTGTTACTTTCAGATAGATTATTTACCATCTTTGGCTGTTGTTCTTTTCCCATTTGTGTAAAAAGGAAGCTTTCCAAATCAAACATTTTGATAATATATTTTAGTCTTCCCTCAGTCTTTATTGTATCAGATGAAAATGTTAGAGCTCATTCTCTGAAGTTAATATTAATTGTACACTAAAATTAGGTATATTTCATGCATTCTGCTCTATTAAACAAAATTTATATTATCATGTGGTGTTTTTATATTTTAATATAATAAGAATAGTTCATTCTCTGAGGCCATGGTATGTGGTGGCCAAAAATTTTCCAGTTTAACACTCAAAGTATAAAAATTGTGAAGAGCAAATAAGGATAGGAAAGAGGGAGATAGAATTTCTGGACATGGAAGACTGTAATAAATAATATTCTTTTTCATATATTTAGGACAGAGTCTACAGGGTCTCACTTTGTAGATGAACTCGTAGTGATCTTTCCTATTTTCAGCCTTCCAAGTGCTAGGACCATTATTGCAGATGTCAGTCATGTTCCTGTGTATCATTTTACTAGATACTCCTATTTCAGTACATAACTGCGTGTCTTAACACTGACTTCTTCCAGATTGCTTTATATTTGGTAATATTGCTGTCTCTAACTTTGCTGCTGACCACCCTTGTCATAATAATTCTATTATAAGCCTCTCCTCTTAAGGAGAATTAAGAGGAAAGATGCAAGAAAGAGAGAAGAGGAAAGTGAGGAGGATCAAGATCCTGTGTATATACATCAGCCCCATGGTGAATGTGTTTATCATGTTCTCTAGACATACTAATAATTAAAAAAAAAAAGAGAGAAGCACTGAGTGCTCTTTAAAGTGTCTGTACACAGATACCATTAGGGTACAAAGTAGTTACAGTACATGCCAATAAGAACATATTTTTGTTAAATAGATTCCCAGTTAAGTGAATAAAAACTTCAACCTGGTGTTTTTACTTAAACAAAATTGTGTTTCTACATATGTGAGAGTGTTATTTTAGCCATTGTGGAGGAATTGGGTACGCACCCATGGTATAAACTGAATTTTGGATTTATAGCTATTTAAAACTTGCCCAGAGATACAAAATGTGATACAAATGGTCATATGCCCAAACTTCATCTTTTCCTAGATAAGCCATATTTCTAAGAAGTATAAAGCATTAGAATATGTTTCATATCTCCCTTAAAAGCAACTACCTATCAACAAAATGCTTATTAATAATCTTCCACAAACATTGCAACATAAAACCACAGTTGTAAAGTAATAACAAATGATAAGATGTTAATTCATTGAATTTATACATAATTTTAGAATTATAGTATCTTCCTGTGATCTTTTTTCATAGAATTTACCAAAATGACGTTACTAAATCCTAGATATTCTAAGGCAAAGAAGTTACATTAATCAATAAATCTGATGATAAAATGATTAATAACATAGTATTTACTCAGAGTCAACACTGGATAGACGTTCAAGTATTTCCATTGCTCTTCTATTAGCTCAGTTGTTTAAGTGCCTGCTTAAGCAAAACAGTCAGGCTCAGGATGCTGTGGTTCGATCCCCAGATCCTCATGCCTTACCCGACCTGCCCGTAAGGCATCCTGAGCTGGCAAAAAAAAAAAAAAAAAAAATCCATTACTTTTATAAAACTTTCTGCAACTAAGAAGTAGGGATTTGTGACAGTAGGTATGTTTTTGAACAGTCATGTAAGAAGACATTTTAATCAAAATCTATATGGAATTCTCAAAATTTCTTATCTAAAACAGATGAGATTAATTTATATGAGAATAGTTGACTTCATTTATCTATTTTTCAAATACAGATGTTCCTATATTGCAGATTATCTTTGAAGTGAATTTTGTAGTAGCTCCAAGGGGGGGAAAAAAACACTGAAGGAAGCAGTTAAGGGTAAACAGATTATAAAATAGCATCTTCTTGTCCCTTATAACCCAAAAGGCAGTTTCCTGAGCATGCAGAACATTTGTTGGCACTGATTATTTGGATGTCTTTTTTTTTTCACTTTATAGCCAGATTCTACTGCAACTGAAAGAGCAATTGCCAGACTAGCTGAACACCCTGTACTGAAGAAAAAAATAGATACACTGAAAGGTATGAATTAAATGACTTTTAAATTATACACTTAAAGTACTTGTGTATATGGTTTTGAATAAATGACTTCATTTTAAATATTTTGTTTTTTCAGCTCTTGAGGATATTTTGTATTATAAATGTAAGGTTCTTTTTTTTTTTCCTACTGTGTTTTAGAGAAAGGTCTATAGGGTGTTCAGGGTCTCACTACTAGATCGAACTCATATTGATTCTCCTGTTTACAGCCTCCCAGGAGCTGGGATTATAGGTGTGCCCCCACCACACCCAGTCTCAATTGCAGGCTCAGCGTGCCCTGGGGGCAGGGCTGGCACGACAGACCCAGGGATCAAATCCCTGGCCCCTGCATCTGCTTTCAGGTGCTTTAATCTGTTGAGCTATTTGGCCAGCCCTATAAATGTAAGGTTCTTTCAACTGTCTATAGATATGAAAATGCCTCTGCAAATATTAAGTGTCTGGTGGCTGAAGAACTAAATCTGTATTTTTTGTTAAACTTTATTACCATATATTGTATAATTTATAAAACATATTTGAGGGCCTGGAAAGATAGCTCAGTGGTATGAGCACATGCCTGGCAAGGGCAAGGTTCCTAGTTCAATCCCCTGTGCAGCCAAAAAAAAAAAAAAAAAAAAGAAATGAAACAAAAAAAAAAAAAAAAGACATGCACACTCACACACCAAAAAAAAGTGAGTTCTTTTTATTTGGCCACTTAAAAATAGAGATATTTGAGCATGTCTTAATATAATTTCTAATTATTTTCTTACAATTTCCAAATAATTGATACTGTACTGAAACTAATATTTATATATTTCAATACTGATGCAAATCATGCACTATTTTTCTTGCAGCTACTGTCCAAGCCTTTAAAGAGGCAAGACAAACTGCTACTGAAGTTAAGAACACTGCAGAAGATCATTTTAAGGACACTTTGTATTCAGTTGATGAAGAAAGTAAGTCACAGCGTGAAGGATCTAAGACCACTGAGCAGAAATTGAAAGAAGCCAAAATCCAGGCAAAGAAACCAATAAATAATCCAAAAGAAAGAATCCCCAAAATGGAACATGGACCCAAAACAGTGAACATTCCAAATTCCTTGTCAAAGCCTTTAGAAAAGGATTCTATAACTTCCTGTGAGTCCCAGAAGACTCCTGCTGACCCAAACATGAAAGTATTAAGTCAAATAAATAAAAAGAAAGGATTGGATAGCTTGCTTGGTGATGACAGTGATAGCGAACAAGAATTATATGAAGAAGAAAAGGAGTATTTTGATGATAGCACAGAAGAAAGGTTCTACCAACAGTCTTCTATGTCTGAAGAGAGTGACAGTGGTGATGACTTCTTCAT
Organism: Octodon degus; assembly: GCF_000260255.1. NCBI lineage: Eukaryota > Metazoa > Chordata > Mammalia > Rodentia > Octodontidae > Octodon > Octodon degus. The sequence goes on along the minus strand of NW_004524616.1, from coordinate 16,900,313 downwards.
TGGGAAAGTCAAACGGACACGAAAGAAGGAAAGTAGTTGTCATATTTCAGCTGAGGAACAAAAACCTCTCCAACAAGTGTTATCCAGAGAAGATATACGTGAAACCCATTGGAGTGGGGATGCAAGAAATGACAAAAACAAGCCAAGTACAAAAGACATGAAGTTTGAATCATTGTTTTTTAACTCTTTATCTGGTTCTAAAAGTTCTAGAAGGTAATTTTTTATTCTGAAATAATTATCTTTTTTATATATTTAGGACAGGGTCTCACTACGGAGATTGAACTCATAGTGATCCTCTTTTTTTCAGCCTTCCAAGTGCTAAGATTATAAGGCATATGCCACCACGCCCAGTCTCATTCACCTTCTCAGCATACCTCAGGGGCGGAGCCAGCATGGCAGGCCAGGAATCAAACCCCAGCCACTGTGCTCTGCCTAAACAGGTGCTTTAGTCTGCTGAGCTATCTGGCTGGCCCTATTCTTACTTTTTAAAGATAAGAAGTAGCTACATATTTTCAACAGGGAAGGAAGAAGCTATTTCCGATGACTATAGTTTGCACCTCATCCTTTTTTAGACTTTTCTAGCTTTTTGATGAAATAACATGTAAATATACACATGGCAATGCCACATTTCTCTCAAGTTCATCATAAAATGAGTTCCTATAGCCTAATGCCTGGCTAACTTGTTTATTTCTCCAATTAGCAAAGTTTTGAAACTAAGTTAATTTTAGATGAAGAACTTTTAAAAAATGTCTTACATACCTATTTAAACCTTCTGAAAAAAGCATAATTTTTCTTGATGACACAGGACCATTATTGCAGACATCAGTCATGTTCCTGTGTATCATTTTACTAGATATTCCTATTTCAGTACATAGCTGCCTGTCTTAGCACTGACTTCTTCCAGATTGCTTTATATTAATATTACTATCTCCAGCTTTGCTGCTGACCACCCTTGTCATAATAATTCTATTATAAGCCTGTAAGTTTAATTCCATTTCGTATTGTCCTCTGAGTGAAGATATCTTTATATTTTATAGTAAGCATCATGGTTAGGTAGTTTGTTCAGTAACAACTATTTCTTCAGTAAACTGTTTTACTGTGTATATGGGTCAGAGATACTCTTTTATGGAATAAGAAATGTGGTAGAAAAATTTTCTAAAATAATAGTACAGAAAAGAACACATCTTTGGAGCCTTAAAAGTAATTATAGGGCCAAGGTGATAGCAGCATAAATGCCTGCCTGGCAAGTTCAAGGTCCCAAGTTCAATTCCTGGTACTACAAAAAAAAAAAAAAAGTAATTACAATATTTATATTGCCTGGGCTGGTGAGATGGCTCAGTGATCTAAAGCACCTATTTAGAACAAGCTTAGCAAAGCACAGGGACCGTGGTTCAATCCCCCAGCACCACATGCCAGCCCCGCCCCCTGGTGGGCTGAGCTGGCCACACACACGCACGCACGCACGCGCACACATACACAAATAAATAAAATTTTTAAAAAATTAATTAAAAAAATATTTAAATTGCCTAAGGGCCAGCCAAATAGCTCAGGGATTAAAGCGCCTGCAAGCAGATGCAGGGGCTGGGGGTTCCATCCTCAGGCCTGCCATGCCGGCCTCACCCCCAGGGCTCGCTGAGACTTTGATTAAGGCTGTAAACAGGAGAATCACTATGAGTCTGATCTAGTAGTGAGACCCTGAACACCCTGTAGACCCTTCCCTAAAGTACAGAAAAAAAAATTTTTTAAACTGCCTAATTCTGCCTTAATAGGCTGTTTTGCTTATTTGAAATTAAAATACCACTTTCCTTTCTAAAAAATTGTAAAACTTGCTCTTTGTTTTGTATCTCTTATTCTCCCAATAGAAGACTTGAAATTCTTCAACTGAATAGTCCCTTAGAGCAGTGACAAGATAACCAAAAGAGAATAGTTTTCAGTTATGAACAGAACTGTCTGTGAAGGTGGAAAAAGAAATAGTCACTGCGAAGCTGTTGTAATATTAAATCTGACAAATCTTTGAAGTAGCTAAAATGTAGATTCCTTTATTATTAGTGTGATAATCCTGTGGAAACACTAATGGTGTTTTTCTTCTTTTAGAGAGCATAGAGAGCAAGCTCCAAAAACTAAAATCTCAGGTATGTATGAATGGTTACTGCACTGTCTTGGTTACATTTCTCTTCTTGCTGGAACAAAATACCTGACACCCAAAATTAATGAAGGAAAACTTTATTTAACTCACAGTTGGTGGAGGTTTTAGTCCATAATCAGCTGGCTCCAAGGCAAAGTAGTACATGGCAGATGGCAGCAGTTCATGGTGGCAGAAAACAAAACCAGTAAGAGCAAAGGAAAGAACAGCAGAGAGCAAGCCTTTTTCTCTCTCTTATATTGTATGCAGGCTACATGCCCTATGGTAGGGGTAGCACTCACACCCATAAATCCCAACATTGGCCCATGAAATCTGTCAAAAGCTCTGGAAGCCAGCCCCATAACTACATGAGTCATGTGGGGGAGCAGGAGCATTAGACACAAATCATAACATTCTTCCCTTGGCCCCCCAGAGCCTCATGCACATTCCTTTATGCCCAAGACATTATCTCTAAGAGTTGCTAAAGTCCTGACAGTTTTTAAATTACTGAAAAGTCTCCAAGATATAAGGCAGATTTGTAGCTGTGAGCCCCTGTACAAATGAAGTTTAACACTTCCCATATTCAGCAGCTCAAGATAAACATTACCATTCCAAAAAGTACAAACATGGATACAAAAGCATTAGGACCAAAGCAAATCCAACATCCAGCAGGGCAAACATTAAGTCTTTAGTTTCACATTTCAACATTAGGGGCTGTCTGTGGCACATTATGAGCTCCATGTGGCTCCACCTCTATGGTCCTGGCTTCTCTCTTAGGCCTGCTTTACTCCCTCTTGCTGCTTTCCTTTGACAATCCACATTCCTGGCTTCTTGAAACTTCTCGCTTCTCCACTGCACCTTTAGCTTTATCCTCACATCTTCTCACGCTGCCCTCTGGGGCACACTGGCTGGCCTCCCAGGCCTTCTGAAATCTAAGTGGTGGAAGCCTTTTCAACCTCTGAACTCTTACATTCTGCAAGTGCCTGAAATCAGCTGCCAAGGTCCGAGGTCATCTGAAGGAGTAGCTAGGTTTTCTTCTGTCTTAGCTGTAGGAGTCAAGTGCCTGAATCGCTGGATCTTGTGTATCTAATTCTGAGGAACAAATTCTCTGTGCCACCACCATTCTGGAATATGGTGCTTTGCAGCTTTCTCCTCTAAGCAAAGTCTTTCACATTTGCAGTTTTGAGGCTGGAAAGGGTGCTCTTGTGATGCGCTCAAGCCATCTTTTCTATTTCACTGTTCGTTTTCCACAGTCAGGATCTCCTCAGCTCTGTCTTCGCAGTTTACAATTTTCCTGGAGCTTCCTTTCTGTCTAAATTCACAGCATTTTAAATCATTCTGCTGGGCTCTTTGCTCTTGATTCTCAACATAAATATGACTAAAAGCCCCCAGCAATAGCTAGGCCACTGCCTCAGCATTTGACTGCCTTGACATTTCTTCTTCCAGATTAATTAGTCTGCCGCCCTTAGTCTCAGGCGTAGACTCTGGATACAAGCAAAATGTAGGCAAACTTTTTGCTGAGCCATAATGTACATTATCTGAAATCCAGCACCCAATGTAGTCCTTCCCAGCAGAAACCTCCCAAGCCTGGACTGTACATTCAGAATTTCAATCAGCTTTCTGGTCTTCTGCGCTCTGACCAGACTCCCATACAGAACAGCCTAAGACATTGCAGCACTACTCTTTTCAAGCAACATCTCAATCTTTCCAAACTTCCCACAAGCCATCCCAAACACTTTTGAACCACATCGTCAGATGCAGTAACTACAACACCCCCACTTCTCTCGTACCAAATTCTGACCTACTTTTCTGTTTTTGCTAGGACAAAATACTGACATGCAAAATTAAGGAAGAAAAGGTTTATTAGTTCTAACTTGTGATTCAGTCCATAATCAGCTGGCTCCAAGTCAGAATGGCACATTGCAGAGGGCAGCGGTTCATAGTGGCAGAAAACAGCTAAAGAAACACGAGCCAAAAGGGATAGGCAGCAGAGAGCAAACCTCTTTCCACCTTCTGTATTGTATATGCAGGGTGGGTGTAGCACTCACAACCATAATCCCGGTATTAGGCCATGAATCAATCAAAATTCTATAAGCCTGCCATGAGGCTTTTGTGTGATCCTGTACACATAAACCATAACATGCATATCCTGTACACATGAGCAGTGCCTTGCCAAACAGGAAGAATTAAGCATTAATAATGGCTTAATCATTTAAATGAAGTTATAACCACAGAAACTGAAACAATATCGTAATTATCAGTATAATTTAAAATTTTATTATTCTAATATTTCTCAGGACATTTAATATCCTTGTAATTAAGACAGCACAGCGTATCTCAGGAGGGATTCAATAAACATGTTTTAAAAGAAATAGAAGTCCTGTGTCCCAAAATTAACTGGTCATATGTAAAATTTTAACTTAAGGCTGTTTCCTATTAGATTTCAATTTTAAATTGTGAGGTATTATCTTTAAAATTTCTTCCTTTAATAATTTTTGTGAAGGAGATAAAAATACATTTCTTTTTGTATTATTTAAGTAGTTTTATTTTTGTTTTCTCATATTTTACAGAAAATGAACCTCCTATTAAGAATCACTGTACAAAGAATGCACAAAGAAGACTTGAAAATACAAGCCAGCCATTCAGCGCACCTCTTCATCCTTCGTGGGAAGCAAGCAGAAAGCGGAAAGAACAGCAGTCTCTAACTGCTGTGTTTCAGGGGAAAAGGATTACGTTTGATGATTGATTAGTCCCCTTTTTTTAATGAACTTTCTACCTAAAATTGATTCCTTTTTTTTTCTAACCTCTTATTTCAAATTGTATTTTTTATTCTTTTTGGAGGCCTTATAAATTATGTTTGTTTTTATTGTGTTGTGTTTACATAAGTCTTTTATAAATTGAGTACATCCTTAAATTCATTTTTAATGGTATGCTCCAAGTTATTTCTTCCATAATAAAATTAGGAGATTATAGCAATCTAAGCTTTTCTCATTTGGGCTTATCATGAAGTATATTTTCATAGTTCAGCTTTGAAATGTCAAGTTATAGTTAAAATAATGATGGATAAAAATAGATCACCTTTATTATGTTATTATTAGCACACCAAAACTAGTAACTTTTATTCTGGATATACACATAATATAAAAATAACAAGTTTTTGAAAGGTTCCAGCCTGAGTACAGAGTGCTAAATTATTATTATTATTATTATTATTATTATTATTATTATTTTAGACTACTAAATTATTTAGGCCCTGATTCAGCATGGCTGACTCCCAAATGCAACAGCTTATTTTCCTGATAACCTCCTCCTCCTTCTTCCCCAGCCCTAAATACAACTTCTTCTTGCCTTTCCAAGCACACAAGGGAGCCCCCAGTCAGATCTTTACAAGCCACCAAGCCTGCCCCTCCAGCTATGCCCCTAGTAAAAGTCCAAAAAGACTTTGTCTTGGGCGAGAGGATCCCTCCCATCTCCCTGTGATACTCCCAGTGTCCTCAGAATCAATAAAGGCTCCCTCTCTTTTATTCTCTGCTGTGCCAGAAAACCTAACATTTTTATTATAGTTTTAATTATTTGTGTTCACATTTTCACTATCCTACAATATTTTTTCAGCAGTGTTTCTTAACTATATCTGTTATTTGGGCAAATTATTTAAATGTGATAATAGAGCCAAAAATCTGTTTTACATTTTATCATATAGAAATCAAGAATGTGTAATACTCATTATTTGTCTCATAGAGGCATTTTTTGAAGAATTAGATTGTAATTCTCAGAACAGATTCTAGAAGGAAGGGAATTTGAAAGTCTTTTCACTGGCAGCTGAGTGGGAAAGTTATGAATTTACTCCCTGAGAGGGCTATTTGTGTGTGTGTTTTTTTTTTTTTTTTTTTTTTTTTTGTGTGTGTGTGTGTGTGTGTGTGTGTGTATTATGGTACTGTTATTTATAAGGAAAAGAAGATATTAAACTTTGTACTGCTCTGTTGCTGATTATAGAATACTAACTGAATTCCATATTTACTCTTTTGCATTAGTACTAATAATGAATGAAAGGGAATGTCATCTGGTTAGCCTCACCAATTTTCAAGAGTCATCTCTGTCTCTTAAGAGTTTAAAAATTTAGATAACTAGAACAGTGGAAATGAAGAGATTATGTAGAAAGAAAATTATTGAATGTAATTGGTTTTAGTTATTTTGTTTTAAATTTTTTATCCAAAAGGAATTATGGAATGTTAACATTTGTTGGCTGCTAGACTTAGTTACATAGACAGTACTGTTGGACTTCAAGGTTGCTGTAAAGTTACTTAAACTCAGGTTTGTTCAAGTGTGTGCTTTTTTAGAATGGATCTAGAGCAGCCATTGGTCCAGGGCCATGATTCTCACTTGGCAGCTCTGCCCCGTAGGGCACATCTGGCATTACAGATAAGAAGGCAGTGGGGTGATGCAGGGAGAGGCGCTATATCCAACAGATAGACATCAGGGATGCTGCTGACTTTCCACAGTAAACAATAGAGCTTTCAAGCTCCAAATATTTAACAGTGCTGGGGTTGAGAAATCTTGGTCTAGGGTTCATTTGGCCCCAGTTACTGAGCTATTACCTTCTAATTGTACCCAAAACTTCCTCTATTAGGAAACTGTCATGGCAGATAAGATCACAACCTGCACTTGGCACTTTGCAAGCACCTAGGGTGGTTCCAGATTCAACTGTAGCCCTATATCCTCACCACCCCCACCCCCACCCCAGCCGTGGTAGGGTCTTCACTTCATAGCACAGATCCATTTTCTAAAGACTACATTGTACTTTTCTGGGGCATTTTTTTTTTCTTTTACATAATCTTCCCAATATTTTGCTTCACAGATTATAATTATGTTGTCCTACCTGAATTGTGAATTCTGCCTTTTTGGTAAGGCCACTAGAGCTTTTTCGGTGTTTTCCTCTTTTCACTGTGGTTTGGATACTGTTCATGCAGTGAGCTGGTATACTTGTAGCATTCATTGTTTTCTTTCTCTCAAGTATTACTGTCCCGTGCTACCTGTTGTCCATTGTCTGAATGCTGTTGTTTCATATATTTTGTCCAAACTTCTAGTTTTTCAGTGTAGAAGGAAAAATCCAGTCCCTACTATTCCATGATGATCAGAAATAAAAGTACTTTGTTATTTAAATTTGACACTATAGTTGTACAAAATTTGTTTAGTGGGAGCCTTTTCAATCTCCTGTCCTGTTGATTGTTATGTAAATCTCTTACAGTGCTGAATCTGGTTCCCTATTACTCAATATATTTACATATTTGCTTAAGTGAAGACTGTACGGAAGTTAATTTCACAATTGGTATCTGACCCTCTTCAAAAGAGATATCAACCATCCAAGTTTTATTTATTTATTTTTTTTAAGTAAGAGCTTCAAAAGACAAGTATGTGAGCTTTACCTAGGATAGTAACAGCAAAAATAGAAAAATAATATATGAAAACTTCTCTATAAAAGCAGTTGTAATACTTTCCAAACTATGAGAATCAACCTTTTTTGAGAACTCTGTTAATCAGAGGTTAACAGCAATTTATATTTATTCAAGAAAAATGTCTGAGTCTTGATACAAATAATGATTGCTGCTACAATGTCATTTGCCCTCTTCCCAACCCCTACTTTCCAGACCTATGGTAGCCTTGAAAATCAGCAGCCCACAGTCACAGTGAGTACCAGCAGCCTTACAGTCACTGGCAGGAGCAAAAGAGATCTGGGGCATCTGCAAAGACACCCCCTATAAGAATTACTGTTATTTGACCTATCTTGTTGTACCCAGCCACTTGCAAAACTTCATTGATTTGAGTCAGATCAGATGCTGCTCATTGTGATAACCCTTGTACCTAAGATAGCTTTTCAAAACAACCAGGCAAGGCTGCTGCAGGCAATGTGTAACTATTGAGGTAAACTGTAAGTTAACCAATAAATGTAAAAGAAAATTTGGAAAACATGGTATCAATAGAGAGCTTGAAAAGTTCTGGTGTATTTCTTGGAATCATTTAATGAGGCTGTGTACATGCTCAAGAAAGCTGAGGAGACTAAACTCTCACCACCAGCTGAGTTTGAGACAAGTGAAAGCTAAAGGAGTATTGTATCAGTGCAGGTATAATAGTCTCATGTGATCCAGAATTGTTACAGCTGTGTGTCCAAAAATGGAAATGTGTTCACATTTACAACTTTAAATATGAATGTGCATAATAAATAATAACAAAATATCCAAATCTGGTTATTTTTATGCTTATGTGTTTTAATGCCCTTTCTTATTTTTAATTTAGAATCTCTATTAGCCATCTGTACTGAAATCTTTTAACTTACTTTCTTGCCTAAATACCAGTTGAGTTTTTCTGTTTCTCTTATTTTTGTCCCTTTTACTGTATTAGAATATAAAACATATAGCAGTGTTGCTATACTACACATTCTTCTAACTGTAATTCTTCTCAATGTCCCTAGCTTAGTTTTAATCTTAGATTTTCAATTAAATATATTGATACTAAATATCTAAAGTTTCCTCAGCCTGTTGTTTTGATGTTTATTTTCTAGCAGAGTCCTCAAGAAATTCATGGAAAGAATAATTTTGAGTTCTTGTTGTTTAAAATTACTTCTGTGGGAGCCAGGGAGATGGCTCAGTAGAATAAGTGCTTGCCTGGCAAGCGCAGGGTCCTGAGTTCAATCCCTGGTACTGAAAAAAAAAAAAATTTAAGAAATAAAATTATTTCTGTGGTTTTGATGCTTTTAGAATTATGTCTGAATCTTGTGATTGGGGCTTTTTTAGTGATCTTATTCTTGTGGCAACAAACCCTATATTGTTGGTGAATGCCTTTTGGGATTTTGTTTACTATGTATTAACTTTTTTTAGTATATGTTTGCAGTACAGTCATCTTGGGAATAGGTACATGTATACAATAAAGCTTGTTTCTTTTTTTAATCCTCTTCCCCTCCATTTCATCACTTGTCGTCCTCTTTCCCCATTTTCATTCTTACTGATACTGTTGGTCTTATACTTAGGACATATAATGTTTATGTTCTTGAGGTTATTAGGTTTCTCTGTAGCATAACTGTATTCTACTTATCCCCTTCCCCTTATTGGTTCCCATGTAATCATGGAAATGTTCCTATACCCTTTCTGGTTATTTCTTTGTCTCACCAATATTTAAGTTATAATTAGTATCCTGACCTACCCAGAAATCTTTTCCCCAAAAATTTTCTTGGCTATTCTTACATGTTTTCTTTCTTTTCTTTTTTTTTTTTTTTTTTTTGCGGAACTGGGGATTGAACTCAGGCCCTTGCACTTGCCAGGCAAGCACTTATTCCACTGAGCCATCTCCCTGGCCCCCTACATCTTTTCTTTATAAGTAAATTAAAAAAGTCAGTCTATCAAATTTTACCTTAAAATTATGTTGGGATGCTATTTTGATTACTCATAGAAATTATAACCTACGAAGTATTTTTTTTTTAATGTGTTCTCTGTTGTTCTCTAGTTGTGTGGAGAAATTGTGTATGCTGAATGGGCCTCAGTTACAGAACTGCATGCAGAGCAGTGTTTACAGGATCATATTCAATAGCCTAGCATGATATCACCCTACAGATACTAAGTAGTCTTACGTTGAATCCTGGAATGTTGTTTGTACTTTGAACATGTGTTTCTCTTCAAGGGGAAACTTGTTTTGAAAGAAAATCATTCTCCATGTTGTTTTCATGATAAAATTAAAAGGATGTTTTTCAGTAAAGCCAGCCAAGACTTGGAGGGCCAAAGAAGGGAGGAAAGTTATTTGTGTTTATTTTTAAACTAAATACAATATGAATGCTCAGTAGTTAGCTTAGCTCTGTCATGAGCAGAAGTGTATAACCTTCACATATAACACCAATAAACAGGTTGGCCGAGGTCTGAAATACATGTGAATTAGTTTTTTTTTCAAATTATATGTACTGACTCTGATAAAGGAAAGATTATTCTTCAAAACTGTTAAGGATTTATAGCCAATATAATTGCAACATTCATACACCTAGAATTTACTTTTTTGAAAACTTGAATTTATTTTGTATAGTTTAATAGCTAAGGTCTTTCTCCTTGTAAAGCAGGTCTCTGAGCAAATACCAACTAGTTATTCCGTGTTTCTTTTACTTTTCTTCTGTGATATTAATTATCTGATATATATATAAATATAGATATAGATATAGATATATATAAATTTACGTTGTCAGCCTCCTTCATCTAAAGTACAGACTTTGGAAATACAAGAATTTTTTTCTTCTCTGCCATGTCCCAATTTTGAACAGTACATGTTACATAGTAGGTGTTCAGTTAAATATTTTCTTGCTGAACAATTTTACAGGTGTTTGGATACTCATGTATATACACAAGTGCTTTCAGTTTATCAGTGAGTCATGTGATCAAATGGATATAGCTGTCACTTAGGAGGCTGCTACAGTGATACAGGTGAGAAACCTTGCAGTTGAATATTAGCAGCTGACAATGAGAACAGGAGAGAAGGCTACAGACATTTTATTATAAAGAAAAATATGAATTAATCCTTTAGGACAAGTACAGTAGAGTGAGATAAAGCAGTATGATTAAGCATTGGGACCCATTTGAGGTTCCTTGTCAGTAGTTTAGTGAAAGCACTTTATCCATTTATATTTTCATTTTATCTGACCATTTTCATTTATTTCAGGCTTTTTATTTAAATTAGTTTCTAGTTTTTCATGTTAGAAGAATTAGCCTGCTAGAATTTCTGTTTTGTCATTGGTTTTTTGACTTTTTCTCTAAGCTTTTATTTTGTCATGTTACAAATGGTATTTGATCTTTTATTTCCTATCTGGTTATTATTGTTAGTATATTTGAAGGCTGTGAATTTTTTTTTTAATCTTTTATTTATTTGGTACAGGGTCTCACTACACAGCTTACACTCACAATGATCCTCCTATTGCTGCCTCCCCAATGCTGAGATTATAGGCATGTGGCACCACACGCAGTTTCAGTGGCTGGCAAGGTGCACCCAGGGTTTCAGGGCTGGCATGGCATGTGGTACCGGGGATCAAACCCTGGTCTTTGCTCACTGCTAGGAAGGCAATTAGACCAGGGAGCTATCTCACCCAGTCCAGCTTTGAACTTTTTTTTTTTTTTTTAATGTGTTTAGTACAGAGTCTCACTACACAGATTGGCCTTGTAGCGATTCTGTTTTTAGCCCTCTAAGCGCTGGGATTACAGGCACATGCCACCATACCCAGTCTTGATCTCTGTCTCAGTGTACCCCAGGGCCAGGCCTGGCAGGGCAAGCAGGGATAGAACCCCAGTGCTTGTGCCTTACTAAGCAGGTGCTTTAATCTATCTGGTTGGCCCTGTGAACTTCTATATGCTGGTTATTTGCTGCTTTTAGTTATTGCTCTTGAAGTTTCAGAATTTTGTCATTTAAAAGTATTAATAATTTACCTGTTATTTTTATAACTCTCTTGCCTAATTCAAATCCTTGGTACCACATAAAATACTTTGATAAACATAAAATAATAGCATATAACGACTTTCTTGTCTGGCGATGATGAGAATGCTTTCACTGAAATAGAAATCTACTTTTAGATTTAAACAGGTATGTTTTGTGATTTGAAAACTTCTTTAGTGAAATATATTTTTAAAAATAAGTAGTTAATGGCAACTGTTACTAAATACTTTTTAAGCATCTATAAAGGTAGCCATGTTTTGTTTTTCAGATTTAATGAAATGGAAAATCCATGCTTGTTACAATTTGACAAATTTGCCTGTTTTCTTTATTAATTTATCTTTACATTTATCTGATATGGTCATCTGAACTGAATTTATACTTTTCTTAAAAGGGAACCATTTCATACTTTTTTGTTATTTTTTCTAGATTAGTTTGTTTAAGTGAGATACTTATTTTTTCTTTGGGTGCTCTTCAACTGATTTTCTTGGCTATTTTGTCTTTTCATACCATTTTTTTTTTCATTATACTTCTAATATTTTTTTTAATTTCCTTTCTGTGCTATTTGGGAATTTTCTTTGATAACTTCACAGTTACCCTTTGTATTATAATGTGTAGATTTTCTTGAAATCTATATCTACTTGTGATGTTACAGAATAGTAACTATAGAAATGTAAACAATGAGTATAGCCATGTCTCAGTAATCTTTACCAGCAGAAACAGATGGCAGGTCTGATTTGTCCTGTGCTCTGTATTAATCCCTCCTTTATTTTTTAAAAAGAGAATAAAAAAATAGTTAAAAACAAAACATTAGAAACGATAAAAATTTCAACAAATAAAATAGGATTTGAGCAATAGAATTCAATAGTGTTATATTTCATAATATCTTCAAATTAGTTGTTTAGAGTACCAAATATAAGCATGCATAATTGGTATTAAAATTATAAGAAATTAATTTAAAAAAAGACTGGGCATGGTGGCTCATGCCTGTAATCCCAGTGATTAGGAGGCTGAAAACAGAAGAATCAGTATGAGTCCAATCTATGTAGTGAGACCCTGTAGACCCTGTACTAAATACATTAAAAATAAATAAATAAATATAAATCAAGAAAAAACATTTAACTACTTTCAGTAGACCAGCAGAAATCAGCAGTACAATTATCCAAAATATATAATGTGTGTGTATATATAAATATATCTTTTTCCCTTCTTTCTTTTGTTCCTTTCTTTTCAATAGATTCTTTTCTTCTCACAATATATCTATTATACCTTTCACATTTTACTTACTCTTTAAGTTCTTATACTAGTAAGACAATTTGATGTTTACACATGCAAGTCTGATTTATATCAATTATGAGTACAGTTTCTAGTTGGACCCATTCACCAGTAAATGCCTTTTTATCCCTTTTTTTTTTTTAATAGCTGAGTAAATACTCCATTGTACAAGCACATCTTTTTTATCCATTACTCAGTTGATGGGCATCAGAGTTGTATGCAAGAGCTTGCTATGAGAAACTGCACTGCTATAACCATGGGTGACATTTATCGCTGTGGTATGATGTCTTCAGTTCTTTTGGAAAAATACCAGGAGCACGATAGTAGGGTCGAATGGGACCTCAAGTCCTAGCTTTTTGAGGAATCTCCACACTGATTTCTCTAGTGGTTGTAATCAGTCTGTACTCTCAATAGTGGAGAAGGATTCCTTTTTCCCCACAGACCCTCTAACATTTGTTACTGGTTCACTTCTTCATGTTAGCTGTTCTTTTTGGGGTGAATGAAATCTCCGTGTTGTCTTAATTTGCGTCTCTTGAATTACCAGTGTTGCTGAACTCTTTTTCATGTATTTACCATTTGTATTGCTTTATCTGAGAAGTGTATATTCATCTCAGGTGCTCATTTTGTAATTGGATCTTTGAATCTTGGCAGCCTGTTTTAAATTCTTTATAGGTTCTAGATAGAAGTCCTTTGTCTGAGGGACGGTCAAATAAAATGTTTTCCCAATTCATGGCTTTTCTTTTAACTTTGTTGATGATTTCTTTTGATGAGCAGAAACCTTTCAAAAGAGATGAGATCCCAGTTGTTGATTCTTTGCAGTGCTTCCCCTCCAGTTTGGTTTTTGTTCATGAATGCTGTACCTACCTATGATTTGCTGCTCTATACTTTATACTCCAATAGATTTCATGTTTCTATTTTAAAGTTTTTAAGTCTTTGATCCATTTTGACTGTAGTTTAGTGCATGGTGATAGATATGTGTCTACTTTTTGTTTTCAGCATGTGAAAAGCCAGTTTTTCCAGCACCAGTTATTAAAGAGGCTATCTTTCTTCAAGTAACTTTGGCCACTTCATCAAAGCTAAGGTGGCTAAGTGTGTTTGTAGTTGTATCTGCATCTTCTAATCTGTTCCGTTGATCTTCAGGTCTGTTTTATTGCCTGTACCATGTTGATTTTATTACTGTAGATTTATAGTATAATTTCAAGCCAGAGATTGTAATGCCCTCTGGCTTTGTTGCCATGGATTGATTTTTATATTCTAGGTCTCTTCTGGTTCCTGATGAATTTGAAGAATATTCTCTCCAGATCTGTGAGGTATACTGATGGTATTTTGGTTAGGATTGCATTGAATCTGTATAACAATTTTAGGAATATGGCCAATTTCACAGTATTCTTCCTGTGCAGGAGCAAGGAATACCTTTCCATTTTCTGAAACCCTCTTCAATCTCTTTTTCATACTACTATTATTTTTACTGTATAAATCCTTACTTTCCTTTGTGAGGTTGATTCCTAAGTATTTCATTTTTTTGGATGATGTTGTAAAAGCCATGGTTTCCCTAACAGTTCTCTTGGTGCATTCATTGTTTGTACACAGAAATGCTATTGATTTTTGAGTGGTGATTTTTTTGTCCATTCCTACAGAATGTGGTTATTTAATCTACGCTTCTATTGATGGAGTTTTTGGGGTCTTCTATGGTGAGTTAAGTCATCTGCAAATAATGATAATTTCACTTGTTCCTTTCCAATCATTATTTATTTTATTTTTCTCTCTTGTTTAATTACTCTGGCAAATGTTTCCAGAACCATATTGAATAGGAGTGGTGACAGTGTACATCTTTGTCTTGTTCTTAATTTTAAAGTGATGACTTTGGGGAGGGGAGATGGCTCAGAAGAATAAGTGTTTGCCTGGCAAGTGCAAGGGCCTGAGTTCAATCCCCAGTTCCACCAAAAAAAAAAAAAAAAGAATTATTGTAATACAAACTAATAAAGTATTAAAAAAGGGACGGCTTTCAGGTTTTTGTTCATTTTTTGATTCACATATTTTGAAACATTCCTGCATTCTTGAGATGAATCCCGCTCTTGGAGATATAATCTACCTCATGATTTGCTGCATTCTGTTTGATAGTATTTTACTAAGGATTTTGCATCTACGTTCATTAGGTAGACTGGCCTGTTTTTTGTTTTTTGTTTGTTTCAGGGGGAGAGGAGTCTCTCATTTTGGTATCAGGGTAATATAATACTTGCCCCGAGGAGTGAATTTGGTTGAATTACTTCCCTTTCAAATTCACTGAAGAGCTTGAGAAGAACTTGCCTTTTTTCTTTTCTAGCTCTCTTACAGAATTTATCTGTGTATCCATCAAACCCTGGCCTGTTTTATTACATTCTGGTCATTTAATATGCCTGAGATAATCTCAGTTCCTTTGCATTTACTTAAGTATGTTCTTTGGGCTAGTAGATAGTCTATTTTGGAGCTGAGAATAACATGTATTCTGATGTTGGATGGAACACTCTGTAAAGGTCTACTAAGTCCATTTCTTCACAAGTTTGATTTTTTTGCTTAGTTACATTGGGTGCAGATTATTTATAATTGTTATCTATCTTCTTCGTGCAGTTTTCTCTTAACAAGTATGTAGTGACCTTTATTTCTTCTAATCACTTTTGGTTTGAAGTTGACATTGACATTGTCAGCATTGTCAGCTATAACCAGAATAGTTATCCCAGCTTTTTTCTGGGTTCCTGTTGCAAGGAGTATTATTTTCCATCCTTTGACATTCAACCTATGAATTTCATTTTGAGTTAAGTGTATTTCTTGTATACAGCATATTGTTGGATTTTGTTTCTTCATCCAGTCTGCTGATCTAGTTGTTTTGATTGGTGAATTGAGTCCATGTACATTGATGGTTATAACTGATATTTATTGGTTTATCATTGTCATGTTATTTTCCTGCTGCAGGTTTCCTAATTTTCTCCTGTTTTTATTTGCTTACTGTGCTTAGTGCTTCCTTTCTCTAGTTGTCCCTAAATTGTGGTCATTTTTGTCTCTTTTTAGAATATCTGTTAGTATTCTCTGTACGGCTGGTTTGCTGGTCATGATTTTCTTCAGTTGCTCTTTGTCATGGAAATACCTTCTCTTTCCATTAAATGTGATAGTTTGGCAGGGTATATCAGTCTTGGTTGGAAGTTGTTTTCTTTCAGGACCTGAAATACTTCACTTCAAGCTCTTGGTTTTATGGTTTGTGTTTATTAATCTGGTGATTCTGATAGGCTTTCCTTTATAGGTGATCTGGTTCTTTTCTCTAATAGCTTTTAATGTTCTTTTGCTGAAATTCTGGGATCTTGCTTATATATTCTGTGCTGTGTTTTTAATTTTTTGATCAGGTAATATGTTAAGGTTAAAATGGTTTGCAAGCGTTAAAAACTAGGTGTTAAGGGCTGGCCAAATAGATCAGCGAATTAAAGGGCCTGCTTAGGCAGACACAGTAGCAGCTGGGGTTTGATCTTTGCTGTGCTGGCCCTGCCCCTAGGGCGCACCGAGCCAGGCGATTGAGACTGGGCCTGGTGGCGCACGCTTGTAATCCCAGCTCTTGGGAGGCTGAACACAGGCAGATCATTACGATTCCGATCTAGTAGTGAGACCCTGTAGACACTGTGCTACGATACAAAAAAAAAAAAAAAAACCCTCGGTGTTACATGGATAGCCTTCATCATTGACAATATTGCACTATCATTGTCTTATTTATGCAGATGGCTAAGACAAGATTCATAGATTAAATGGCTTATAAATAGAAAACATTTATTTCTCATGGTCCTAGAGACTAAAAAGTCCAATTTCAAGGTGCTATAAGATTCAAAGTCTGGTGCAGACCCTTACATCGTGGATTATACCTATTATAAAGTTCTTACATGGTTGGAGGAAGACATAAGCTCCCTTGGTCCTTTTATAAGAGCACCAATCCCATTTGTGAAGGCTTTATCCTCAAGATCTAATCTCCTCCCCAAATCCCCACCTTTTCATACCACCACATTGAAGCTTAGGATTCCAACATATGTATTTGAGAAGAAATACATTCACATCATAGCAGCCTAATTTTCTGAAAGTAAGATTATACTGATGCTAAAAGCTAAGAGAGAATATGACCTGTTTATTAATTTGGATGTGGACAAACAATAAAGAAAACCAAGTTCTATACATTAATAAAAGTTGCCCAGCTGTATCATGCTTAGTTACATTTTAATAAGTACATTTGATTACATCATTCTAGGCTGAGGCAGGAGAATCTTTGAGAGTTTGAGAGCAGCCTAAGCTACAAAGTGAACTCTAAGCCAGTCTGAACTGCATAGCGAGACTGTGTCTCAAAAAGACAAAAAAGAAAACAATAAAATAGTTATTCTTCTCAGAAATACACCGAGAGACATTTTGAAATTACCCACTTCAAAGAAAATGGTAAAAATCTAGGGGAAAAAAGAATGACTTCTCAACACAAAAACAGGTATCTTAAACTAATGGCCAGTATTGTAGTTAAAGGGAAAATAATAATTAAAAAAAGCTAGTAAGGATGACTTCTACAACCATTTCTCATTAATATTGCTCTGAAAGTTGAAGTCAATGTAGTTTGGAATAAAGCTGCTAGGATAGGGATAGCTAACTATCCCTAGAGACTAAAAAGTCCAGTCTCAAGGTGTTATCAGAGTCAAAGTCTGGTACAGACCCATACATCATGGAATGTATGAGTCCATGCATACAAAGTTCACATTGAGTGAATTTACTACTGCCTCATTTGTGTGTGAGTTCCCCCTGGTTTTATTCAGTTCAATTTTAACCATGGGCAGAGGTTTGTTTTGTTTTTGGTTATCCTCTTGTATCATGTTTTCAAGTTCCCTTAACACACTTCTGAGGAGGACTTGGTACCAGAACATTGAATGACAGGCAACTTGTAAGTGGAAAACCAGGAAATCTTGCTTTTCTAGAACCCTAAAAGCCCTTGTATTTCGTTTTTCTGTTTATTTTCTCTCTGTATTATGACTTTGCGTTCTAATTTCTTTTTCTCTCCCCCTCTTTCCTTTTCTCCTTTTTTATTCCCTCCTGCTGTTCCTCCCTCCTATAAACCAGTATGGATATGCCTTCAAGAACTTGTTTGGCAATTTAGACCTAAGAGTTTATTTTTGCGTCTGTTCTTGAACTGGTGGTACAAACAAAAATGGCCAGTTAACACTAGTGAGAAGACAGGATATAAAATATCCAGAAAACAAAATAAATACATAAGACCTAATCCTTTTATATTTATAACCAGAATTCTATGTATAATATATAGAGTTCTTTGACAAGCACTTAGATGTTAAGCACCAATTCTTGGGAAACTTCTGGGTACCAGTTAATCATTTCAGAGCATTATCAGTCTTTCATTCACCTTGAATATACTTATTTTAGAAAATAAATACCACTTAACTAGCTTGGGACCTAGAAGTACCTGTTTTGTGTTGGATACTATGATTAACAATACCAGGGAGCTGGGGAGATGGCTCAGTGGAATAAGCGCTTCCCGGGCAAGCGCAAGGGCCTGAGTTCAATCCCCGGTTCTGCCAAAAAAAAAAAAAAAAATTCCATGTGAGATATGTATTTTCCCAAAAGGAAAGTAGACTACCAATTTCTGTTTTTAAACAATAAGAAAACACTTGTGTTAGCCAGGAAACCAGTGTTCCATGGCAAGTCTAGTAAGAAAAGATGTGTATGTGGGGATTCTATAAGAAAAGAACCACCATTAGCAGCAGAGGTAAAACTGCAATCTAGGGTCAAATGCTTTATTCCTTGGGAGGCAAAAGATCTGAGGGAAATTGTCTCTGCCTGGAAGAGACCATGTGCAAAACAGTAATGAAGTGGGCATTTAGGGCCAGGTAAAAGAAGGCCTTGAATGTCATTTAGGGTGCTGAAATTTAGTTTACAGGAAATTGAAAATCCAAATTTAAAATGAAAAAAACTAGAGGAAGATGAATGTTATAAAGCATGTACTATAACCACTTTGCCAAGAGTCCTTAGATTTCTTGTCTTTTCGGTAACCTTGAAAATGTTCTAGGTCAAAATTTTCCCATGGTATTTCAAATCAACAGATCATTTGTGTAAGGTTAAAATCATACTTGACCATCATGGGGGAAAAACACATACACACAACAAAAACAGCTCCAAAAACAACATTTCCACTTCTCTTATGAAAGAACACAGCACCTTGAATGTCTTTCATGAAGTTCCAAATCTTTCTCATGTTACTAAGCAGGGTGGAGGGGAGTATTATCAGGCTTTCATGTTAAATGTTATTTAATAAGGTACATTCACAAAAGAAACAAATAGTTCAGTTCAAATGAAATGTCATTAGGTAATAATTTTGTTTCTTAAAAAAACCTTGATTTTTTTTTGGTAATGGATCTAGCAGTGATCACTAATAATTAGAAGTGTGTTGATGAAAGTAAGAGGTGGAATTTCATAATGTATTAGGAAAAAAAAACCCAAAAAATCCTGGATCAGACTTCTGGCCATGAACCTATGATCACTCAGCATCACTAAAAGACATGGCTATTTCATGGGCTTTCTTCTGTGATGCAGATGTGAAGGACATGCTACTGCCAACCAGGCCTTCCTGCTCAAGCCAAACCCAGACTACATACAGTCATGCCTTTAGGTCTGACCTTATAAAATAATTATGAAGACACAAATTGAACACTGTGATCTTCATACATTCATATTTTTTACTTTGAAGGATATAATTACTTTTTATATAGTAAATGCAAATAAGTGATTTGTTAAATGACAGCACTGGATACAATCAGCAAAATCCAGAATGTGCAGAACTATGTGAGAATACCTAAAAGAAAAGGGGAAAGAGGAAAATATAAATTTTAGAAATTTACAACCAAATTGAATGTGAACTTTGATCCTAATTTGTTAAATAAGGGGAAATTTATAAGAAAATTGGCAGACTTCAAGTACTAGATATTTGATAATATTAATAGTTTTTAATTAAATTAATACAGTAGTTTGCTAGATTCCTAGTCTTTCAGAAATAAATATAAGGAATCTAACGTGTATAATATCTTGATTTTTTTTTTTTTTTGACAGGTTCTCACTGTGTAGTTCAGGCTGGGCCTTGAACTTACTGTAGCTCAGGCTGGTCTTGAACTTGTGGCAGCTCCCCAGTTAACCTCCTGAGTGCTGGACTCACAGGCACATACCACTATGCCTGGCTTTAAACTTATTTTATTTTATTTTATTTTTTAATTTTATTTATTTATGTGTGTGTGGCCAGCTCAGCCCACCAGGGGGCAGGGCTGGCTGGCATGTGGTGCTGGGGGATTGAACCGCAGTCCCTGTGCTTTGCTAAGCTTGTTCTAAGTAGGTGCTTTAGACCACTGAGCCATCTCACCAGCCCCTTATTTTAAAATAATAGAATAAGCATGAGGTTTGAAGAATAGTGGATAAATAAATAATACCAGATGTTGATGACTACCTATAATAATTAGTGACTAGTGTTTATGTATACAATTATTTCTCCTAATGTTTTGTGTTTGAGTGTTTTCATTAGAAAATAGTACAGGCTGTCAATGGTGAACATTCAGAGTATGTAGACAGTGGGAAGGATAAAATGAGGTCTTTTATTTTCCCAGACTTCAGAGTTAGCCACTACTTGCTCCACCATCTTTGAGTCTGTTTTTCAAGATTAATACATTCAACATGCACATTCAGAGACATTTAGAATGCTGTTAATGTCTTTATAGTAAAATAAGTTTTAGAAGGTGACATAATTCTTACAGAAGCATCATATTGTAACAGTTATCTACATGGATTACTTTAGTGGTTAGATTATTATAGACAATAGTTTTAGATTACCCTCAAAACAGTGGTATGTGATTCAATGAACAAGTGGTTGCCACAATAAAATAATTATTTAATATTGTTGTTCATGTGACATTATTTCAGTGGAGCCAAAATGGAAGAACTGATTTTGAGTGAAAATCCAAAATATACAGCAAATACAACTCTTAGATTTTTCTAGCAAATTCAAGTGAAAGGACTGTTTAAAGTTGCCAGGACATTGAGAAAGAATTGACTCTGAAGGACCTCCTGTAGCTAAGTTGTGAAACTGTGTTTATGAAGAGAGAAAAAAGAACATGTAATGTTTTCCATGTCTCTTATGCAGAGCATTCCCCTGAGAAAATGTGGGGGACAGGAGATCACAAGACTGCATGGGCCCAGCTCCTGACATGCCTTCTCAAATTCTAAACAAATAATAGAGTAACTCCCTGTAGACTAAACGGCAGCTGTCACAGCCTGAGAGAAAATTTTGGTGAGGTTGCTCATTTTCCAGAGAGCAGATTGCCTAACTTAGTGAAGAAGTCATACCAGGTATGAATTTTCCATTTTGCCTGACATCCCTCACGGTCTGATCAGCTAGGCAAATTCTCAGATTCTAGTTCAGAAACATTCAAGTTATAGTGTCCCTCCTCAATCATAGCTATCCTAGTGTGCCGAGCACCAACCCAGTATAGCATTTCCTGTACTCCAAATTAAAGGAATGGTAGCAGATACCATGGGTGAATACTGGGAAGGGGATCATTATACCTGAGAACATGTTATTCTCACCCAGGTATCACATTCAGCTATAGTTCTTCCAAGGCACTGGTATGTTGTGCTTTTCTCTCATGCTTTCCTTTTCTTGGGCCTTGTGCTGACATTGTAGTACAGCCACTCAGGATCTGTGGATGTGTTAAAAGTACACTAATTAGCAGAAGAGTGCAGTATACTCCAATGCAATCCTTCCAGGGTAAGCCTCTCTCTCTGACAGCTAAAGTCACACAGGAAAGAAGCATAGTAGAGGGTGTCAGTGGGTAAAGCAATTGGACAAGCAAAAGAATCTCTCTCCCCCTTTGTATCTCTCTCTCTCTCTCTCTCTCTCTCTCTCTCTCTCTCTCTCTCTCTCTCTCTCTCTCTCTCT
>NW_004524616.1:16867621-16877088 GCF_000260255.1 Octodon degus | reverse complement strand
AGTAAATCCATATTAATACGATGAGCTGTAAAAGACTCAAGTCAATAACTTCTGAGGATAACCCACTAATATTATAGACTACTAGACAGTGTTAGATTGTTTAGTTGAATTCAAACACCTATAATATTTAGATGCCAATAGAATATTCACCTCTGACAGGACAAAAAAATTAAAATTAAAATTAATAAAAAAGATACAAAGGAAAGATTTTGTATTTAAATTTACAGCTACTTTCGCTTAACTCAATGAGAAGAAAGAGGTGTACTAACAGTGTTTGAACAGAATATCCTGTCTGCTTCTTGTACTATGGATAACCACTAAGAAGATAACAATGTACAGTGTATTGACTATCAAAACTGTCCTGTTAATCAGCTGTGAAACTGTCTCATTCATATTTATTTCTCAGTAAAAAAAAAATATATAAAAAATAAAAATAAAAAAAGTATCAGGACTGGGGAGATGGCTCTGTAGAATAAGTGATTGCCTGACAAGTTCAAGGTCCTGAGTTCAATCCCTGATACTGAAAAGAAAATAGTATCAAATGTTAGAAATTTGATGTTATTGCATAATTAGGACTTGCAAAGTTTCTGGTGGTAACAGAATGCAGTCCAAATTAATTTTCAAAATGAACAGAAAGAATATATGATAAGGCATTAAGTATATCAGAAAAATAGCAATCTCACATTGTAATAATCTCTTTTCAATGGAATAGATAGGATGGGAGAACAAGAAAAAAAACTAACAAATTTGTACAATATGGCAATTTTATCTTATGTTGTAAGACACATTAAGCAAAGAGAGAGAGACAGAGCAATGGTACATAAATACTTTGGAAATTGACTTCCCAATATGGATGCTATTAAAGTAATATTTGTAAAGTAAAAAATAAATAAATAAAATAAAATTAAGAGATCATTCAAAAAAAAAAGATATGGAGGTTTGTTGACCCCGAGAAATCTTCTTGAGAGTATCCATACAACTTACTACCTCTGGGAATCATTTTCCTTTCCCCCATGTTCCCTTGCCTTCACATCATTTGGGTGGACACAGCCATGCTCTTGGTTCTGGTTAGGGTAAACTAGCTAAGAAATGGAAGAACACTTGACTCATCCCTATCAAGTCATAGAATACACAAGGACTGCATCACAGATTTGCATATGATGAAAACCAAACTTGTCAAATGCCATATTCCTATAAGCTATATAGATTTGTACCTAGATTATTAGGAAGAGTTCCATCCACATGAAGAAATGAAACCAAGAGAGTGAAATAGATTTACAGAGAAATAAGGAAAGTTTAGCAAGACTGTTCTTGGTGATGTGTGATTTCATGGTTTCACCTGTTCCTGCAGCAAGCCTGCTCCCTTTGTCCTTTGGTTATGTGAATATGAACTCTTTTTGAGTAAGAATGATTAACACAGATCCCTGTTATTAAAAGCAAAACTAAAGAGTGAAGTGATCAGGGGCCAGGTCAAATAGCTCAGGGGATTAAAGCACCTGCAAGCAGGCGCAGGGGCTGGGTATTCAATCCCTAGGCCTGCCATACTGGACCCACCCCCAGGGCACACTGAGACAGTGTTTGAGACTGGGTGTGGATGTGCGTGCCTGTAATCCCAGCACTTGAGAGGCTCTAAACAGGAGAATCGCTACAAGTCCAATCTAGTAGTGAGACCCTGATACCCTGTAGACCTTTCCCAAAATACAGAAAAAAGTGAGGTGATCAACCCAAATATAGATTATTTTCAAAGTAACCAATATTTGAAATTAAGTGACCAATTTTTGCTATTTGCCCCAAAGGTACCATAGCTGTCCTCATCAACAGTGAGGCCACAAGCTCCTCCAACAATGAGGAAAACTGAGTTCCCATCAGGAAAGCCAACGTGACAAGCTTCTCAAAGTAAACCATAGCCATTCTCAGCAACAGCAAGGTCCTGAGTTCCTTCAATGATGAGAACAGCTGAGTTCATTGGGAAAGCCAGCATAATAAGCCCCTCCAAGAGAACCAATAGTTCCCTACAGTCTCTCAACAGCTTCCTACAGCTTCTACCCACTCCCAACAGCCTCTGTCTCTGTCTCTGTCTCTGTCTCTGTCTCTGCCTCTGCCTCTGCCTCTGCCTCTGCCTCTGCTGCTCCTTCTGCTCCTGCTCCACCTCGTGCTGCTCTTCTTCCAGCTCCTCCTCCTCCTTTTTCTCCTCCTCCTCCTTCTCCTTCTCCTCCTTCTCCTCCTCCTTCTCCTTCTCCTTCTTCTTCTCCTCCTCCTCCTCCTCCTCCTCCTCCTCCTCCTCCTCCTCCTCCTCCTCCTCCTCCTCCTCCTCCTCCTCCTTTTCCTTCTCCTGTTCCTCTAGTTCTGCCTCTTATGCTGCTGGCAACAATCCTCAGGTAGGCCTCCCACACCCAGCACCATGTTTCAGTTCAGCTGGGTGTTACAAACTGACCACCAGTTGTTAATCCACCACAAAAGTGATGATTTTTTTTTGTCCTAGACAGAAAAGAGCAGGAATTCTTTAGATTTTATCGTGCTTCTTAAAATGGGACATAATTTAAAACAGATGAATAGTTTAATCTCTGAAATTTTCCACTTAATATTTTTGTGGTAGACAGCAGGTGACTGAAAATTCAGAGTAAAACTATGGATCTGCATGTTTATACATCCACCCCAAGTCCTTCATTCAAATCCTGTTTTGTTTTTTTTTTTTCCTGCTTCCTTAGATAAATATGAAACTTCATTTGGGATTCACTGAAATTTTGCATAATGAAATGATTTTGACTGCATGAGTTAATGAACCATTAAAAATATGATTGGTTTTTCCTGAATGCTTCAATCTCCTAAAATGCCAGGTAATAACACATACTTGTAATTCCAACATTCAGTAGGATGAGGCAGGTGCAACATAATCACAAATTTGAAGCCAGCATGGGCTACACAGTTGAGTTCAAGGCCAGATTACTACATAGCATAATCCTTTCTCAAATAAACAAGAAAGAA
The DNA here is from genome assembly GCF_000260255.1 of Octodon degus. NCBI lineage: Eukaryota > Metazoa > Chordata > Mammalia > Rodentia > Octodontidae > Octodon > Octodon degus. The sequence goes on along the minus strand of NW_004524616.1, from coordinate 16,874,103 downwards.
AGAAACATATTTAATGAGAGGTATCTGAAAACATTTTTTCAAAAAGGAAAGATATACACCGTATATCATAAAACAGCATATGGTTTAAAGGCTGGAGTCCTCCACTCCCCTGAAAAGGTCCTTGTTATGCCATGTTTCAGGAACAAAGGCAGGTAGCACATTGGCAGTTTCCTGGTATCTGTCTTACAGCTGAAATTCTTCCACTACTTTATATTTGCCTAAGTAACTTGCAAATGATCTCATTTCTATGAATTGAAAACTATTTCAAATGACAGAGTTTTCCAAACAAAACATGTTTAATAGAATAACAAGTGACATTACAAATTTTAAAAAGGCTTGGAGGAAAACAAAGTTGAGACATACTGAGTAAGAATGGTGAAGTGGTTTCATTTTAGAGCTTCTCTGATTCCTTAATATGGTTCTATATACTGGAAATTTATCAAAAAATTTTCCTTACTTTGCTCTGGGATTCTGATTGGGAAGAGTATCATGAAACAGGAATTCTGTAGTACACTTGGCTCTGAATACATGAGATCCATGTTCTCAAATTCAACCAGCCATGCACATAAAATATTTGGGAAAAATTGAATCTATATTGAATTGATTATTTTCAGAAGTATGGCCAATTTAACAATGTTAATTATCCCAATCCATGAACATTGGAGTTTTTTCATCTGTTTTCTTCAAATTCTTTATTCCATGTCTTACAAGTTTCACTGCAGAAGACTTTTACTTCCTTGATTAGATTTATTCTTTCTTTTTCTTTTCTTTTTTTTTTTTCTTTTCTTTTTTGTGCCAGGGATTGAACACAGAATTTTGAACTTCCCAGGCAGACATTTATACTACTGAGCTATATCTCCAGCCTATGTTTGTTCTTTATTTATCACTATTATTATTATTTTTTTTGTATTTTAGGGAAGGGTCTACAGGGTATCACTACTAGTTCAGACTTGTAGTGATCCACCTGTTTACAGCCTCCCAAGAGCTGGGATTACAGGCACATGCCACCACGCCCAGGATTAATTGCTGTCTCAACATGCCCAGGGATCAAACCTCTGGCCCCTGCACCTGCTTGTAGGAGCTTTAATCTGCTGAGCTATTTGGATGGCAGCTTAGGTTTATTCTTAAGTGTTTTGGTTTTTAAACCTATTGCAAATGGATTGTTTTCCTGATGTCTTTCTTAGCAAAATCATTACTCTTGTGGAAAAAGACTATTTTGTTGACTTTGTATGCCACTAATTTGCTTACAAGTTCTGAGACACTTGAAGTGGACTATAGGGTTTTCTAGGTATAGAGTCATACCTTCTGCCTACAGGAATAACTTCTTTTTTATTTGTATCTCTTTTAATTATATTGGTTTATTTCTCTGGCTGATTTTCAGTAAAGTATTGAGTACGTGGTGAAAGTGGAAATCCTAGTCTTATTCTCAGCATTTTCCCATCAGTATGATGTTACCTATGGGTTTTCTATATGTAACCCTCATTATGTTTAGGTAAGATTCTTCTCTACATAGTTTATTCAAGGTTTTATTAGGAAAGTTTTTGAATTTTTTTCAAAACTTTTTCTCTATAAGTTGAAATGATCATGTGCTTTTTATTCTTAACTCTGTTTATATAGTGAATTATATTTATTAGTTTGTGCATATTAAACTATTCCTTTACCACTAGGATGAAATCTACTTAGATATATTGTACAATATTTCCAGTGTGATGTTGAATTCCATTTATGAATATTTTTGAGGATTGTGGTATATATGTCCATCAAGAATATTAGTATAGAGGAAGTTCAAAATAGCCACCGCAGAGACCCAGGAGCTGTGGGAGCAGCTGGAGATGGAAGATGCTGATAATTCTGAGAAGAGTATCAATGATGAAAATGGAGAAGTATCAGAAGACCAATCTCAAAATAAACACAGTCATCACAAAAAAAGAAACATAAACACAGAAGTAAACACAAGAAGCATAAACATTCCTCGGAAGAAGAACAAAAGAAGGCTAAAACACATAAGCATAAGCATAAACATAAACATAAGAAACACAAAAGGAAAGAAATTCTTGATGCCTCTGACAAAGAAGGCATGTCTCCAGCAAAAAAAACTAAACTTGATGATTTAGCTTTGCTGGAAGACTTGGAGAAGCAGAGGGCCTTGATTAAAGCTGAACTCAATAAAAAGCTGATGGAAAGAAAGGTCCAGTCTGAGATGAGACTCAATTTACAGTGCATGAGCCTGGCCCTGAGGAAGAAGGGGAAATTTCTGAAAAGGTGAGAAATGGGAATAGGTCTAGTACTAGATCTTCAAGTACAAAGGGGAAACTTGAACTGATGGACAATAAAAATAGCACAAAAAAATGAAGTACAAGCAGATCCAAAGAACAGACTAAATGTAAGTCAGATAAAAAGAAAGGTAAGGGAGACATTCAAATAGCTGAAGAGAAAAACCACAAGGAGCAAGTCCAAGGAGAGAAGGAAATCCCAGAGTCTCTCCAAGAGAAGCAAGTCTCAAGACCAAGCAAGAAAGTCAAAGTCCCCCATGCTTAGAATGCACTCTCAGGAGAAATTGGTAAAGCCAGATCTTCCCCCACTGAGGAGAAGGTTAAAATTGAAAAGAAGAGTAAGATAAAAGATAAGAAAAAGTCCCCAATTATAAATGAAAGTAGAAGTGGAGATAGAGGTAAAATGTCCAGATCCCCAGTTGGTCATGGTCCAAAGAGAAAATCAGAAAGGTCTGAAGTTGGTAAGTAGAAGAAGCCCATTAAGTCTCTGTCTAAGGATGCTTCCTCTGAGAAAGAAAACAGGTCACCCAGTAAAAGACCTGATCACAGTCCTAAGCGAAGTCTTCTCCTTGCGTGAGAAGTTCAAGAGAAGTAGATCTCCACTCTTGAATGATAGAAGATCTAAACAGCAAAACACTTTCCCGAACTCTGTCTCTGGGAAGAAGGGCCAAGAACCAACCTTTAGAAAGAAAACATTGGGAACTAGAGAGGAGACAACTTTCTTCTCCAAGAACACGCCCTTGAGATAACCTCCTCAGCAGGAAGGAATGGTACAAGGATGGACCTCTCAATCGGTGGTCTCCAACACGGAGAAGTCACTCTCCCATAAAAAGGTGATCCCGCTCCCCATTCAGGCACAGTGGGTATCCCCAGTGGAGAAACAGGTCTCCCCAAGAAAAGATAGACTTCAGAGGGGCAGATCATGCATGCTTGAGGAGGAGGAGGTCTTGATCACAGGGTGGCCACTGGCAAAGGAGCAGAAGCAAAGTGAAGGAAGACAAATTCAAAGGAAGTATTTTGGAAGGCATGATTGTGGAAGGCATGAAAGTTGAGCAGGAGTTGTCCTCTGATTACAAAGATTTTGAATTAGAGAAAGAGAATGAAGAAGGACTAATAGAACAGAGATGAACACAGAGGCAAGAGACTGCTCAGAAATATAAGTACCTGGCTGAAGACGGTAATCTGTCTGTGCCATCAGAGCCACCAGCCCCCAGAGCAGCACTTGGACATGATCGCCCTCTCCAGATGGTATCCTGGAGCGGGTCACAGCTGTTGTCAAAGAATATGAGCAGGAAAATGTTGACACATTGGAAGCCTCAGTAAAAGCCAAGCATAATCTTATGACAGTTGAACAGAATAATGGTTCATCTCAAAAGAAGCTGTTGCACCTGCCATGTTTACAGAATCTGATGATATGTTTGCTGTATATTTTTATAGTGCTGGACTTGGGGCTGCTGGCTTTGGAAAAGATTTCAAAGAGAACCCCACACTCAAAGATAACTGGACTGATGCAGAAGGCTATTTATGTGTGAACACAGGTGAAGTCTTAGATAAGTGTTATGTGTATGGCTACATTGGGCAAGGTATCTTCAGCAACATTATGCAGGCAAGAGATAATGCAAGAAGAAAACAAGGTGGCTATGAAGATCATCAGGAACAATGAGCTCATTCAAAAGACTGGCCTAAAAGAACTCGAGTTCCTGAAGAGATGCTTACCCTGATGACAAGTTCCACTGCATGTGGCTTTTCAGGCACTTCTACCACAAGCAGCATCTGTGCCTCGTGTTTGAGCCTTTCAATATGAATTAATGAGAGGTATTTAAAAAATATGGTAAGGATTTTGGTCTTCATATTAAAGCTGTAAGATCCTACATTCAGCAGCTGTTCCTGGCATCAAAACTCCTTAAAACATACAATATCCTACACTCAGATATTGAGCCAGACATCCTGGTTAATGAATCAAAAATGATTTTAAAGCTCTATGATTTGGGGTCAGCTTCCCACATCATGGATAATGACATAACACCTTACTTTGTCACTAGATTTTATCTGGCTCCCGAGATCATTATAGGTAAAAACTATAACTATGGTATAGATATGTGGTCTGTAGGCTGTACCTTATATGAGCTCTATACTGGAAAATTTTGTTTCCTGGTAAAACCAATAACCACATGTTGAAGCTTGCCATGGATCTCAAAGGAAAGATGCCAAATAAGATGATTCGGAAAGGTGTATTTAAAGATCAGCATTTTGATCAAAATCTCAACTTCATGTACACAGAAGTTGATAAAGTAACAGACAGGGAGAAAGTCACTGTCATGAGCACCATTAATCCAACTAAGGACGTGTTGGCTGACTTGATTGGGTACCAGTAACTTCCTGAAGACCAATGTAAAAAAGTGTACCAGCTAAAAGACTTGTTGGACCAGATCCTAATGTTGGACCCAGCTAAACGAATTAGTATCAGCCAGGCCCTACAACATGCATTCATCCAGGAAAAAAATTTAAACAGATGAAGGAACTACAAGGGTTTGAGTAATTAAATATGAAGACTAAAAAAATTCACAACAGTTTATTATTAATGTATATAAACTTATAAATATTTCTCCAGCAAATTTGAGGAAGCATTGATATATTTGAATTAACACCAAGGGTGATGTTTCTTTTAGAAATGTTAGTTAATCTGTTTTGTGTCTTATGTGAAGTGTCACTGTAGAATTGTTGTAACTGCCACGACTGCACAAACTTATACTGCTAATGTATATGGTTGCAGTTCACATAAAAGACAAAAGCATCTGTTATAAAATGAGTAGTAATACTGGGTGGATGATTCATTTTTAGCAGACTTTGCCTTCCTGGTGTTTATATTCACATTTTCCTAGGTGTGTGTGTGTGTGTGTGTGTGTGTGTGTGTGTGTGTGTGTGTGCAGGCCACAGTAACATATCCTGGGTGTAGTCAGTGCCAAAGGGGATCTGTTTCTTCTTGAGGCTGTCTGCAGGGTTGTCTCCTCTTTTAAATCAGGTTGTGTACAACATTCAGTACACTGCAGGTAAGCTACCATCAGCATTACTGGCATTTTAAGCTGTTGTTTTATTGGAATAATTGACAAATGAGGGGTTTTAGATTTGTAGCAGAATTTGCTGCATGTGTGATAGCTACAAAATGTCTTCAGGATTGTCATGCTCCAAAGTTATGTATGAGATGGCTCAGCAGCATAAGAGCCTGTGTGGCAGTGCAAGATCCTGAGTTCAATCTCTGGTGCTGTGTGGAAAGTAGAAGTTATATTTAACCTGGGGTTCTAAATAGTTTCCAAAAAAAACCACTGGTTATGTATGGTTTTGATTTATAAATTTTTGAGTAAAATTTGATAATTCTTGTCTGTTAACATTCTGTAGGGATTTAAATATTACAATGTCCATGGTTGTTGGAAAATATCAGTTCCATTTTATATCTAAGGTGTTTGATACTCAGATAGATAATAATGTTAAGCTTATTGCCTCCATTCCAGGCTAATGTCATTAAGCTTCTCTTCTGGATGTTTAACAACTGAGGTTTGGAAACCAGAAATTAGGAAGATAGATGGGCTAATCGAATAGCCAATATTTTGTTCCTAGCCCTCCAAGGTTAATGAGGACTCAGGACATAAAAGGACCTCTGCTGTAGCATCCTGTAACTCAGCTGAATCTGTGATTTTTCTGATCAAGGAGATTATGGGTTCACAGAGCAAAGTGATTTAACTATGTATAGTGTGCCTAAGGAGAGTCAACTTGAGAGAAAAAAAATTGTTGAAGCTTTCACAGAAAGCAACTTGGTCAAGCAAAGGCTGTGATTCATCCAGATGGCTGACACTGACAGAAGATCTAAAAGGTGCTATATTTGATTCTAAGGTGAATTCTGAAGAGATTTAATTGACCTTGACAGTAAAAAGTTATTTTTCTTATTTATACCGGTCTTGCCTTGTTCTTAACCAGCCAGCAGAAAAGTATAACCATGAGATATGAAAAAGCAATGCCACAGTAACATACTACTTGTAAAAGTTCAAATCACTAACAACTTCTGACAGTTGGCAGCTGCATTATTGTTATGCACTATTGGTCTATGTAGGGTTAGACTGCTGCATTCTGAACTGGCATCAAGAATGAAAAGGTGGAGTACGATTTTCTGCCGAGTTCCGGGAGCCCCCAGACCCAGTCCTAGCCCAGGTCCGG
>NW_004524616.1:16826631-16860471 GCF_000260255.1 Octodon degus | reverse complement strand
TACAGCAATTAACCACTAAGAAGAATATATGCAGTGTATTATTTGTTGAAACTGTCCTTCCGATTTGATTTGAAACTGTCTCATTGCTATCTGTTTGTCAATAAAACTTTGAAAAAAAATAAAAATAAAAAAAATTAAAAAAAAAGAATGAAAAGGTCTTCTACAGTTCTCCAAACACAGCTTCTCCAACTGCAGCAAAATACCTGTCATTCACACAACAAAATAGTAAAGGGACAGATGTTGGGAGCAGTTGAGGCTGAAAATTGGTCATATGTGTGAGGGCAGGACAAGGCCAGAGTGCCTAAAGCAGTCAAGCCACCTCAGTCTTGAGAAAAGCATCCTGCGTGGACAATTTCGGCTGTTAGTCACTAGGCAGCCTTGTGTCTCCTAATACTAAATTTGCAAGAGTATAAATAAACATCCCATTGTTTTTTTTTTAAACATCCCATTGTTGTTCTTTTGGGTTCTTTGCCAATCAGGCAAACAGGCCTCCCCCTGTACCCAGCTTTTGTCCCTTTTCTATCTTTTCCTTATTCCTGCTGCTGTTTCTCCCCAGGTATACTGAGTCACCAATGAGTACCTACAAAGATAATACAGAGTAGACTAAAATACTGAAACAATATAAAGGTTAAAATAATAATAAAGTAATAATTTAAATGAAAGTTGTGGAGAAAGAAACAAACAATATAAAAAGCAACACAGTACAATTTTTTGAAAACTCAAGAGATGAGAAAGAAACAGTAGTAATTTCCATTAAAGGGTATTAAAAATGTAAATGAGACCTATTGCACCTTACCTCTCTTCCCAACAACCAGGATGATTTTCCTGGAATGCTACCCTTGTCCTGCATTTCTAGCCAGACCTGGCTGTGGTTGATGGCATAATGCCTGTATCAGTACTGTATTCACTCCAGAGCTTTTGTTTCCCCTGTACCCTCAAAGGCACTTCTAGTTTCAGTTTCATGTCATGTGGGCCACTTCACTAAGCCCACTCACTTCATCCATCTTCATCTGTGCACTTAGAAGCATAGCAGGTGTTTCAGCAGAGCTGTAACAGTGAATGCATTGGACAGTGAAGTAAGAAACTGATCACTGACTTACATGCTGATGGGGAATCACTGCAGAATCCAAGTGATCTGCTGGGTTTGATCCTAATGTTTTCAGACCCAGGCCCTTCAGAAAGCCACATATGATTGGTCTCACTTCTCACCACAGTGGCCAGTGCCACTAAAGACTTTGCCTGGGCTCCCTATTGTTTAAAACCAGGTGTCTGACTGGCCCTCCTCTTCTCCATAGCTGTCTCTGGTGGCTGTCTCCCAGCTAGGCACTGTGGTAGGGTTTCCAAGGGATTAAATTGTGGGTGTTCCAGTGATTTTAAATCCCTAAGGTAGCTTAGTACTAAACAAAAAGCTTCATCTTAGCATAGTTCATGGTTATACCACTCCCCAGTGGGGACATGTAGCAGTGATTTCAGCTTCACCTCATGAACCAATCTCTGCTAAATTCAAACTTCCTTCAGTGCCTTCCTTACCTCTCGCTAGCCTATGTAGAAATGACGTTAAGAGCTTGCTCTGGATTAGTGTTTGGTTTAAGGAAATGTGACTATTTTATTTTTTCAAATGACTGAAATGTTCTCCAGATAAATAATAAGGATGTTTTAATCTTCTATCATCCATGTGCTTACTAGAACAACACTTTAAATTTCTTTCAGGACCTTTTCACAACTCAACTGTTTGGCACAGAGATGTGTTTTTTGGCCTATCTCTGCCTTCCATATGCCTTCCTCACCAAACTTCAGGGTGAATTGTTTTTGTAGATTTACTTACATTAATTATTTTCATAGTTTGGTATCTGTTTACTCCCATGTTTGCCAGCATTCAGGCTAACCTCCTACAAGTATAAATAGGAATCAGTATGATAGCAATGTTTCTCTTTATACAATTAACTTGCAGCCCCTTAAGGTATATATTCATATGCATTCTTTGTAAAAAACTTTTTTTTTTTTTTCCGGGTACTGGGGATTGAACTCAGAACCCTGCACTTGCCAGGCAAGCACTTATTCTACTGAGCTATCTCCCTGGCCCTCTTTGTAAATGTTAATCATAGCATCATTATTTTTTCATTGTTTTGTGTCCTTAGAAGTAGCTAGTGATAGTGACAAAATTTATGATTCATTCATATATGTATGTGATTCATGTATGATGGTGTCTAAAATATTAGCTAGGATTTTATTCATCCTAGACAAGCGCCAAACCATTCTTATTAAACACCTTGTTAATATAAAAGACAAATAAGACCACCAACCATATATATGGATTTAATGTTTTAACTGAAAACAAAATTTAAATCATTTATTTATATATAAAAACAAATGACCACTATAGACACTTGAAAATCATTTATTCAAGGCATTTTTATATAATCTTGCAATTATAGTATAGTCATATGATAAAGGAATATGAAATAATAATATGAAAATGCAGAGAAGAATAAAGCCAGTGTATGGGCATTTAAAATAGAAGCTCTTCAAAAAAGTTACACATTTTACAAATACAATTACAGAAAAATTTGGGAGAAACTACAATTGCCTTAAAAACATACTACCAAATGCCAAGTCGCTGAGTTGTATGCTATCTATATGTTTATATCCTGTGAGCTAACACTTAATGCATTTTACATTCAAGTTCAATTAATTAAGCACCATTTTAGCTCAAAGAATGAATGCAATGCTTTATGTTCTCAAGTGGGCCAGAACTTTGGGCACCTGGGAATGAAACTTAATTTGTAGATATAATATATTGTGAATATAAATCAAAAAATAAAAATATAGAAAAAGGGTACTTTTAATCTTTTAACATATGTTAGTTTTATTATTATTGTTATTATTATTTTTGGCTGGCTCAGGCTGCCTTAAGGGTGGGTCCGGTAAGGCAGATAGAGGTGGGGATCGAACCGCAGTGTCCTGTGCCTGACTGTATTTAACATGTTAGTTTTAAAGAAAACTTCTTACAAACAAAATATCTCATAACCAGGATTCCAATCTCCTAAAAATTATGTCAGTATCAAAAAAAAATCTTAGTAAACTGTGTTTCCTCTAAAATTTAAGTATCTGGAATGTTTATAAATGTAACTGTCTTACGAGATTTCAAAGAGCAAAAATTGTTATTACAAATAATTCCTAGTGAATAATTACATAGAATTTGTAAATAAAATTATCATATAAAAATATAAAGATTTCTGGAGGCCAAGATGTATTTAAGCCAGACTATGGGCTGAAAAATTATGAAATGATTAATGTGGCAGATAGTGAGCTTATGAAATTTTTTCCCCTTTGTTCCCAGCCACTAAAAAGCTAGCCTCACCTAGGTACTCAGTGTTTGTTGAATTGTTTCTACATCCTTAGTTTAGTGATAATGAATTATGTTCTTTTTGTCATTGGTAATGCTCACCAGCTAATCATTATTTGTGAGTTTTGACATTGATTCAAAAGGACTTCATGTAAGAGTAGAGGGGAGCATCAACATATATCAGACAGGAATTGGACAGCTCAAACTCAGTAGTAAAAATACTGAATGTTAAACCTACACCTAGGAGTTGCTTATGTGCTTAAGACTGAAGGGGGAAGTAATATTCATACAAGGAATAAATAAGAATTTTTAACTTCATAATTGAAAAAACTTTTTGAAAAATAAACCGAATAGTAAATGTTATATTTAATACACAAACATTGCAGGAATTTGAAATATTTTTAATTATTAGAAATACATATGTGCATATAGTTATTAAATTTCTATAAATTAAAAATGGTCGTGAAAAATAATAGTGGTTACAGTTGAAATTGTATGGACATGTACTTTTAGTTGTCAAAAATAAAATAAGGTGAACCTAATGGGTAATAATGACATCTTGCATACTTAGGTTAGAGACAGTGTTTTATAGGTGCAAATGCCTAGCATGTGAGTGTCTGTCTTCAAATGTTGAAGTGCGGATAACAGATAAAATACCTTATTGTTTTCTCTTATATATCTGAACATCTTGATATTGGCTAGTCTTTGATGCAGGGGTAAAAATCTTTGTGAGACAACAGATGTTAAATCCAGAGATGCCAGTCTGGCTCAGAATTAATACTGACAGTAGTTTGTTTGTTTGTTTTTCCTTAAGCAAGGATATTAAAATATCTCTATTAAAAAAGATTACAATTTGAAAGAGTCATTCTATGGTCTTAAACTAAAAAGCACTTTAAGCAAAGGTATCCTGTAACTCAGATACTAGTTCAATGAAAGTTCCATCTGCATCTATTGCTATGGGTGGGTGGAGGTGGGTAAGGACCACGTGTACCATCCCACCCCACACCTGATGACTATTTGCTAAACTTTCCTTGTCCCTTTTATCATGCTATGCACATAATAAGTGCAAAAGTATTAGTAGCTGGTTTTGACTTTACAAATCTGTGACATAAGACAGGATACCAACTCACTTTTAAAATTTTACCTAGTATGTTCTGACACTGCAAATACCTTGCTTGAGATTTTAATACTTACTAAACGTAGGAAAACTCCTGCCTAAGCACCACTAAATTAAGAGTCCATTTTAGTTTCTCTCTGCATCTGTAAGAAAATGATTTTCCAAATTCTGTTGTTACACATAGATTCACAGTATAAAACAAAATCACAGCTGTCTCAGGCTGGACTGTAGTCCTTGGTTTTACATAAAGTACTTTCTTCTCTCTCATTTACCAACCCAAGTACGCAGTACTTGCTAATATGTAGCTTGCTAATTTGGACTATATATCAGATATATACTCACACGTACAGACATCTATAGCCAATTCCTCAATATCCTAGGATGATAATCCATGTACTACTGCCATCTATTGTGTATAATTTTAAAAATTTAGCATTCTTTTTAATAGCTAACCAGTTAAAAATATAGAGAATTGAAGATTTTAACATGTTTTTTCATTTCTTTTAAGTATTTGAGAGACAGTGTGGTTTTGGTGATTTTGGTATGACTTTGATGTCATCGAGGAAATTTTACTTTTACTTAACACTTCAATGTGCTTAAATTTGTATTTTTTGGATGTATCATATCTGTCCCAGAATGACTTCACAGTCACAAAGGTGTCCTATGTATATCAGTTCCTAGAATGATAATTTGAAGAATGTCACTTGAACTGTCTCTGCAAATAGCAAAAGAGTAGAGGGGAGCGTCAAAAAATATCAGACAGGAATTGGACAGCTCAGTTACCTAATTCATTCCAAACAAAAGTTGTCTCAAGTGAAAATGAAATCATGCACTTGATGGAAAGTTATCTGCTAATTATAAAATGTAAACATGATTTTTATATAGGGATATAATTATCTGAATACATATATTGCCATTTTTTGCAAAATAATATTTCTTGACACCAATAGTAATATGTTTGATCTTTCCACAGCACCAAATGTGTCCGTATCTATTCAAAGAGTAGGAGCATCATTTTAACATAATTTACACTAAGACACATATGAGCACATTATTATTATGTTTCACAGAAGCCTCAACACTTTAGAAAATAATCAGTTTAAAGTAATTTTGGCTCAATCATTAAAATATTATTTTCTCTTTTATACGTAATTTTTTAAAAAGTATATGAGGTTTAGATTTCTTCAAAAGAGCCAAGTGTATAACTACAGAATTTAAACACTGTGTTAAAATTCACAAAGTAATGTGAATAAATATTAAAAACTTCCCAAATAGTGCTGATTTAGTTATTCAAAATCCAGTTATGTGCTTTGTTGTAAAAGAGTCCAAACAAAAACTCCTTTCTTATTTTTTGTTCTCTTTTTCAAAATATGTTAATCCTACTGAAGCTAACCTTTTTTTCTAACTTCAGAACACCAGGTACTGATTTATCCATTGGAAGCTGGACTTGCTTCCTAATACCTAGGTTAAGAAAACAAAATACAAGTTATTAAACTGGCAATATTATGAATGAATACTATAGATAAATTTTAACTTAACTTTTAAAAAAATATGTAGCAATTTCTCTTCACCTGAAGAATAAACTCCTGGTGAAATTACTATTAGTAAATGATTTGATGAAAGCAACTATATTAATAACACAACATGTGATTAATGTCTTAGTCTTGATATTTAGAGTCAAAGGTATGACTTCTGAAATGATCAAAAACAAAGCAGGACTGATGAGACCAGCACCTCAACCAAATGAGTCCATTCTAAGTATTACAATTTATGTCTAGATGTCCTATTCAAAGCTTCATGCAGTCATGGAGCTGACTTCTAGAATCTGTGATTGATTATGGTTCAGTGATGGGAATAAGGGTGTGAGTGCTCCACCCACTATAGGTAGATAGCCTGCATAAAATAGAATGAACTTGAGGCTTGCTCCTGCACCCTCCACCAGTGTTTGGCATCTTCTGCTGCCATGTGCTACTCTGCCTTGGACCCAGATGGTTATGGACTGAAACCTTCACATACTATGAGCTCAAATCTTTCCCCCTTTAACCTGTGAATGTCAGGTATTTTGATCCAGCAATGAGAAAAATAACTAAGACACTATGGAACAAACATGGCATATCCACTAAGAAGTGGAGGAGAGGAGCGGTCTCTATATTTTCTTGTATCTGCCCTTCTTCTGGAGGGTTTCAGATACAGACTGGGCCAAGACAGTCAATCAAATATTGTTTGTTTGTTTATTTATTTTTGTGGTACCGGGGATTGAACTCAGACCTTGTGCTTGCAGTACTGGGGACTGAATTTCAGGACCTGAAGGTATCTATGAAGTGGTGAATGGGAGCAGGCCTATAGCTGTCAACAGGTATGCAATGTTAGACCAAAGGCTTTAGGCATTATGGGGTGCAGCAAGCACTTATTCTACTGAGCTATCTCCCCAACCCAAATATTGTTTATTTAAATTTTGATCACAGATCCTCATGTGAGGAAATAAGAATGCACACATAAGTCCAAATCATAGACACTATCAATTAATTTTCAAAAGTTCTGTAAGAAGAAACTTATGCAGAGTATTTTAAAATTGAAGGAGATTTCAGATTCACTGGGTCCATACATTTTGTTTACAATGAAAAAAGTGAGGGAGACAAGATATATCAATGGCTCATGCCTACTTACTGGGTGTCTTGGTTTTTTGTTTGTTTGTTTTTGTTTTTGTTTTTTTTTTTGGCTGGCTCAGGATGCCTTAAGGGCAGGTCTGGTAAGGCATGAGGATCTGGGGATCAATCACAGCATCCTGAGCCTCACTGCTTTGCTTAAGCAGGCACTTAAACAACTGAGCTAATGAGGCCCCCTACTGGGTGGTTTTTGCACACCAATGAAATGTTCTCAAATATTTGGTTGGCCTCACAAATAATCAGAAAACTGAGAGTGATATGTCTGTAGAGTAACAGAAGCACTAAGTCATTAGAGTAGAAAGAAAGTGAGAAAGAAAGGGAGGCAAGGAGGAGAACAAAAGAATAGGAAAGAAAAGACAAAGAAGAAGACAATAATGCTTGCTTGGGAATCACACAGACATAGTCTCCAGAGTGACCATGTGGCTTTAGGAAAGTCATATGCTCTGATAAAAAATCTTCAAAGACTCCCATAGCCTCCAGGAAGAAGTTCAGACTTTTTAGCCTACTCTTTAACACTCCCTATGATCTGCTGTCAGCTGACAGTTTCCATCTATTCTTTGTGCCCACCCATCAGCTCCAAATCTCATCAGCTTAAGCCAAGCCAGAACAGTAAGTTTTGCAATCATGCCCTGCCATTGCCTCCCATTCTGTCATTGTCAACTCCCAGCCCCAATTCAACTCTATCCTAAAGTCACACATTAATCTCAACCCAGAGAAACTGCTCCTTTCTCTGAACTGTAGCAACAGAGACCTGACATGAAAACTCAAAGCAACATTCTTAAGATGAGGGGTTTGGGGTGGTTTTTTTCCTTTTTCTCAGATCAAGGGCTTTGCACTTTTCTCATTATTTCCTACTGACACTTGAGAATCACTACCTGCAATTTCTTTTTGCATTTTTATCTGATCCATGTTACTTGTTAAAATTTCATCTTGACCTGTCTTGCTGTTTAGTTGCAGTCAGTGATAAACTGGTAAATTAAAAATAATCAACTGTTGGTAAGTGGCCACAGCAAGAATCCCTCTTATAGAGTCACAATCTTTTTGGAGTAATGTAGCAATTTTTTTCATTCTAAATATCTGGAACTAACCAGTTTATTAGGTTCTACTCAAAGTGAAGACACATTCCATGTAACAATGGTGATCTCTCAAGGCCCGTTCCTACTGTGATGTCAGTAGTCATATTTCAGAGTCACTAAAGTTATCACAGCAGGAGTCCTTCTACCTCCACTGGAATTTGACTTACTCCCATAGAAGTTTGCATAATAAATCTGTTGCATTTGTGGGTGTATTTCTATCACTCCTCCATTCTATCCTACCTTAAGGGATAGCGTAAGCTATCTGTGAAGTGGTGAATGGGAAGTGGCCAGGCATCAGGCCTACCCCTATGTGATGTTAGCCCAAATGCTTTAGGCACTGTGAAGTACAGCAGGAGACAAAACTTAGCAAAGAAATTAAAAAGTAATCAAAAGGAATTATTGTAAAAATACTACAAGAAGCAGTGGAGGGGCTAGGAGTAACATACCTTTGATTTCCCCTCTGGTTTAAGACCTTACCAAACATACAGCAAAAAGGGGAGCAAGTACATAAATAGATAATGAATAAATTATGAAACTATGGAGATTAAGAATAATTATCAAAGATGTAAATTTTTAGATTACAATACTCTGACCTTCTGAGGGCTTTGGCTAGACTCTGACCCACTTCTGTGACCATAGAACTGGCCAGGTTTTCTGCTCTAAGAATGTCCACAAACAAGTAT
Source organism: Octodon degus (assembly GCF_000260255.1). Classification (NCBI taxonomy): domain Eukaryota; kingdom Metazoa; phylum Chordata; class Mammalia; order Rodentia; family Octodontidae; genus Octodon; species Octodon degus. The sequence continues at coordinate 16,851,583 of NW_004524616.1, read as the reverse complement.
TTGATTATATTTTTCAGAGTTATCCCTTTGCTGTCATAGCTTCATCTGCCTTGAAAGTGTTGATGGTTGTACAGACAGCTCTGCTCTTTATGTGAGAAGCAAAAGGGACCCTCTAGGAGGTGAGTGCTGTGCCAGCTCCAACCCCAGCTCATGGTGGTTCAAATGGAGCGTGTGTGCCTGGGCTCTACTTTCCCCATAGCCAGGAGCCAGATTGGACCTGGGAGACCTCAAACTACAGATTCAGATGTGGAAAATGCCAACCCCAGTTTTTGTATGAAACATGTTTCCACTGACTGACTTTCTTTGGTAGCTCTGCTATACATTTTGTGTAATTCACAGGCATTAGTGCCTCTCCAACATTAAGGCAAAGCTGATCCAAGCCCAATAACATTCTAATGGTCTTCTCGCTTTCATACAGGTGTCTTTCAGGAGGGATGCAGAGTTATGATCAAAATGTACTTTAAAGAATTCTAGGAATTTCTTCAGGGCTCCTCCAGGGATGGTGGGGAAAAGGCACGAAAGCCAACTTTTGGGTTCCTACAGACTCACCTGCACTGTGTATTGAAAAATTTGACATACTGGCTTCCACACAAGCTTTCTGGGTAAACATTACATTCTGTATATTTGTTTTATATTGAAAACTAAGGGGCCAGGGAGATGGCTCAGTACAGTAAGAATTTGCCTGGCAACCGCAAAGGCCTAAGTTCAATCCCCAGTTCTGCCAAAAAAGGAAAAAGAAAAAGAAAACTAAGTTTTAGGATGATTAAAACCTTGGTATGTCCTTTTTTTCTCTATCATTATTTAAAAGCCTAAAGACCAGCTTTTTGATAGTGTAGACTCTATATAGCAATTTTTACCTTTGGCTTATTTACATGGAAGCTACAGTAGAAGAAATGGAAACATGTAATGTATACTGCCTGGATATGAACTAAAATAGTTTATAACAAAAATTACTCTGAACATGAGGAATAAACAAGCAAGATGAGGGAAAGAAGAAAAGAAAAAAAAAGAAGGGGGAAAAACATGTAAATATATACACAGGATAGCACAGATGACTGTACTATTAATTTCTAGTGTTTCAAAGGCAGCAATTAGTGTTTAAAATTTTTACTTTGATCAACTCTATGTGCTAATATCTATAATATGAGCAACTTCACTGAGGATAACAATGTGTCATATAACAACCACAGTTGGATATCTTTCATCTTATTCTTTTACATGTGTATCATTTCTAATGTTGCATCTATTATTATATAGTCTTTAAAATAAATGAAAAAATAAGAAGTAAAAAGGACAAGGAAAAAAATTAAGGTTTAGTGAAAAGAGTTACTGTGTAATAGCTTGATCAATCTGGCATACCTATATCTGGTAGTCTGCGCAACAAATTTGATGATAACAATACATAATATGGGCCAGGGAGATAGCCCAGTAGAATAAGTGCTTGTCTGGCAAGCACAGGGTCCTGAGTTCAATCCCTGTTACTGAAAAAACAAAACAAAACAAAACCAACAACAACAACAAAAAAAAGAAAAGCCATAATATAACAACCATCCTTAATTTTCTATTCATGTTGTGAAATTCTATATCATTGTTATTGTTCTATGTTGCTTTGTTTTTGTCCTTGTCTTTGTTCTTTTTATTTGTTTAAATAAAAAAAAGGAAATTCCTTATCTAGGCAAATAAACTTACGGTGAAATTGTGCAGCCTGAGGCATAGGCATGATGTCCTGTATACCGAATGTCACAGCGCACAACGTTGTTGCTGTAGTCTGACTCAGGAACCAGGTAGCTGGGATTGACGCTGACCTGAGCAGCATAAACAGCTTTTGTGTAAGAGGTTTCACCATATGGTATACTGGTTATTTTCTAATTCCTTAGGGCTACCACAATTAGGGAATTATTAACAAGAGATTAAGCTAAGTCAGGTGAGGAAGGGAGTGTAAATTAATCTAGTGGCTGAACTCTGTCTAGAGACATTAGAGAAGGAAACTATAATTTTCTCTGAAATTACTTAAAAACGCTTTCATATATTTGGTTTACTTAGAAATCATCTTGAAGGATATACAGTTGCTCCCAGAACATGATTATTTAACCTTTGAATCCTAAAAGGGGGCCTATAGATTTGCAATTAAATGACTACATGTTTTTAAAATCTCTACCTTGAGAATGTAGTTTCCAGGTTGTACGTCTGTAATATCAATCCACTGGCAATCTATGTCTGCTGCATAGGTGTCATAACAACCAGGACTCAAACCCTAAAATAAATAAACAAAATGTTTAAAACTGTGGTATATGGTGAGACTATGCTAAAGAATATACTATTATTTACAAATTAAATTTCTATGTTAGTACTTATAAGAGGCTGACATAGCACTATAATTACATTTCCTCACCCTTAAGAAGTATAAATTACTCATCTAAAGCACTTCTAGCTAATCATCAAGAAGTCAACCAATAACAAATGTTGGAGAGGCTGTGGGGAAGAAGGGACCCTTCTCCATTGTTGGTGGGAGTGCAGGTTGGTACAACCATTAAGGAAATCAGTATGGAGACTCCTCAAAAAGCTAGAAAATGGAGATCCTATTCAAGCCAGCTTTTCCTCTCCTAGGCATTTTTCCAAAAGAACTAAAATCACACCATAGCAATATATTTGCACCCATGTTTATAGCAGCACAATTTGTCATAGCTAAATCTTGGAAACAACCCAAATGCTCATCATCTGAGGAATAGAAAAGGACATGGTATTTTTTTTTTAAATGGAGCACTATTCGGCTATAAAAAAAGATGAATTTGAGGCTTTTATAGGTAAATCGATGCAACTAGAGACTGTATTGGTAGGTGAAATAAATCAGACCTGCTTGTGCAAACATTGTATCATCTTGCTAGTGTGAAAACATAAAAGAGTAAATAAAATCTGAAAGGTATAACAAATATTGTAAAAGGGAAAGAATCTGTTCAATGGGAAGGAAAAACTGGGATAAGGAAAAGGACAAAAGACTAAAATACATACTCCTGCGTATATGCAGGATAGTTTGGATAACTGTACTGCTGATTTCTGCTAGTCTATTGAAAGCAGCAGCCGATGCTTAATTTTTTAAATTATTTTTTTCTTCTTTCTAAATTTTTTAAACCAATTTTTCAGGTTTGTGTCTGGTAACCTGAGCAACTCATTTGAAGATAACATTCTGCAATACAACAACCACTGTGAAATTTCTATTACTTTGTTTAATGAAATTTTGTATCATTTCTAGTGTTTTTCTTTGTACTCTTTTTTTTTTTTTTTTGCGGAACCGGGGATTGAACTCAGGCTCTTGCGCTTGCCAGGGAAGCACTTATTCCACTGAGCCATCTCTCCAGCCCCCTGTATTAAAAAAAAAAAAAATTAAAAGCACCTCTAGCTAAAACAGATACAGAACTAAAAATAAGTAGTGGCACACCTTGCTTCTTAAAGTGCCATAAATTACTAGTGATAAATATAATCTTAAAGGACAAAATAGGAAGGACTCCACCAAAAGTCTAGAATATTATTGGTTCAGGAATAGGGTCATTTAATAGTTAGTTTCGCTGAAATATCTTACTTCCATTTTAAAAATTGTTCTTGTACTGTAAATGTAATGATTATTTTTATACTAGATTTATAGATTTATACTACTTATTTCTATTTCACATCATAATTTGACTAAATGCTATTATATCCTACTATAGATTAAGTTCCTAAAGGTGGAGTCTGTGTTGTATCTCTGAATAGCTAACATTTATTTTTACAATGTGCCAGAAACTACTGAAACTATTTCAAATATGTTACACACACACACACACACACACACACACACACACACACATATATATGTTCAATTCTTACAAATATATAAGGCAGATGTCATTATTATCTCTATTTTATAGATGAGGAAACTGAGGCACACAGTCTCTAGTAACTTACCGAGCTGGTTTCAAGATTAGATAGAGCTCCTGTTTTCAACTACCACATGGCACACTTTCTCACATGCCTGAAATATATTTGTTGAACTCAAGGGATACATATATACCTAAATTGATGAATGTGACTCCTCTCATTTACATAGTATTCCCATCACCATGTAAATCAGTGGTTTGTATATGCAGGAGGAGTAAAACACTATTTAGATATAATCCTTGTTTTTAAGAAAGTCAGGAAAAGTTCTCTCCAGTTGCTGTCTGTAGGTATATTTTTATTTCTATTAGTTCTTCACAAGAAATTTTAACTGTTATTCATCTTCATATTCAATACAGTCATTTAATTTCAGCATCCAAATCTGTTTTGGTGCTTAAGATCACCTTGGTCATTGAAGACATAGCAAAATCATCTTAGCATGCTTTACTTATGCGGATTTGACTACAGCCATATTTGGGGGAAGTGCAAGGAGAATTGTACTTAGCAAATGATAGCACCAACGGGCCAAACTCAAAAGCATTTGCACCAAAGCAGTGAGAACTGTACTGCATCACTGTTGCCTGGGATGAAGACTTTTAGTTCTAGCAGATAATTCTGACACATTGTACATACTCAGTAAATCTCAGCTGCTACCACTACATTCACAATATTGTAAAAGATTCATTGGATTAGGTGACTCTTTAAGACAGGTTTAAATATTACTACTTCCAAGTAAGCAAAAGTACTTTAAAGGATATTAAAATAATTCTATGTGCATGCCTACAATCTCAGCTACTCTGGAGGCTGAAATGGAAGGATCACTTGAACCCAGGAATTCAACACCACCCCAATCTTTTTTAGAGACAGCAAGACCCTGTCTCTAAAAATAATAAATGTAAGAAAAAAAAAAATAAAAATAATAAATGTAAAAATGTTGAAATTGTCAATATAAAATTACTCAGATCATATAATTCGGTTTTGGTTTTTTGAACTGACAAACATAAAACTGGAATTACTAAGTATATAGGCATTTCATGTATGCAAAGCCAAAATATAAAAAAAAGATTGATTAAATATAGAGCATTGGGCTGGTGAGATGGCTCAGTGGTCTAAAGCACCTACTTAGAACAAGCTTAGCTAAAGCACAGGGACCGCGGTTCAATCCCCCAACACCACATGCCAGCCAGCCCCGCCCCCTGGTGGGCTGAGCTAGCCACACACACACACACACACACACACACACACACACACACATAAATAAATAAAATTTAAAAAAAAAAAAATATATATATATATATATATATATAGAGAGAGAGAGAGAGAGAGAGAGAGAGAGAGAGCATTATCCTAGGGTAAGTTAGCTATTTGGTTTTAGCAAAAAAATTAAATATTTGTGATATAATATTAATGTTACTAAGTATTTTTAGTTTTAATATATATATATTCAATATGTGTATTTGGGGTTTTTTTGTGTATTTGGTTTTTAAAGATTTATTTGTTTATTTAGTACAGGGGCTCACTATGCAGCATAGACTCATAGTGATCCTCCTATCTCAGCCATCCTAACACTGGGATTATAGGCATAAGTCACCATGCCTAGTTTTCTTGACTGGCATGGCATACAGTTACAGGGATCAAACTTGGGTCCTTGCACTTTCCAGGCAGGCACTTAGACCACTGAGCTATCTCCTGAACCCCACAATATGTGTATTTTTGTTCTGAAAACACAGAAGTCATATAATAGTATAAATGTAAAGAAACTATCTACACCCAGTTTTATGCCTGCATATACTCAAAAAGGATTATAATAAAAGTAATCTAAGTCAATATTATGTGTTTGTAAAATATATTTTCTATAAATGAGGTCCATGGTCAACGGTCTAATGAAAAGAAAGCCCTACAGCATAAAATGAAGTGGGGCCATCCCATGGAACAGGGGAACCAGAAGTCTGGTGGTACCTCTGACCCCAGATTCAGCCATGTCAGTGCAGAGTGAGCTGTGTGGAGTGCACACTTTTCTGAGTAGGGTAATAAACCCCAGGTCCCTAGTACACACAGTGCCATGGGACTTGGAAATCTGACATGACAATAAGTCTCTGTCTGTGGGGACACATGTGCAACATGTGGGAAGGTTGTGTTTCCTTTTGCTTAAATAATAAGCATACCCACCACACATCAAATCTAACCTTTCCTATTCAATTGCTGTGGTGATCCAAACTAAGAAAAAGAAGCTACAGTAACGTTTAGGTCACCAAAAAGCGTCCTACCACAACCCTGGAATTTTCTTCCCAAGACGCCAAGCTGCTGATGCCGCTGTGCCCGGGTTGTGCACATTCACTGCTTCTGGCCAAGATTTGGGCTGGAGTAAAATTATAATGTCCTCTTACAAGTAGAGTTTCGTATGGAAATACTGACATGGCTTTTAACTGACATATATTTTCCAATTGTAAAACATACAAGTTGCTTAGTTCAGCACTATTATAAAAAGCTCATCCGAAGATATCTGCCATCAATTACACTTCAGGTTTAAATATATATATGGAAAAAGAAATGTGATCTTCTGTTCTGGTTTGCATTATTAAAAAGATAATATTTTAAAAGTCCTTTAAGCAATTTATTTCATTTTGCCAACATCAACTAACTCTTTTCAAGAGTAACATGGAAAAAGAATGGTTTATAGGTGGGAAAAAAGTATATATTTTCTTTTTTAATTTAAAACGTGTATTTTCTGCAGTTACTTATACCCAATTAAAAATACAGAGTACAGATGTTGTAAGCCATTCACAAATTTTCAGACCTCAAATTTCTGCTTTTTTATTATGGAAACTAACAAGGACACACATTGCCCTTCTGTGGTTGTGAGCAGGGCCACAGGCATAACTGGAAATACTTTTAAAAGTAGTCTGTCTCAGAAGAAAGTAACCTGAGTCATGAAGTCATCACTTGACTTTTCCCAATTATTTTTCACCTTGCCAAGATAATCCCAAAACTTAGCAATTAAAAAAACAGGCAAAAAGAAAAGAAATACAATAGCCCCTCACTATTTCATGGTTTGACTTTCGTGGACTCACTGTTTTGCCAGTTTTCAAAAAATATTAATATAAATTATTTTTGAGGATTTTTTGCTATATTGTGGGATTTTGTGACAGTGTACAGTACAATATACATATTTGTATGCCTAGTGTTTATGGTTTTAATGATTTTTGCCTAAAAAATGTAAAACATAAAAATATATTTAAAATGTTAATTCTAACATTAAAAGAATATTAAATTGAAATAAAATATAGCATTTACAGTATATATTTCTTTAGCAGATGAATATATCCTTACTGTACAGTATACATATATTGTTAAAATTACATTAAGTTTATTAGTTTAGAAAATAGATATAAAGAAATATATCTATTTTAGAAAATAAATATAAAGAAACTATCTACAGCCAGTTTTAGGCCTGCATATATTAAAAAGGATTATAATAAAAGTAATTAGAAGTGTTTTTAGAAATGTGGGAAAGGTTTATAAGCTTGTGGGAAGGGTTTATAAAACCTTAAATATAAATATTAAAATAAATATGACATCGTACTTCACTGATTTTTCACTTGTCACAGAGGTGCCTGAAACATAAATCCACAGTAAGTGGAGGACCAATGTAGTGTGCTACTTTGTTTTAGCTCTAAAAACAGTGGGTACTTGATTTTGAGGTGTCTTACCTGTGTGTGTGCAGTACATGCAAATCGCCTATAATAGCCATAGTCACAAGATGTGTCCTCCAGACAGAAACTCGCTTTGTGGCCTTCGGCCACTCTGCTCTGTGTGTTGGCATCCAGCAGGTCATAGTGACTGAATTCATCCATGCTGTGGTAATGTCTGATGTCCCCAACAACAAAGAGATGGTAAGTGGTCAGTTACAGACAGAGAAAGCAATCAAGATAGCAAGTGGCTTCCTTTTGCCTCACAAATTTGGGTTCAGACTAATATTAAGGTCAAGTTTATCTTCTTAAAGATTCCTGCTAGGTTTTTTTTTTCACCCTTCAGGCTTAGAAATCTATCAAAATTATAAGCTTTTAATTTTGCTTCTAGGAAAAAAGACTTATATGTAGTCTTTATGAAGTATTATTTGGTATTAATTAACTGTAGATTACTTTTGGCTGTAGAAATAGTCAACTGCTGTGTCTGCTCAACAGTTTTAATAAGCTGTTAATTAAGAGTTTCTAGTTCAAAAATAAGGGATTTATTAACTGATAGATTATCTTTTTTTTTTGTACCAGGAATCGAACACAGGACCTCATGCTTGCCAGGCTGGTGCTGTGCCACTAAGGTACATCCCTGGGCCACTGATAGATTATCTTAAAGATGATTCCTTTGATTATATCCAATGGCATAGAAAAACTCTAAGTGCAAACAATGGGAAATTTCTGCCTTACATTTATCACATCAATGATTACCTGAAAAATGAAAAACCTCAGATACACTCAGGAAACCATGCACTTACTGGTGACAGCTGTGCCACTCCCAGGAGTATCTCGGGCGGCTTGGTAAGAAGTCAGATGTTCCTTGGTTTTTCACTCGCTGGGGAAATCTTAACAGCACCCTGTAATCATAATCTCTCACATCTGCCCTGTACGCAGAACTGTGATTTTTGAAAAAGAGAAACATTACTATATTCATCAAATGTTAACTAAAGACAAATCTACAAACAAATTATCTCCATATTATAGTATTGGCATCCCCTTCCCAAGTAAATGATTAGTTTCTACTAATATTAGTTTCTACTAATAAGAAAGAGGGGTTATTTTGTTTATTGCTGAATTCCAAGCTCCTAGAATGCTCCTGGAATAGCCAGAACTCAATGAACATTTGGTGAATGAGTAAGTTACTAACACAATGAAAACTCACAGACTTTCAAAATAAAAACAAGAAAATTTCATACTAAAAACTGTATATGAGAAGCAAACTGTGTCTTAAAAAAACACACGTGTGGCCATATTAATGAGCAAAACTGAGGTGGAAATTGTCCCAAATAAAAAGTGAACCATAAGACTGAGGGTGGTGTGCACCTGCAATCCCAGCACTTGGGAGGCTGAAAACAGGAGGCTCATTAGGAGTCTGATATGTGTGGTGAGACCCTGTACACCCTGTACTAAAATACAAAATAATAATAATAATCCATATTTATTTAGAACTTTGAAGGGCCACAAAGGGAGAAGTGAGAAGGGAGATAGCTCAGTAAAACAAGCGCCTGCCTGGCAAGCACAGGGTCCTGAGTTCAATCCTTGGTACCGCAAAAAAAAAAAAAAAAAAGAACTTGAGTTTAATAAAATATTTCTTCTTAAGCAGATAATTAAAATACAAAATGAGGAACTGACTCTAAAAGAACATGCCCAAACTTAAATAAGTAATTTTGTGTTTTTGATTTTTTGTGGGTCTTTTTGCAGTACTGGGGATCAAACTCGGGACCTGTATATGCCAGTCAGGAAATAAAAAAATTTGTAACGTCCCTATCTTCAAACGAAGTCATTAATAATACTAGAGTGGTGTAAGCACAGCAGAACTCAAGAATGTAAAAGAACTTGAATTTCTTCTGTCCTTAGCCTGATAATCACAAAGAGTCAACGTGGAAGAAAAGTAAAACTACGTACTGTGTTCCTACTACTACACTTTCTATGAATGTTTGAATATTATTGGTAACCTTATTGTACATGTTAACATCTTGGCATTGATCAAAACATCTTTTGCTCCCTCTGCTGGTTTCCCGCAGCAAAAACAGGGAACCCCAACTCTAGAATAGCTATTTTATTTTAGGACTGATTAAAAAAAAACAAAAAGCGATTGTTCCTGATCTTACTCTGGCTGAAGTAATAGCAAAACAACCAGTTAATCGTGGCCTAAAACAAAAAGGAAAGCAGATTGTATTAGAAAGAGGTGCCACAGTGGCAGTGTGCCCCAGATCTTTTTGGAGAGTGTTAACAAGCTCTTCTATTACATTTTTTGTACATTCCTGGGCAGTTGTTTTATAGAAAGTTGGCCCTAAAGTTTAAGAATTTTGGAAAAAAGAACCAGAGACTCCTAGTCTCCATTAGAAGGATCTGCTCCGCTTCCCAACATTGGGCCCTCGGTTTGAAACAGAGAACACAGTCGCCTTCCCGGGCATCCTGTCCACTCGGCTTCCCAACGCATCCGCGCTGGACAGGGGGGAGGAGCGGGGAGGGCGCACCTGGCCAGGCAGTTCTCCTCCGCCGCGCAGCGTAGGTTGTACATAGCCATCTTCTGCACGTAGGTGGACGCCTGAATGTAGTAGGGGTCGGGCACCAGGTCCGGGAGACCTAGGTGACAGCGGGGACAAGGGCGGTGGTGAGCCCACTCTCAGCCCCGAGTCCCGCTCGCAGTTCCTCCAGGTCCCCTGCGTGTCCCCTTCTATCACTGGGACCCCGGAATGGTGACAGACACCCCTACGAGAACTAAGGACATCCCAGCTGCGAAGCACAGCAGAAAAGAAGCGGACGGCCAGGCGAGGGTGGGCACTGGGTGCAGAGACAAGCCAAGACTGCGGTGCGGTCGGGGCGGGGTCCTTACCGTACTGGAAGTAGCCGGTGCCATAGCCCGGGCGGTATCTACCCGCTGGCCGGGGCCGCTCGTATGTGTCGTAGTAGTTGTAGTAGGGGTTGTCGTCGGAGTACTTGTAGGGGTTGTACGGGTCGTCGCCCACCATGCGGTCCACGTGGCGCTGTGGCTGCGGAGTACCGGGCTCCGGGGACGCGAGCGGACCCGACGCAGTGCGGTTCTCCGCGCGCGAGGCGCTGGCGTCGCTGGCCGCGGTGGACCCGGTTCGCAACCGGCGGCGGGCTGCTGGCCCCGGCGGGCCGTCGCGCAAGAGCAGGACCGGCGTGCGCTGCTGCGGGGCGGCACCCGGGTCGCGGCGGCTGGGTGGCCGGTAGCGCGCGCCCAGGCTCAGCAGGCTGAACACCTGCCCGCGGTTCTCCCACCGGAGGCGCTGGCGCCAGGCGCCGGGGGCCGCGGGCTCGCGCGGGGGCTGCGGGGCGCCGCGCAGGAGCGGGCAGAGCTGCAGCTGCCCCAGCAGGAGCACGGCCCAGGCAGCGCGCATCGCTCCGGTCCGGGTCCGGGAAGAACCGGCAGGGGACGGGAGGCCCGGTCTCGGACGCGTGAATACGGAGAAGGACTGGGCGGTGCGAGGAGCGCGGGGTCCCTGCCCCGAGTGCTGCGTGGAGTGGCCCGGACCCTGCCTGCGAGGCGGCAGTCGGACGTGGCACCGGCTCTTGTGATCCTGGTCCTGGAAGGCAACGGACGGCGCGACCCGTCGAGCCGGCAGTGTCTGCGGTGAAGGAAGGAGGGCAGATTTTAAACTTGCTGGCAAGTTTGCAAAGTTACACAAGCCGTTCTGGCCTGGCTGCCCCTCCGCTATTTGTTCACGTAATGCGATTGGGAACGTGCAAGGCAGACAGCCCGAGCCTCGGCCCCTCCCTCCCCTGACCCCCTCCTTTTCTCTCTCGGTCCCCTCTTCTCCCACCCCTCCCGCTTCTCCCTCCCCTCCTCCTTCCTCTCCTCCCTCTCAATTCGCCCTCCCCTCCGTTCTCTTCCCTCCCCTCCCTCTCTTTTCCTCCCCTTCCTCTTAATTCCCCCTCCCTTCTCCCCTCCCTTACCCTCCTCCCCCTTCTCCCTGGATTCTCTTCTCTTCCCCTCCCCCATCCCTCCCCCTCCCGCCTCCTCCCCCAGACACGTTGCACTGGGCACTTTAAGCGGAAAGGACTAAACGGAACACGCATCCTGAGACACACTCTGCTTAATCTGGGGCAAACATGCAGGAATTTCAAAAGGCTCAGACAGGCTAAGGCAGCCAGGCCATGGGCTGGTGCCAAAATATGCATGAAGAAAAATGCTGTTAGGTCACCAGCCCTAGCAAGGCCGGCAGGCGAGAAGGCAGAAGTCAGGGGGTGCCTGGGCGAAAGTGTATGTTGGGGAGGCGGTTGTGACTAATGTTTATCCATAAAGAAGTTAACCAGACAGATTTCCCAGTGCTCACTCATCCGCTTTTATGGGAAGTGCCCTCAGCAAATAAACTCCAGGATATCAAATTTTGTTTTTCTGACTATAGGTAATATGAGAAATGGGTTACAAATCTGTTTCCTACAGTGAATATTGTAATAACCAAAAGTGAAATTTTACAGGAATGAAGCTTGCTAACGCTGAAGCAATGAACAAACCTGAGTCTTTCAAAAGCCTGGCCGATGTGTACTGAGAGAAAAGGAGATCATGATGCATCTCCGCCAGGCACCGGAGGGGATCTTTGGTCTGCCTAGGAGAGCTCAGAAAGCACCCTCAGGCATTTTATCTGATGTTTTTCCCTTTTCCTCTACACCTAATGAGGAGGCTTGGCAGATTTTACAAATTTAACTCACCATTGTCAAATATTAAAAGTAAAATCTCCCATGGTTCTTCATTTATCTTGCAGTCTAAAGAAATGGGTTTTGAAAAAAACAGACTTGGAGTCAGAATTTGGTAAAAAGAAGTGGATGGGGTGGTCAGGAGCAATATGGATAGGTGGATAAATTATGCTGTCTAGAAACAAATGTTTAGTAGGCTAGTACTTCACACCTGACTCACAGTTGGGCAGTGCAGGAAACCTCACAAACAAAACTGCTGCTAGACTCATTTAAAACTATTATACAGAATTAGTTTAGATAACCTTTTTATTGGTCACATCACTGAACTGTCTAGATGTATGTCAATATTCATTTATCTCCATTATCTATCTCTCTTGTCTAGGTCCTTCCTCAGTTAATTACCCTCTTTAGTGCTGTGGTGGACATTTGCTGCTTTGCCTCCTTCAGATCCCTTTCCCTTCTGTTAAGGACAACTACATATGCTTTTGGGAAACATCCTCCCGGTAGCATTCTGAGCATTTCTGAGTTGTTGCCCCATCAGGCAATTGTCATGAGATCCTGATTTGGCTAATCAAGTTGACTTCCTAGAGTTTGAAACTCAAATGGAAAGACACATGGTCAAAGATACTGCTTCTCCCACTTCTAAAAAAAGTGTCTATTATGTCTCGAGCTGTTTGAACCTAGTGTACACTCCAAGACCTAGTGCTTCAGCTTTCCCTTCAATTTTTCCAGTGCATTTGTGTGTGTGTGTGTGTGTGTCTGTCTGTCTGTCTGTCTGTCTGTCTTTCCCATCTCAGATTCCATTTTTTGAGATTCGCATGATTTTGAGTTTAGAATGATGAGTTGTCTCTTGCAGTCACATTACATTTGATCTGCCTGTGACCACACAGCAGCCTTGGTCACAAAGGGAAATTAGAGGGAAGTTTGCTAATAGCAAATCTATTGCTTGAATGAGGAAAATAAAAACACAAGTGCAAATTCACTGATGATTAATCAAAATGAATTTTTCTGAATAAAAGATGGTAATATTCCTGTCATTTTAGATTTTCTGTAGTGCTTAAAACTAAACTACTCAGTTTCTCCAAATTTACTAAAGAATAAGAATCCAGTGTATGTACTTTTAATAGATGAAATTATAGAATAATCTATAAAGTATAGAGTGTAATTGTCTTTTAGCTGAAGAAAAGTTCTGTAGTATGCCCATGAAGAGCTTATTCTTCAGAAGAGAAAAACCCAAAACTGCTGTTAATTGACCACAGGTTCCTGAGAGAAGGCCTCTGCTATTAGGATACAGAGTTGGAGGGTAGAAAGTTTATGCTGAGTCACAGGTAAAGTAATCTTTTTCCCCATCCGGATGCTCTCATTTTTAAAAAGATACATGTATCTTTACAGGCCTGATGTACTATCTCTGAGTCTTAGATATTTGTAATATTCAAGGATGCACCCAAATATTTTTAAAAGTATTTTTCCTGGCTTTAGAATGTTTGCTTTTTATGACTATCCAAGGAATTCCAATACTTTCAAATAACTTACCATAATGTCTCTGAATGATTACTATGATCATTAATACTTAAATAATTTCTTTGTGGACTTTAAACCATTGGGTTTAAAGAGCCTGCAGATTACAATTTTGTCTTTCTACATGTTTATCATCAGAGAACTCATATATTCATTTGTGTTACAAACATTTCCTTACCACATTCATAATACCTAGTGGTGAATTGCACACAGGAGCATTAAATTTTTATAACTGAATGAGACTGATCATTTTAATGTTTATCAAAATATAAATAACTGGCTAGAACAGTTATGTATGCTTTTTATTTTCTTCAGGCTTGTTAATGCAAACAAGGAGCTTAAAAATGAAGAGTCAGATTGGTAATTTACATACATGAATACAGGATCAGATTGACACAAAATATTAAACATTGTTCCCAACACTGTTTATGTAAGGTAATCCTAATTTCTCTTGCTAAGGAAGTGGGTCTTATCATTAGGCTAATCTCTTAGTAAAACTACAGAGCATAATGCTGTTAGTTACACAGTGAATTTCAAAATTTAAGAGTTTAATATTAAAACTGGGAAAAGCTAAAATGACTTCATTGTCATTGTAAAATTAATACATTCCCATTTAAATTCTCTTCTACAGTCCAAGGCCAGAATAATTTTTTTTTAAATCAGGCAGGTGCTTATGCCACTGAGCTATCTCCCCAGCCAACAAATGTTAAATTAAAACTGTTAAATCAAATTTCAATGCAAGAGAAACAATTGCATCTCTATTTTAAATCTTATTTGGGGCTGAGGAGATAGCTTAGCAGTCTAAGTTCCTGCCTGGCAAGCATAAGATCCCCAGTTCAATCCCCAGTACTGCGTACTGCACAAGGTACTGGCCCTGGAACTGGGCATGGTGGGTGTATGCCTGTAATCCCAGCACTGGGGAGGCTAAGACAAGGAGGATCACTACAAGTCTGAACTGTGTAGAAAGACCCTGTATCAAATAAATAATTTTTTTAAAAAATAAATCTTACCAACTTTGCAAATTTTCATACTAAAATATCTTATCTTTTTAATGTAAACTACAGCATTATACGCTATACTGTGTATTAAATAGATAATATAAAAATAGGACACACAAATATAAAAGTTTTCTAAAACTAAAAGTACATTATCAGTAAGAAGGGTATTAATACTGCCAGGTTTGAAGACATACAGTACAAAAATGTTGCACATATCTACAAAAATAAAATAATACTGATAGATAAAAATCAGCTAATGTTGTTAACAAGTTGGGTCCATAATAATTAACATTTGGAAACAGTTATGAGCCAAATAATAATGGCACATCCATGACTGAAGTGCAAACACATGGATAAAGCAGATTAGAAAATTTCCTTTTCATTTCTGTAGAGAAATTCTGAAAGCCAATTAACACAAAATGAATACTGAGGAATTAAAGGATGAACTGTTCTAGTGTTTTAGTTTTTATGAAAGAAAGAAAACAGAAAATCCTGAGAAATGACACTTGCAGCACGCAAGCCTTGCTTTCTGCCAAGGGAGATACAGAGCTTCGTGTCCTATCCTTCATATTTGTTTCCATGCACTCAGTACAGTCACAAACACTGTTAACTTTGATATCCTTACCAGTATCAACACTGTTGGGCCCTGCAATCAGAACTCAGTAACAATCTTTTGAACTCCATTTAAAATCACATGTGTAGAAACTTCAATTCTTCATCAGCTGCTTTCCTAAGGCTAACAATACACTTTAAATGATAATATACTGAACGGTGACATCTAAATATTACAAATGATTATCTTCTGGAATTTATAAAAGGTAATAGCATGGTTTGGAACCGTATTATACTTCTCTTGAAGGGAATTTTGTAGTGCAGGAGTTCTCACATATTAAAAAACATAATAAAATACTGAATTGGACTTAGCTTTAGCTTTAAACATATGTATGCCAATGAAACATTGTAAAATTTCTCCCAATTGTATAGCAGAAGAATAAACCAAAGTAAGAGTGATAAACACACACACACACACACACACACACACACACACACACACCCCTATAACCTAGGAAGAAAAAATGCATAACCTGTTGTTACATAATATAGAGCTTAGGTGATTTCTGTCTCTAATTTCCTCTAAATTATCCCTGGCTTACAACTTAGCTGAAAAACAAATATGTAACCATCACATTGAGGACAACAGAAAGTGTTCTCAAGCCCTATGAGAGACAGTCTGGCCACACATGTTGCTTTCTCTCTAATGAAAAAACTATCAGCTACAAAACTGGAGCAACTACAATTCCTTCCCATTAAGCACTGAAATTAATAATGAATTAATAATGGTGGTGATGATAGCTGTAGATGTGTAACAAATATCTCCAGCTCTTAATGTTAATAAGATCCATAATTTATTCACTTTTGACTATGAAACTTTGTTATTGTGAACATTTCTACAGTGTGTCCCATAAAAAAGAGATGCAATGATTCCAATTCTTTTTTTTTTTTTAGATTCTAGCTCATCAATATCAGAGCTTTAAACAGCAATGTCTGATCCACTGATCTGAAAATAAAAATTGTCTTAATGCTGTATTCCTAGAATTTCTTAAATGAATTTCTATGGGTAATACATATAATACATATAAGTGGAAAGCAGAGCTATGTACGGGAAGTTGACTTCCGGGTCACAGCCGAGGTGGCTCTCACGTGGAGGTGGGATTGTTTGTCCTGCAGAAATGACCACCGAGACTCAGAGAATAGAACTGGACGTTGGGCGTCCACAGAAACAGAAGAAAGAGGAAGAGGAGGAGGGGATAGTCAAACAACCAGAGACTCAATACGCAATGATGGAATTATTTTGCTGATAATTCTATGAGGGCCACATCCCCCTCTAGGACTGTAAGTCAAGAGCAGACGTCCCATATAGCCTTGGTGAAGAAAAAGACAGACCACAGCACCTTTTATGAAGTGTTCCCAGAATCTGAGCCCACGTCACCCAGCCCCAGGAAGCAGGCCTTTGACCACTCAGAGCCCTTCAGTGGTGAGATAAAGAAGAGAAAGACCTTTCCTTTGGCCACATCAGAGGGCTCAGAGGTAAAGACCTCCCCCAACCCCAGTCTGGGTGAGGAGGCAACCAGAGTTGGCAAGAAGCTCAAAAAACAAAAGAAGGAAAGAAAGGACTAGGATACCAGAGCCTGTTCTGACCAGGATCCTTGGCTCTGTGAGGCAGATGCTATGTATGGATGCAAGGTGGAGAAGGGGGCTGAGGAGCAGGCAGGCTTAGGGCTGAAAGGGAAGCAGGGCAGCTCCAGAGAACACAGCAGGAAAGTGAAGAAGAAGAAAGTCCACCACAAGGAAGACACCCTCCCAGTCCACTCTGAGCTCTCCAGGTCCATGGAGACCAACCCTAGGAAAGGAAAGAAGAAGAAGACAGTCAGAATTGAAGTTGTAGAGTACATCCCACTAGGAGATCACCCTAAAGCCAGAGTGAAGAAAAAACAAAGGCTAAGAAAAAGGAAGATAAGCCAGTTGTTAAGTTGGCTCAGAAAAGGAAGAAAAGAAGAAAGAGAGCACGGTAACAATAGACCCTTGGAAGGAGGTGATGTGAAAGGCCTTGCAAGAAGAGGTTGATTGGGAGTTAGGCAAAACAAAAGGATCTGAACCCAGGAAGTGGACAGGAACCCAGTTTGGCCAGAGGGATACTGCAGATTTTGAAAACAAGGAACAGAAACTGAAATTTCTCAAACTTATGGGTAACTTTAAGAATCTGTCCCCTTCAGTCAGCTGCTCCCCGTGCATGACCACAAGGCCCAACATGACCCTCAGCAAGGTGACAGCCGACACCCTGCAGCAGAAGTTGAAGCAGGGCTATGACCAGGCGAAGAGCTAAAAGTACAAGCAGCGTGCTGGACTTGGCTTCTCTGCCTGTCCCAACAGTCTTCTACATCGACAAGAATGCATCTAAGTCTGTCAGGTTGGAAGATTAAATGCTAATGTCTTCTACCCACACAGCTCAGATGGCTTTCTCAGTTTTGCAGATGAAAGCCACCTAGCAGCTGTCCAGGATGGAACACCTGTGGATACCTGTGGATGAACTGGGCAGCTCATGTCCTGGGGGCTAAAACACACTTTTTCTGTTAAACCTTCCATCCCTGTGGTAACATGGGCATGTGTTGGGGTAAAGTGTGGCCCAGGTACATACTGTTTTTTGCATTAATGTATTTAATCATCATTATGAAGTAGGTGCTATTCGTGAGGCAGCTAAGTTTAGGGAACAAGTAATAAAATGGCCCAGGGCCACCCACTGTTGACTGCCATGTGTTACAAGGTTGTACCCTAAGCTGTAAGTCACTAATCATTGTGAAAGTTTCTTCTAGAGACTTTCACCCAGAGTACTAGTTGAAGATTAAATGATGGAGGAAATAAGTAAAAAAACAAAAACACAAACAGAGCTATGCAGAAAGCCTACGCTATCAAGCAGGGACTCTATTTATCAAACCCAGAACAATAGTGCTATAGTCAAAAGGCTTAGGTTGGAGCATAAATTCTTTTGTTTGATGTTTGGCGAGCTCATATAGACTTTGTTCTTTGATAAGGACTAATTGTTGAATGTGCTTTGATGCCATCATGTAGTTCTAAAATGTCACAGGGAATGCAATGAAGAAAGTAGAACACTGGAGATGTATGAGGGTAACATTAGAAAAGAGTGAGGTATGACATCTGACTCAAGGGGCTGAATGAGAACACTAAGCACATGCTTCAAAGTGATGGAGAAGAGCAATAGAGTGAAATAAAGAATTGGGAATTTTTAAATTGGAATACAGTAGAGGAGAGAAGTCTATGTCAAAGATGTTTTTTTAATATATTTTGTATAAGGTCTTACTACACACCTTAGACTCATACTCATCCTCTTGTTTTTAGCCCTCCCAGTGCTATGGTTACAGGCATGCACCACCAGGCCTGGTCTTTAAAGAATCTTTAACATTCCCTGAATTTTAATTTTTTTAGTTAAATATGTGTATCTGGTACAGTGTCTCACTGTGCAGCTTGCACAGCATTAGGTGCCTGGGTTTGAACCCGGTCCTTGTGCTTACCAGGCAATTGCTTAGACCACTGAGCTATCTCTGTGGCCCATGTCAAACTTGATAGCATGTTTGTGTTTCTTTCTACTAGTTGCCCTTGCCTTCGGCTGCACACCACTTCCAGGTGTCCACCCCAATATAGAAGGAGACAGCTGGCACACACTTGTCTGGGTCAAGGCTGAACTAAAAAAGAAAATCTATAAACAAACTGGGTAAAAGAATTCCAAAAATAATAAACTATAAATATATGTTTGGTTACCCATCCCCTGAAGCTACTAGAGAATGGAAAAATGGAATTTTATACCAGGGAATGGGTAAGTATTTCATTCTGGTGTCTCTAGTGCATATTCATTTGTAATTAAGTAAAGAATGTCATTTACCATAAGAAAATGGAAAAATGATGAGACGATGTTATGCTAGAATAGGCCTTTGAAAACGGAGGAGGTCAGTCAAAGAAATTTCGTTGTGTTCACTACAAAAATAAAAGGCCATCCAGTGGCAAAATTGCCTATAAGAAAAGCCCAACAAATCTGACTGTATCTGACAGACAGCCCAATGACAAAAGGCAACTGTTCTTCTTGCTGGGGTGTGATCCAGGACCATCTCTTGTTGACACGAGAATGTGTACTACAAAACCCATGTTCTGCCTTATTTGTTATTCCTTCCCTCTCCCTGCATTCAGTCTCACTGTCCCAGTTCCATAAAAGTTATTTAATTTGACATAGGGTAGGTATGATTCTCTGAAGTGGTTGGAGGTTTGTCAGGAAGTCATTTATACTTCACTGTGGCCTCTCCTTCATCTACCTGCTGCATGTAGTGATTGCAGTCTCATCACTGGAATTATTCTAATGTGCACTCTCTTCCCTTGAAACCCAAGAGAAAGAAGAAAACCAATGATTAACATGCTAATGGAATTATATAGAGTTTGATTTTTTTCCCTCTCCCTTCAAGAAAATGATAGATCTCAGAATACTCACAAATGCTGTATGTTTGGAGTGAAAACAAAGTAGGAGAAAGAATGGGGTTATGGAAGTAAGAACATGTCCCCTAATTGTGCTTAAAGTCAACTTTTAAAATTATATTTCTGTCTCTAATAATTACAGTGTTTCTCATTCTACCTTCTTCCTTTTGACAGTGCATCACCGTATGCAGAAACTGAAACATTTCTATACAATGAATAAATGGGTCTTAAAGTGATGGCCTTCTTTTTCTTTCCTGCTTTTCTTCCTTTATTCTTTCCTTTCTCTCTCCCTCTTTGTCCATCTCTGTCATTCTATTTTCTTTTTTTTTTTTTTTAGAGATTGAACTCAGGGCCTCACACAGGCTAAGCATGTGCTGTGTCACTGAGCTACACTTGGAACTCTATGAGTTTTGTAAAAGAAAGCCAAGTGGTTACAGCTAGTACTAGGACAAAATGTAAATGTGTCTCAGGCTTCTAAGTATTTCTTTCACTTGCATTTCAGTTATTCCATGATTCATAGTAATCTCTAAAAGAAGATTCAAAGAAAAAATGAAGCTTTGCATTATAAAAGCCGTGAGAACTGTGTCTACTGTAAATCACATAATGGCTGTGGACAGTGACCACTCTTCTAGGCTGCTTATGAGAACAAACTTGTCTTGTGACATATCTTATACACTTTACAGTATCTATAAAGTTTACAAATAGTTCATGTAAGGGGTATAACACAATGGGATATTGGAAAGTGTCAAAAACATTGATTAAATGATATATTAAAAATACTAAATGAAAACTTAATCTTAAAATCATCTGTGGCTAAGAAATCTCTAATAGATGAATAATTTAGTCTAATATAGAGGACTTTTTCAAATTTACTAAACATCCCTATTAAAGGAATGAAGTAATTAGAAAACAAACAATTTAATAACCATCACTTGGGGCTGGGGAGATGGCTCGGTGGAATAAGCACTTCACTGGCAAGCGCAAGGGCCTGAGTTCAATCCCCGGTTCCGCAAAAAAAAAACCCAAAAAACAAAAAGTTAATAACCATCACTTATAGCATAATACCTGTCCTCTGGTTAGTAATAATTTCTATTTTTTGTCATTGTGTCCTTGAAACTTGGAACTATGCAAAGTGGTTGAGTATATTACTTCATTGTATCCCCACAATACCCCTGTATGATGATTATTTATTTATTTAGTTTTATTTATTTAGTTATTTATTTATTTTGGGGGGATTGAACTCAGACCCTTGCGCTTGCCAGGGAAGCGCTTATTCTACTGAGCCATCTCCCCAGCCCTTGTATGATGATTATTAATACTTCCATTTATGGACAAGAAATGGAACCTAGAAAGATCAATCAACATGCTTACTTAAAAACTGGCAGAGCTGGATCTTGAACCAACCTATGCTGCTATAACTATCATACATTGAACTCTTGTCAGATGGAGTAGAAAGTAACTGTTTCTTTTATTTTTCTTCTTTGTTTAATTGTGAAAGGAATAAACTACTCAATCACTGAAAGTTACATGACAAGGAGACTGTGGCCAGGTCAATTAGATGGTTATGGGTGCCCCCACTGTTAACCTAGCAACCATGAGAAAATGGCTTTGGGATAAGTGTGATACCCAAGTGAGGGGGGAGGGAACAAATAGGGAAAGAACATGGGCGGCGGAGGCAGGCTGTCCTTCCATAGCTAGTCCCTCCATTTATAAAAGTGAATTACTGAACAAAGTGCTCAACTATTCTGATTTCAATTTCTCCACCAAAAACAAGACCTATTTGACAGGGCTGCTGTGAGGGTGAAATGTTTGTACATGCATGGCAAAGTCTCTTATGTTAGGCCCTGAGTGATCATAACTGTTTTTGTCTGGTGCTTGGATGTTAGGATTTAAAACAAGACAAACTACAGTCATGTGGAGAGGCATTTTCTATAAACATACAAAAATGAGTGTTATTTCTTTTTAATGTGTGTTTTATATTTAGAGGCAGCTAGATTTTGAAAAATCAATCAACATACAGTTTATATAAAGTAAGTGTACAACTTCCAAGTAAACAGTTTAATACATTTTAACAAATAATGGCGGGCAGTGCTAAAGTTCCACAACCCAGATTAGGAATTCCACAGAAATTTCCTGAACTCATGTCATCGCTAATCTCAGATTTTTCATCAAAAGTAACTTTCTTTACTTGAGCTTCAGATCAAGTGGGAATCATACAAGACACTCTCTTTTGTGTCATTCGTTTGTTCAGGAAAATGTGTGTAAGAGTCATCTGCATCATTGTCAATCAATGTTTGCTTTTCTTGGTGAGTGGTGGGTGTTTCATGCTAGGTACATAATATAATTTGGTCTTTTTACTGTAGATTAGAGATATTATAAATAAAGTTTCTAGGAGCATTTATCTACAAATTATTCTGTACATGTATGCTTTCTTTGGTAAGTATTTAGAATTTCTCCATCTTTAGAGAAGGTACCTATTTAATTTAGAAATTGTCAAATGTGTTTATAAGCAGTTGTATTATATTACACTGACACAGAGTTCAGCTACTCTCCTTACAACACTTGATGTTTGTAATTTTTTTTTCTGCTATCAGAAATTGAACTCAGAGCCTCCAGCTTGCCAGGCAGGTGCTGTGCTACTGATCTATGTACCTGGCATAATACTTTGTAATTTTTATTCATACAATATGAAATAGTATCTCCTTATCAAATTAATTTGCAGTTTCTTAATAACTATATTGACCATTTTTTCTTGAGCAGTTTTTCTTGTGATAAACATCTGAAAATCTTTTGTCAATTTTAATATTTTATGTGTTTTTTGTTATAAGAGATTTTAAATATATTTTGGATATGACTAATATGAGACATACACATTATGAATATTATTTCCCAGTCTGTGTCATTTTATTGTCTCAGTGATATCTTTTGAAGAACAAAAGTTTATAATTTTATCAGTTCATCAACTTACTTACAAGATGCGGACATGATATCCTATTTACAAACAGTATTAGAACAAATCCATCTATTCATTAAGAGAATGTAACTATATATCTATCCTAACCACTTTGAATACACAGATACAAAATGGACATTCATCTGGATCCCCTTTTTTTGTTAAGCTCCATTATTTGAATATTATAGGTGTGTAAACTCAGCAAAATATTCTAAAAGAGTCCAGTATCCCATAACAGTATTGGGTCTTTAAGACCAAGGTAAAGGAAGATTTATGCAACAAGAGTTGTAGCTTTTGGGTCTGATAAGCTCAGTGAAATCCCCTCAGGATTTATCCTGAGATCCTGTACCTCAGATTGTAGAGCCTTTGTCAGTGTCAGCCATGTGACTTCTTCTTTTTTTTTTTTTGTGGAACCGGGATTGGAACTCAGGCCCTTGCGTTTGCCAGGCAAGTGCTTATTCCACTGATCCATCTCCCTGGCCCTCTTGTGCTCATGTTTGTAACACTGTTATGGTTTGTGTATAGTTGTCCCCCTCAAAGCCTCAAGCAGTCTTGGGGCAGTTTCTGGAGTTGGTGATTGATTACTGTGGGTATGGACGCTGCACCTGCCCTGAGGCAGGTAATTTGCATTTCAGTGTAAAGAAGAAAGAGAAGTTAGCTGCTTGAGCTGCTGCTACTCCTCCCTTGAGCTCTTGCACTTTGCCACTGCCATGAAAAGTTGCTTTCTGCTTGTGCCACTCTGCCTTGGAGCCAGCTGAATATGGACTGAAACCTCCAGTAACTGTGAACTAAATAAGCCCTTCCTTCCTTCAATTTGGGTGATGGGGATTTGTTCCAGCAATGAGAGATGAGTAACTAAGACAAGCAATCAGAGCAGTCTTGAATTTGCTGCTGTCCTCCAGTCTCAACTTCTGGAGTGCTGGGATCAGAGGGGTACTCCACCATGCCCCATTCCAAAATTTTACTTTTTTTTTGTACAGGGAATCAAACTCAGAGCCTTGTGCTTGTCAGGAAAGCACGTATGCATTGAGCTACCTCCCCAGCTCTTGATCTAGCACTAAGTATTGAACAGATTATTACTTTTCTAACATGCCTTTTTGTATCTTTGTCAAAAATCAACTTACTGTATATGTTTAGGTTCATTTCTGAGTTTTTATTCTCATTCAATGATCTGTTTATTTATCCTTTTGCCAATACTACATCACATGGTCTTGATTATTATTATAGCTTTTTAGGTCTTGAAATCAGGTAATGAAAGTCCAGCTTTGTATTTGTTACACAAGCATCCTGCTTGACGCTTTTTGCATTTCCATGAAACTGATAGAATTTTGACTAACACTGTTGAAACTATAGGTCAATTTTGAGAATTTATATATTAAGTAATATTTCAATTGTTAAGTGTAGATAAACATACTATATCACTCTACTAGTTTAGACTCTCTTAAACTTCTCTCAGCCTGTTTTTCAGTATTCAGTGTAGAAAGCTTGCATCTCTTTTGTTAAAAAGCATTCCTAAGTACTTTGTATGTTTAAAAGTCATTATAAATAAAAATGTTTAAACTTAGCTTTATGTTGCTATTTTATAGAAGTACAGTTGACTTTATATTCTCTTAAAATCTTTGCTTCATCAGTACTTAAGAAGGGGAATAAAATGGGACTTCAAGGGCTGGCCTGATAGCTCAGCAAACTAAAGAGTCTGCTTAGGCAGAGCACAGCGGCTGGGGTTCGATTCCCACCTGCCATGCTGGCCCCTCCTGTGGGGAGAGCTGAGACAGTGATTGAGACTGGACTTGGTGGCACACACTTGTAATCCCAGCACTTGGGAGGCTGAAATCAGGAGGATCACTATGAGTCCAATCTACATAGTGAGACCATGTAGACCCTGTTCTAAAATATAGGGGGAAAAAAATCACCACGGGCTGAGTAATTCTACATTCAGGCTTATCTTTTTCTCAGAAATATCTGGAAGAATGTGTGAATGGATCAGTTTATAGGGGGAAAATGAGTTTGACCAAAAAATATTATTGAATAGAACATGAATAATTCTCTCTATATACTTATAATATTTTGAGATAACTAGATATTTCTCAAAAGTATTAACTTCCTACTTATGAAAGATTAATATATCTCAATTTGTA
>NW_004524616.1:16816578-16826456 GCF_000260255.1 Octodon degus | reverse complement strand
ATATATATATTCCCAAACTCTTAATATACAAAGTGTTCAAATTAATCTTCTACTCTATTTACTATAAATAAGAATAACTATACCTTGGTCCCGCTTGCTGTGCCAGCTCCAACCCAGGGGTGTGCTGAGGGGGTTACTGAGTCCGGGCATAGTGGTGTATGCCTGTAATCCCAGTGCTGAGAAGGCTGAGACAGGAGGATCACTATGAGTCTGAGCTGTGTAGTGAGACCCTGTACCAAATACTTAAAATGGAAAAAAAAACCAAAACAAAAAGAATAACTGTAGCCATTTTTTATTTAATTTTGTTTTCAGTATTTTAGGGAAGGGTCTACAGGGTGTTCAGGGTCTCACTACCAGATCAGACTCATAGTGATCCACCTGTTTACAGCCTCCCAAGTGCTGGGATTACTGTGCACTACTACGCCCAGTCTCATTCACAATCTCAGTGCACTGGGGGGCGGGGCTGGCAGGACAGTCTGCTGAGCTATTTGGCTGGCCCTCAACTGTAGCCATTAGTAGAAAAAAGGTACGCACCTTGAGACCATAATTTTATGTGAAATAGCTCAGGCACACAAGTTTAAATATAGCACTTTTTCTCTTATATGAAAAAAGCAGTATAAATAACAAAATAAAAGATAGATAATAAGAAGTAGTAAGACAGATCTTTTGCAAAATTGGAGGAGGACTAAGAGATGGAAGGAAGGAAGACGGAGGGGAGAGAATAAACAATGAATTAATATGTGCTGTGTATAGGTACCAAATTGCCACAAAGAAATTATATAGCATTATATACTACATACATGTACTAATAAAAATAGAAATAGAAAAAAAGTTGATTTTTTTTTGCTCTTTCTTTTTCATTTTCTAACTTAATAGCCATAATCCCAGGTACTTCAGATTCATCCTTAAGCCATTCTCTACCTTACTTCAGCATCTAACATGTTTCCAGATTTGGTTTACCACATCATCTTTATATTTCTGTGATATTTCCATTTTTCTCTTCCTCCATGTCTAATACACCCATCTAAGTCACCAACCATTTCTTTCTCCAAGGCCAAAGGCTCCCAATCATGCTCATAGCTCCAATACTCCACACTGTAGCCGAGGTAACTTTTTTGTAAACTCTCACTTGACCAATCCATTTGTCATCAGAACAATTTAAGGAATCTCACTGCCCTTGAGTAAAGTATAAAATCCATACTACAGCCTGCAAACCCTGCAGTAGCTGCACATTTACCACGTTGCTTCTCACCTTGCCCACAACCCCAGACTCTGCATTGCTCCACTCATTGTAGTTTCCTGACCAAACTGCCCTGCCATCTCTCTTCAGTCTTCGTGTTCCCCTTTTCTTTTGAAGACCCCCACCCCTTACTTTTGCTAGCCAACTTTACCTCCTTCAAGTCTTTGTTCAATGTTATTTCTTCTTGGAGACTTTCCCTTAACTCCAAGAGTACTTCCTTTCATTTGCACACATTAATATATTGTACTCCTTGGCAAAGCTGGCTTCATCTATAATTATATATTCAGTGTCTTTTCTCCCAACTAAACTGTAATTCCTGATGATGTAAACTTGATCATTAACATAGTCACATAAGTTGTTTCCCTCTGCAGTAATTATGAATTCCTTTATATATTATATGTGGACCAAGTACAATATCTGTTCTTAATAGATGTTAATAAGTACTAATCATAAAAATCTTTGTCCCAGCCCAGCATGTTTTCAACAAAATGTATTACACTCTCAGGATTACACTCAGTGTGCCAAATGAAAAGTCACTTCGGCTGTCTCAGCATGGGAACTTAAATATTTAATCACTTGGTCATAATTTTAACCATAATAGCTGACTGAGAGTCTGCTCCAGAGAGGTCTTGGGCTTGGAACCTTAAATCTCATTAAAGTGACATGATCTTGGCTGAGGTGAACAGGGAGCATTGCCCAGTGCTTGACCACACCATTCTGGCTTTAGTCAGGCCTTCACATTTACATATACAAAACTTTACATGTGTCTTAACTTAAAAAAGGGTAAAGGTAACTTAATTGTGAACAAAGCTCTATGGGAAATGAGCTTATGCCATTTAAATTTTATTTCTACTTTGAATAATTTATTTAACCAGGCATTTATTTTTACATCTTCTCAGTTCCCTGGTTATTGTATTAACTGTACTAAGGATGATATTTGGGTATCCAACAATGTATGGTGAATTGTGAATGAGATGACATGTTTTGTTATGTTCTAACATTAAATTCCAAGGTTTATAAGGCAAAACGCTTGTATAAGCATTGAGGTAGCCTTCATTAAAGTACTGTCCAGCTATGCACAGCAACAGCTGCAATCCAAATGGTAAAATTTTCATATGTGAAGCACTAAGTGATCATTTAGAAATCTTTCAAGCAAACCACAGAGGAAAACCACAAATTGCTATAGCAGACGCTGTTTATGTTGATATTTGTATACACAGTCAAATAGGCATTTTTCCCTAAGTGTACCCTTGAAATAATTTTATAAAAGAAAAAATAAAACCTTCAATGACCTATCATAGTAGCAACAACAACAACAAAAAAAGAATCAGGGAGTTATTTTGCTTATGAACATATTTTCTGATATCACTATTAGGATGTACTACTATTACCTACTGAATTGACATGCAAGATATGAGGCTACTTATAAAAGAAGTTTGAAATAGTCATTTATGATACTGAGTTATGAACTTGGTTTTCAATCTATTCTCAAGATTTCAAATGTCTTGGAACTTTTCACAATTTCTTGTCATAATTCCTGAAGGCAAAGGACATCATAACAGACATGTTCTGGTAAGTTTAGTATTTCTACTCTCCTTGCAAAAACCTCATGTCCTCAGAACATGACTTTACTGGGAAACTTGACTCGAACTGTTTTTGGGTTTACTGATTCAGGCTACTTGTTACTAGGAATTTGAGAAATTCATGGGAGGAGCCTCAGCAGGAACCCAAGAAATGGAGTTTAGGTGTGGTCAGTGCTTTAGTAGATCTTTTATTAACTGCTTTAGTAGACCTCCTTGCTGCCTGAAAGTTCCTAAAGTCTGTGGAATGAAAGCCATAAAATACTTCTCTTTTCATGATAGAATTCTTCAGTTCTCTAGAATGAGTGTATGGCAGGATAGAGGGTTACTGGAATGCACACATAAGAAACGTAACTGTGAGTGGGTAAAAACTATATAAAAGCCACTGAATGAGTCATCCTTTAGGGGGCAATAGAGCATGAGTCAGGCTCAGCATTCTTGACAGAAGGGTTGATAATGAGTCAGCAGTCTTAGCGTTAAGAAAACATAAAGCAGGCTTCTATGCCTACACAATTTTCCCCAATTTTTGGCTACACTGGACTGATGTGGACTGAGAAGTGGGTGGTGTTCTGCAGGGTTATTATAGATGCATGAGTCTGGAGAAGTTTTGCGTGATGAAACAAGGCCGCTCAAGAGATTGAGATGGGAGGGGCCTGGGGAGATGGTTTAGTAGAATAAGGGCTTCCCTGGCAAGTGCAAGGACCTGAGTTCATAAGGGCTTCCCTGGCAAGTGTAAGGGCTTGAGTTCAATCCCTGGTTCCACCAAAAAACAAGATTGAGGTGGGACACTCTATCTAAAGTAAGGTTTTATCTAAGAATCTCCTGTTTTTCTAGAATCTTACTTTAAGGACTGTGCTCCCCATTTTTAACTTAGTACTTTTTTTTTCCCAGTTGTGCAGTTCACTGTATTTAATTATATCCAAGATGGAAACAATATTTTTCTGGGACATTTCAGAGTTCCCCAAAACTGTATTGGCTTAGCTTGTACCACACTGCTTTATTTGTATTGATATGGGTTCTCCAGTAGTTAACTGCCCATGTAACAGAAGGAAGTTAGTGAAATTACTTTCCTTGTCATCATATGTCTATAAGAACATTGGACATGTGACATGTTGCTTTCTCACCTTCTTAAAAAAAACATAGACAGATCGTGGCACTGTTCATTTTCCACTCACTTTGTGGGAAACCTGCCTGACTCAAGTGATGTAGGTTGTTTGAACATATAGAGCATTCTTCTTTTGTTAGAGGTATGTAAAAACTAAAGGGGAGAGAATGACAAAGAAAATAGTGTTAACCTGCAGACACCCATAGCCTCTCTCATCTCTTTATTTTCTTCCAAGGAGAAAAGTTTTTATTGACTGGATCTTATTTGCGATGCAGAGTTTGAATGATGGTATAATTCTTATGAAAAATTAGAAAATTATAATGAAAAGAATGTTAAAGTATGTGGCATATATTAAAAACATACTACCTGGTTTCAGGCCTTTTCCAGTATCAAAAGACTTAGTAAAGCAGTGGAATACCCATCTCTGACAAAACAAAATGAAAAAGGCGATATGTTGGGAGCCACAAAGTTAGGAAATCAATTAGATATGTGTAAGTGGGACTTGGCCCAGTGCCTAACACAAACACCTTACTCCTAAGACAAACATCCTGTCTGGTTAAGGTTAGCTATCAGCCACTAGTTTTGTTGTGGAAAAAAAATTTATATATACATAAGAGAGTTAGGATGTACAGCTACTTTCTCTTAGTTCATTGAGCATAAAAGTTTGTACTAATATTGTTTAGACAAGATATGTCCTCTGAATAACTACTATGAAAACAACAATATAATGTATTAATTATTGTAACTGTCCTACAAACCTGTTTTGAAACTGTTTCATTGCTATTTTATCTTTTTTCTCATTGAAATTAATAAAAAGAAAAAGAAAAAAGAAAAAATCCTTAACACATACATACACACACACACACACACACACACACACACACATACACACACACACACGACTTAGTAAAGATTCCAAATAGTTTTGTTTACTATTTGAGAATAAGTCACTAGGGAAATAGAGATTAAATTAGAGTAAATTATGTAGCATATTAATTTGGAATATTGTTATTTGTTAACCCAAAGTACATGTTTTAGCTCTTTCTTAAGTTTATTTTTTATAATCCACTTTCCTAAATATCTTTACATCTGAAAAGTATTTTAGAAGTGTATTTTTAAGTCTGTAAAAAATGCAGTCCTAGCTGGGTATTAGCAGGCTTTCTGCCAAGTACAGTAATTGTTATATGTGGAATTTTCTAACAGAGGCCAAGGCCTGGACTCAGTAACTATAACTCTGGAATGAATACATGGGTGGTGACTTTTGTCTGCTGGAAAATTGGTGGGTTAGTTCAAGCACATATGCTCGAAGAGATTTATTGATAGATTCACTCAGCAGATCCAAGAAACACAGGGTATGTTTTGTTCAAGTTGAGCACTGAGTTTCAGTAACCTTTGCTGTTGGTCCCCCTTTCCTCCTGGCCAATTTTTTCCCCTCCGTTTTTCTTACCCTTTTCACTTTTCTTGTTAATAAACCATTTAATAAATTACATTTTTGAATATATAAGTGCACAGACCACATTCAAATGATGTTAAGAAGATCCAGTGACAATCACTTAGCACACAGACACTAGGAACAACCACAGAGCCGTGAGGAGCTGAGGCAGATTGAAGTACCAGAGGGTCGCAGATCATGGCTTAGCCAAGCAACATAGCTGGCAGGGTTCTGAGACAGAATGCCCAGACCTAGGTTGCAACATTATTCTCTAGCTGAATTTGAGTTGAATTGGACTTCCTTGGTTTTTCTTTGTCCCAAGGAGAAAATGTGTGGAATCAATTTGTAGAAATGTAGAGTATAAATATAAGTAAATAAATTGCAAAAAGGGTATTTTAAGTGTAGAAGTTTATTTTTATTTTTAATTTTTTGAGACAGGGTCTCACAATGAAGTTCAGGCTAGTTCTTAAACTCACTATTTAGCCAAAGCTAGCCTTGCACTCATGGTGATCCTCCTGCCTTAGCCTTCCAAATGCTGAGGTGACAGGTGTGCACCACCACGCTTGCCATAAGTTAAGTTTAAAAATTTACTAGTGAATGGGTTGGTTCATCTCCAAAGTGTTAGGTAAAATGAAATGCAGAGAAAAAAAAATAAAGAAGTTCATATAAGTTTTATTAGTGCACACTTAAACTAATTATAATTGTTTTAAGATTATTTCCTCTCTGACCAGGGAGATAGCTCAACAGCATAAGTGCCTGCCTGGCAAGTGTAAGGTCCTGAGTTCAATCCCTGGTACCAAACGAAAAAAAAGAATTTTCCCCTCTTTTCCCCACTTCTTTGCATCTACTGAACACATGTGTATGCTCAATCCATTGTTGCTTTTTAAACTCAAACCATTGAAAGAAACAACTAAAAAGTATAGTTTTTCTTACCTTTGCTTAGACACTAAACATCAAATATAGTTGTTCAGCTCTCCTCTGCCATTTGGGGTCACGCTGGTCCATCTGCCATGGGTCAGCAGGCATCTAGGGATACACATGAAGACTCTCATCCACTCTGTTGTGCCCGTTCAGGTATTAAGCTATTTTTAAAATATTTTTATTCTTTTGATACAGTTTCTCACTACACAGCTCAGATTCATAGAGATCCTCCTGTCTCAGCCTTCTCAGCACTGGTACGACAGGTGTGTGCCACCACACCCGGTTTCAGGGCCTGCATGGCATGGGATACAAGTACCTGGGATTGAACCTGGGACCATTCACTTGCCAGGCAGGTGCTTAGACCTCTGAGCTATCTCCCTAGCCCAAGCCATTTTAATATTCATTATTTCAGAAAACTGCTCTATCTAATGTAGATATAATGTGCTCCTTTGTTCCCTAATGTAAATAAAAATCCCAGTAGTATACAGAGGAAAACAAAACTACTGAAGCAGGCATTTCTCAGTTACATCTGTAGCAACTAAAATCATTATAAACTGATCTTGGAATCAAAATTTAGCTTATTAACATTTTGTAAATAAGAAGCATTCAAAGATCACATTTATTACAAATCCAAGAATAAGTGAGGTCACTTGTTTCAAGCATGTTAGAATTTTGCTTTGAAACTTTAGGGAGGATGTGGCCCCTTATGTGTGCCTTCATAAACTGCAGAGGTGGAAAAGCAAAATCTGTGCCTCTTGGACTCCTCTGGAGCTAGAACTCAAGGGTTAGTTTCTGTAATCAGATGAGAGCCACCAAATTTGCAACTGATATAAGGCAGTTCAGTTCTGCTGATTTTGCTGACAAGCACAACTTTGAAGGAATTAGTATTCCAACTGCAGAAGAGCTGTTTAGCATTACAGAACCTTTGTGCAGTTATTTCTGGAGGTCAAGGTAGATTTAAATTGTCTATGTGTTCCAGTGACTTTATAAGGACAAAATTCCTGGATTTAAACTCTCTTCTTGTTGAAACACAGTGTTTGCTGTCATCTGTAACTGAATCCAGAATGACAGTGTTTGAGGCTGTATAGTTCAGTATTTAATCTACTTAGGTTGGAAAGAAGTGAGAATCTATTTGTTAAAATATGGGATAATAGGGCCAGGGAGATAGCTCAGTAGAATAAACACTTGCCTGGCAAGCGCAAGGTACTGCAAAAAAAAAAGATAATAGAAAGATTTAACAGCTGGTAGTAAAGCAGTTGAATTGTTATTTATATTTACCTGGAATGAATTGCCTGTAGAAAATAGACCAAGTAAAATTGGCTTGACATAGTATGACATGATGAATTGGAATGAATTGATCATTGCAAACTGTTCTGTGAGATTTTAAAAAGTAATGATAAATTTAGAGCTTTAAATTATCCACTCTATGTATTTAGAAAACCAGAGAAATTTTGCCTTCAAAGGATCTTCTTTCTTAAACCGCTACTCTGATGTAGCCCTAAATTAATCACAGAGCCTAACCCTGCAGTTTGTTGAATTACAACATAGGTTAAATTCAAAGATGTGCCACATTTCTTATATGAAAATACATTATTTGGGAAAGACTGAGAATTGGAAAAGAGATCCTTGTGAGGATTTGAAATGTTTTGCTTGCATCAAAAATAAAACCTCTCTGATTTTGTCTGCCAGCAGAGGTAGCCCCTGTACCCCATGCTAGCAGACTCATTTTCTTTGCTTTAAAGAACTGTAGTCACCTTTGCTGATGTAATTACCTTGTCTGGGATGACATTTCCTCCAAACTCATGAGTGAATCTGATCCAAGATGCCAGAGCAGTTCAATTGTAAACCTACCTAGAAAGAAAATGCTTTGTCCTACTTGAAAACACTGAAAATTTGCTAAAGGTGTAAAGAAATGTGCTGATGTTCCTAGGATCTGTAGGCTGCATGGGGGAGCTGGACTCATGGGAGAAAAGAATGGCTTACTTCAAGATGTCATTATAATGTTAGTAGAAACCAGCTCCTGTGAGTTGAGGTACCAGTTAAGGGGGGGGGAATCTGCTCTTAACCAGGAGCAGTGTATATATGGGGTCTGGGTAGGAAAAGGTACAGTTGAGCTGCTGCTGATACACTGAAAACAATTATGCACAGTTCTTGATTTCTACCCTACCATGACCAGAGGGGAAAAATGTCTGATGAGGTCTCAGTTCCATATCAACACCTAGGATGGATTGAAAACTGGGAGAAAAGATACTTCTCCAAAGGGATAGCTAATCTGTATGGCATTGAAATATGCCTATAATTCCAGGTACTGGAAAAACTGAGGTACGAAAATCAGAAATGTAACCTCACATAACTTAGCAAAGTCTATCTCAAAGTAAAAGGTGTGTGTGTGTGTGTGTGTGTGTGTGTGTGTGTGTGTGTGTCTCAGGGCTATAGCTCAGCAGTAGAGCATCCCTGTGTTCAACCTCCTGCCAGTACTACAGAGGAAGACAGGCATGCACAAGAAAGCTGCTTGGTGCAGCAATTAGATTTCAAAGCCTCTATTCTTCTTAAAAAAAAAAAAAAAGTCATGCTTATGACATAAAACTCAAAAGAGAGCTAACAGCCTTTGTAATGGAGAAAATTTTCTGAATTTATGGTGGAGAAAATTTTCCCTTTTACCTGTTTGTCAGATACTGGTTAACTCTGGATGTCTGTTACTTTATATTTTGTTATAGTTTGTACATTGCGTCAACTTAAATCTAGAAGCTTAATTAAAGAATTTAAACAGTTCTACATCCTGAGGTGAAGAAGAGCATTCTTAGGCTGTAGGGTGCAGTTCATTGTGTCAACTTGAACAGTTTAGAGGGTTAATTAAGTGACTCAGCAGGGAGCCTGTTGGCAGAGATGGTGTGGGTGTAAAGGCTCCATCTCCTCCCCAGGGCCAGTAGGCTGCATACAATAAAAGGGGAAATGAGGAAGGAAGCAGTCTTGGCCTCCAGCTGGGTGGTCCTCTCCTGGCTTCCGGTGGAGGCTGTTCAGATTCTGTGTGGCACTCTTCAGCCTTCATTTTAGATACTTCATCCTGTCGCAGACCCATTGGCCCTGATATGAACCTGCGTGGACACTGCAGTTAGCTGTTGGCCTTGGATTGAACCCTGTAGCCTCCAGCATGCAGGCACTCTCTGAACGCTTCCTCATCCAACTCTGTGGCTCACTGTCGTAAGCCAAACTTGCAATTTCTTACACATTTATATAGCTTATGTTTTAATCTGGTTCTCTAGTAAACTCTGACTGATACACATATTTACAGGGGTAGTTTATTTACAATATCCTAAATATATCAAAAGATAATTATTGTAACATTAAATTTCCTGACTTTTTCTATTCACATCCACTTATCTTGGTGATTACTACCTATTAGTACAAGCAGAATGACCTTTTTTTTACATAATGGCTGTGGTGTTCATTGTCTGTATTGAGCTTTATTTGTAAAAGTACGTTCATATATCCTTTCTTCTTTTTCTTTTTGGTACTGAGGATTAAACTTGGGACCTCACACTTGCCAGGCAGGCACGGATGCTGCTGAGCTATATTCCCTAGCTATATATATATATATAT
>NW_004524616.1:16814920-16816478 GCF_000260255.1 Octodon degus | reverse complement strand
AAGGGTCTACAGGGTGTTCAGGGTCTCACTACTAGATCAAACTCATAGTGATCTGCCTATTTACAACCTTCTGAGAGTTGAGATTACAAGCACACACCACCATGTTGAGTCTCAATTGCCATCTCAGCATGCCCTAGGGGCGGGGCTGGCATGGCAGGCCTGAGCATTAAACCCAGGTCCCCACTTCTGCCTGCAGGTGCTTTAATCTGCTGAGCTATTTGGCCAGCCCTATTAGTCGATATCTTGATGGTAACCATTCTTTTCTGGAGTGAAATGGCATGTCAGTGTTGTTTTACTTTTCATTTCTTGGATGACCAGTGATGTTAAACATTTTTTCCATGTATTTATTTGATGTGGGTACTTCTTTATCTGAGAAGAATCTATTCACTTCATGTGCCTGTTTTTGAATTAGGTTTTTAAATTTGAGGGGCCAAAGAGTTCTTCATGTGTTTTAGAAATTAGTCCTTTGTCTGAGGAATAGTTGGTAAAGATTTTTCCATTCTGTGGGCTCTTTTTTCACTCCATTGATGATTTTTTTTGTGTTATATAAAAGCTTTTTAATATATTGAGGTCCTCTTTGTTGATTCTTTGTAATATTTCTTATGCAATTAGAATTATGCTCAAAAAGTCTTTCCAACACCTATAGAGTTTTACCTATTCTACTTTACAGAAGATTTAATGGTTTTTGATTTAATATTTAGATTTTTTATTCCATTTTGATTTTACTTTAGTGTGCAGTGAGATATGAGACTAGGTTTAATCTTTGACATGTGGGAAGGCACTTTTCCCAGAATTAAGAGACTTTCTTCCAGGGAAGGTATTTGGCCTCTTTTCACAGATAATATGGCTGAGTGTGTTTGAAGCTGTTTCTGCAAATTATATTCTGTTCTATTGATACACAAACCTGTGTTTTTGCTTTTGTTGTTGCCACTACTGTGCCGTTTTTGTCATGGAAGCTTTGTAGTACAGTTTCAGGTCAAGGATTTGATGCCCCCTACCTTCCCTTTGTTGCACAGAATTCCTTTGGCTATTATAGCTCTCTTCAGTTCCAAATTAGTTTTAGGATTGCTTTCTCTAGTTCTTATAAGACACGTTATTGAAATACTGATTGAGATTGCATTGAATCTGTGTAACAGTTTTGAAAGTGTGCTCATTTTTATTATTTTGCTTCTGCTTATCCAGACCATGGATGGATATCTTTCCATTTTCTGATATCCTCTTCTTTTCCAGAGTACTGTAGTTTTCAATGCAAACATCTTTTAATTATTTTGTTAGATTTTTGTATTTCATTTTTCCTAATGCTATTTTGAAAGGTATTGTTTCTCTAATTTTTGTTTCAGTGAGTTTAGTATTTGTGTACAGGAATGTTACTGACTTTTGAGTGTTGACTTTATATCCATCTACACTAGTGAATTTGGATACTAAATCTAGGACTCTTTTGGTAGAGTATTTGAATCTTTTATGTAGAGTACCATGTCATCCACAAATAAGTTAATGATTTGATATCTAACTTTCTTATCATTATTCTTTTTTTAAATTTGTCTTGTCTGATTCTCTG
>NW_004524616.1:16813504-16814727 GCF_000260255.1 Octodon degus | reverse complement strand
TTTCTTTTTCACAGTATCCATTGTACCTTTCAGATCCTGTTTACTCTTACAGATTCTTACACTAAGGAGACAATATGATGTTTATACATGCATGTCTGATTTATTTCACTTATGAGTATGACCTCTAGTGCGGTAACACCCCATTGTATAAAAATACCATATCTTTTTATCCATTCCTCAGTTGATGGACACTTGGGTTGTTTCCAAGATTTAGCTATGACAAATTGTGCTGCTATAACTCTGGGTGCACATATATTGATGGAGTATGCTGTTTTCAGCTCTTCTGAAATAATATCCAGGAAGGGAATAGTTGGAGTGAATGGGACCACCAATCCTGGTTACCTGAGAGCTTTCCATGCTGATTTCCATAGTGATTGTACCAGTCTACACTCCCACCAAGTGTGGAGAAGGGTTCCTTTTTCCCCCACAGCCCCTCCAGCATTGGTCCCTGGTTAACTTCTTTATTTTAACTTTTTTATTTTTAAAAAATACATAATAGTAAAAAAATTACAAGCATTACAAACTTTCATTAAATAAAATAATAGGAATTCAACAATGGTTGCTGTATTGCATGAGGTTATCTTCAAATTAGTTGTTTAGGGTACCAAATATAAACCTTCCAAATTGGCTTAAAAAATGACAGCAAAAGTTACAAGAAACTAAAAAGGAAAAAAAAAAAGATTAAAAAGGAAAAAAAATTTAAGCATTAACTGCTCCTTTCAAAAGATGAGCAGAAATTGGCAGTACTATTATCTAAACTATCTTGCATATATAAATATATCTCCCCCTTTTTTTTGACCCTTTTCCTCATCTTCTTGATAGCCATTCTTTCAGGGTGAGATAGAATCTCAGTGTTGTTTTAATTTGCATTTCTTGAATGACCAATGTTATTTTTTCTATAATTAATTTTATTTTCTTTTCAAGAGTAAAAACAGAAGCAAAAAAAATAGAATATAAGACATAAACAGAGTAACATACAACAATGCCTATGCTACAGAATTTCAAAATAAGAATAACTAAAAATAGTTGTCATATTATCTATATTTATCTTCATATCTGTTGCTCAGGTTAACATATAGTTATACAAAATTGGGAAAATAATTGAATATTAGTGCTTGCTTTCAAGAAATCTTAATTTTTTTCCTTGTCTTTTGTTTTAATTTATTTTAAAGATAACATAATAATCAGTAAGAGATTAGGAATGATACATATTTAGATGTTGA
>NW_004524616.1:16807285-16812464 GCF_000260255.1 Octodon degus | reverse complement strand
AGGCATAATATGGAACAGGTATTTTTCATCAAGTATTGATATGTTGAACTTTAAGTCCCTACAGAATATGATTAAAAAACATTTAAAAATTAGAATATATTTTAAAAATAGGCATAAAGAATTATATACTTCTTATGTTTGCACATAAGTCCAAAAATCTCACCATATACAACCTTGAATCAAGACAGTCCCACATTATTCCTTTTTCTGTCTCTTGCTTTCATGGTGAAAATATTTTCTGAATACATGAGTATTCTTTTTACTCTGTCAGTGATTTCTTTTGTCACATAAATAATTTTGAATAAAATGAGATCCCAATTACTGATTCTTTGAAATATTTCTCATAGAGTTTGGTTTTTGATAATGAAATCTTTGCCTACCCACCTCTGAGAATTCCTACCAACTTTATCCTCCAGTAGATTTAGGGTTTTTTTTGTTGTTGTTGTTGTTGTTGTTTGTTCATTTGTTTGTTTATTTTGGTGGAACTGGGGATTGAACTCAGGTCCTTGAGCTTGCCAGGGAAGTGCTTATTCTACTGAGCCATCTCCCCAGTTCCTAAGGTTTCTGTTTTATTTATTTTTTAATGTATTTAATACAGGGCCTATAGGATCTCACTACACAGACTGGACTCGTAGTGATCCTCCTGTTTTCAGCCTCCCAAGTGCTGGGATTCCAGGCACATGCCACCATGCCCAGTCTCATTTGCTGTCTCACTTCACCCCAGGGGCAGGGCTGGCATGGAGTTCTGGGGATCGAACCTAGTCCTGCCTAAGTGCCTGCCTAAGCAAGTGCTTTAGTCTGCTGAACTATCTGGTTGGCCCTAGAATTTCTGTTTTAATATTTAAATCTTTAATCTATTTTGACTATAGTTAGTGCACGGTGATAGACATGGGTCTAGTTTTAGTCTTTGGCATGTAGAGAGGCAGTTTTTTTTTTTTCAGTACCATGTATTGAAGTGGCTGTCTTTCTTTCAGTGAATATAGTGGGCCTTTTTGTCATTGATAACGTGGCTGAGTGTGTTTATAGCTGTTTCTGCATCTTCTAATCTGTTCCATTTGTCCTCAGGTCTGTGTTTTTGCCAGTACCATGCTGATTTTTACCACAGTAGCTTTGTAGTATATAATCAAGTCAGGGATTATGATGTCTCCTACCTAGCCTTTGTTGCCCATAATTGCTTTTATTATTCTGGGTCTCTTCTGTTTCCAGATGAATTTTAGGAGTGTTTTCTCTATATCTTTGAGGTATACTAATGGTGTTGTAATTGGGAATGCCTTGAATCTCTATAACAATTTTGGGAGTATGGCCATTTTTACAATGTTGGTTTTTTTTCTATCCATAAGCAAGGAATATCTTTCCATTTTCTGAAATCCTCTTTAATCACTTTTCTCAGAGTCTTGTAATTTTCATTGTATACATCTTTTATTTCTTTTGTGAGATTGATTCCTATGCATTTCATTTTTTGGATGTTATTGTGAAAGATGTGGTTTCCTTAATTTCTCTCTTGGTGTGTATGTTATTGATGTACAGAAATGGTATTTATTGATTTTTTTAATGTTAACTTTGTATCCTGCTATGCTACTGAATTTGGTTATTATATCTACAAGACTCTTCATGGAGTTTTTTGGGTTTTCTGTGGAGAGTATCATGTCATCTGTGAATAATGATAATTTCCTTATTTCTTTCCAATCACTATTCCTTTTTCTTTCTTTTGTCTAATTATTCTAACTAATGTTACCAGAACTATATTGAACAGGATTGGTGATAGTGGACATCCTTGTCTTGTTCCTAATTTTAAAGTGAAGGCTTTCAGTTTTTGTCCATTTAGTATGAAGTTGACTTTCGGTTTGTCATTGATGGCTTTAATCAGATTGATGGATAGACCACCTATTTGATTTTTCTCTAGGGTTTACTTTATCCTAAATGAGTGTTGGACTTCATCAAAACTTTCTCTGCATCTATTCAGTTGATCACATGATTTTTTGGGGGGCTCTGTTAATGTGGTTTACTACATCTATTGGTTTATGTATATTGACCCATCACTGTATTCCTAGGATGTATCCCGTTGAGTTGTAATGTATAATCTTCTTGATGATTTGCTACATTCTGTTTGCTAATATTTTATGGAGGATTTTTGTATCTATGTTCATTAGAGAGACTGGCCTGTAGTTCTCTTTTTTGGTTGGGTCTTTCTCTGGTCTTGATATCAGAGTAATATCTAAAATACCTGGTCATTGCTGTCTAATTAATAGAGTAATACTTGCCTCCAGGAATGAGTTTGGGAGAATAGATTTCCTTTCAATTTCATTACAGAGTTTGAGAAGAATTGATGTTAGATCGTCTTTAAATTTCTTGTAGAGTTCAGCTGTGTATCCATCAGGACCTACGCTTTTCTTTGTTGGTTAACTTTTAATTACATTTTGAATGTCATTGACTAACATTGGGTTATTCAAAATTTTTATATCTTCTTGATTAAGCTCTGGCAATTCATATGTATCTGTCCATTTCTTCTGTGTTTTCCATCCTGTGAGAGTGAAGATTTTGGAAGTAGGTATTGATGATCTTCTGAATTTCTGTAGAGTCTCTAGTGATTTCACTCTTTTCATTCCATATAGCATGAACTTGAATTTTTTCTTTCCTTTTAAAGTAAGATTAGCTAAGAGGTTATCAATTTTTTTTATTCTTTCAAAGAACCAATTCTTCAACTGATTAATCCTTTATATTGTTTTCTTCATCTCCATTGAATTAATTTCTGCTGTCATCCTTACAATTTCCTGCCTTCTTTGGGCTTTGGCTTGACTTGCTCTTCTTTTTCCAGGAGCTTGAGGTGCAGCATAAAATAGTTTATTTGGGCTTGCTCTTTTTCCATATTGTGCAAATTTACTACTATAAATTTCCCTTTTAATATTTAATTATATTAAGTTGTGTCTGCATTTTCATTCAATTGTAAATATTGTTTAATTTCTTCTTTAATTTTTTCTGTGACCGTGGTTATTTAGGAGATTATTATTTAATCTCTATGTGTTTATGGTGCTTTGGTGGTTTCTTTTATCAATAATTTCTAGTTTCATTGCACTATGGTCAGATAATATGCATGGGATAATTTTAATTCCTTTGTATTTACTTAAGCATGCTCTTTTTTTGGTGAATATCCCATGTGCAGCTGAGAAGAATGTGTATTCTGGGTGAAATACTCTAAATGTCTGCTAAGTCCATTTCTTTATGAATTTGGTTTAGTTCTGCTATTTTTTTTTTTTTTTTTTTTTTGCTGAATTTTTCCCTACTTGATCTGTCTCTTTGTTGCATTGGCCTTTTACGATCTTCCATTATAATTGTCTTATTGCTTATTTGGTTTATCATGTATGTTAAAATTTGTCTTATGTACTTTGGTGCTCATATTTTGGTGCAGATATATTTATCTCTTTCTCTTTGAGCTTTCCCTTAACAAGTATGTAGTGACCTTCTTATCTCTTTCAATCATTCTTGGTTTGAATTGGACATTGTCAACAATCAGAATAGCTATCCCAGATTTTTTCTGGGTTCCTATAACATAGAGTATTGTTTCCCAACCTTTGACTTTCAGTCTATGAATTGCCTTTTGAGTTAAATGTATTTCTTGTAAACAGTATAGTGTTGGATTTTGTTTCTTCATCTACTCTGCCAGGCTATTTCTTTTGATTGATGAATTGAGGTCATTTACATTGATTGTAGGGATCTGTTGGTCTCTCAGTGTGATCTCTTGTACCAGAGAGAAACAAATGGCAGCAGGAATGAGGAAAAGATAAATAAGAAGACAAAAGCTGGGTTAGATAGTGACTCTTCTTCCTGGTTGGTGAGATGACCCCCTGAACAATAGTAAGATCCATTATTTATACTTTTACAAAGTGCAAGACACAAGGTTGCCTCATGACTAACAGCCCATAATGTCCAGGCAGAATGTTTTTCTCAAGACTGAGATAGTTTGACTACTTTAGGCCATGAGACCTCATGCTGCCCTCCCACATAGGATCAATTTCAACGTGAATGGCTCCCAACAATTGATGGTTATAACAGATGTGTACTGACTTATCTTTGTCAGGTTACTTTCCTTTTGTAGGTTCTCCACTTTTCCCCTCTGTTTAATTGCTTGCTCTGCTTGGTGGTTCCTTTCTCTTTTTGCTCTTGAAGTTGTACGGTCATTTCTTGACTTTCTATTACATCTGTCAGTTCTCTTTGTACAGTTCATTTGGTGTTCATGAATTTCTTCAGTTGTTTTGTCATGGAAGAATCTTATTTCTCCATTAAATTTTATAGATAGTTTCACAGGGTACATCATTCTGGGTTTGAAGTTATTTTCTCTCAGGATATGAAATACTTCATGCCAAGCTCTTGATGTGATCATTTATGTTGAAAAAAATCTTCTGTGATTCTGATGGGCTTTCAATTATAAGTGATCTATTTCTTTTCTCTGACAGTGTTTAATATTTTGTTCTTTTGCTGAATTTCTGGAATCTTGATCATTATGTGTCTAGGTATAGTTTTATTTTGATTATGGATAATTGGAGTTGTATATGCCTCACTTAGATTCTTTTCTCATGCTTGGGAAATTTTCTGGTACTACTTCTGCAAATAGCCTTTTTATGTAATTTGCATTGACTCCTGCTTTGTTGACACCTGTTAGTCTTATATTGTTTTTCTGTATCATATTGCACCTGCTGAATTATTATTTTCTGGTTCTTTTTCATTTTTTAAGAGATCTTTCCCCTTACATTCAATAGCTGTGCTGCTGTCTTCAAGGTCTGAATATCGATCTTCAGTTTTGTTCAAGTGGTTTTGCCAGTTTTCAATGGAATTCTTAATTTCCTGGATAGGTCCCCTTACCTGCCCAGTATCTGCCTGCATTCTCAGACAGTGGGATATCTGCACCAGCAGATCTACTGTGCTTCAGAATCAGTGGTGTGTGTGGGCTCTATTCCAGATTATTCTTTTATTTTTTTATTTTATTTTTTTTCTGGTGGAACCAGGGATTGAACTCAGTCCCTTGCACTTGTTAGGGAAGTGTTTATTCCACTGAGCCATCTCCCTGGCCCCATCCAGATTATTCTTGCATGTACTATTGTTTTCCATCTTTGAGTTTCAGTCTATGAATTTCTTTTTGAATTGAATGTCTTTCTTGTATACAGTATTCTATGGGATCAATATA
>NW_004524616.1:16771374-16807185 GCF_000260255.1 Octodon degus | reverse complement strand
TATTCTTAACATCTTATTTTTCTGTTTATGGTTCCTTTTCTTTCCCCTCTATTCAATTGCTTTTCTTACCTGGTGGATTCATTCTATTGGGCTTCATGAAATTATTGTGCTAGTCATCTCTCTCTTTTTTTAATGATTTATTTATTTATTTGATATAGGGTCTTGCTATGCATCTCAGACTCATAGTGATCCTCCTGTCTCGGCCTCTCCAACACTGGGATTACAGGCATGTGCCATCAAGCCTAGTTTCCGTGGCTGGCTCAGCACCCAGGGCCAGCATGGTATGCGGTACTGGGGACTACACCTGGGCCCTTGTGCTTGCGAAGCAGGCACTTAGACTGCTGAAGTATCTCCCTAGCCCTCTATTTGTCTGTTTCTAGCATATATTTGAGAACTTTTTGGAGTTTCTGGTTTAGTTGTCATGAATTTCCTCTGGTGTTCTTTCACTATCAATTTTGAAAGATAGCTTTATGGCTACATTAATCTAAGCTGAAGGTTGCTTTCTTTTAAGAGTTCAAATACTTCAACCTCTCCTTGACTTGAGGGTTTGTGTTGAGAAGTCAGCTGTGATTCTGATGGCCTTTCCTTTATAGGTGTTTTCTTTTCCATAGCAGTTTTCTTTCTTTTCTATCTTTCCTTTTTCTTTTATTTTTTCTTTTGGGGATGGCAATCAAACTCATGACCTTCAATTTACCAAGAAGACACTGTGCCACTTAGCTATATATCTGGTCTATCCCAGCAGCTATTATATTGTTATTTTGCTGAATTTCTGGACTCTTGACTATTATATGCTTTGATTTTTTTTTTCTGACCATGGCTCACTTAACTTTGTGTGAACATTTTTTCCCTCTGCTTGGAAAGTTTTCTGCCATTACTTCTGTGAACAAGTTTTTAATTTCTTTTGTGCTACCTTCTGATATTTTCATTGATTCCAATCAATCATGGTACTCTTCTATGCATTGTCTAGCATCTATTGTATTGATTTTTCATGGTCCCTTTTTTGTTTAAATTTATTTATTTATTTTATTAACTTTATTGAAAATCAGTAATTACAAATCATATTAAAATTGTAGACAAATATTGAAATGTGAAAGATATAAGATGTAGAAGAGTGATTTTTTAGAGAAGTATTTCTGAAATGAATACATCACATGAGATTAATAGATTGAACACTGTAAATAAATTATTTACAAACTTAAATGAATATAACAATAAAAGCTGTCCAAAATAAAAATGAAGAAGAAAGAAATCACAGATCAGTCATATAATAGTTCACTCTGTGTCAAAATCAAGAAACTTATATTCATATAATTAGAATTCTCAAAGTAGAAAAGGTAGGCAATAAATAGTTACAGATTTAAAA
Organism: Octodon degus; assembly: GCF_000260255.1. NCBI lineage: Eukaryota > Metazoa > Chordata > Mammalia > Rodentia > Octodontidae > Octodon > Octodon degus. Next base: position 16,805,822 of record NW_004524616.1, on the reverse strand, counting down.
TTTCGAATTTAGTTCAACTTATAACATCACATTTCAAAGAAAAATGAACATTTAGGACAGAAATTTGAATAAAATCATACCCAGATACACAAAAATGAAATTGTCTAAAACTTACTGTAAAGAAAATAATCATTAAAGCATATACATAAAAAAATTAGCTATGGAAGAGTGAAATTAAATAACATCTTATTCCACATTAGAAAGAGAAAAAAAAGACCAAGTGCGTAAGAAACTAGACCAAATTAAAGGACTGAAAGAGAGAAAAAAAATCTGTTCTCTCTGAATTTTATACTTAGCAAACATACCTTTGAACACCAAAAGTAAAATAGTTTCCAGTTATACAAACTTCAGATATTCTAATACCTCCAGACATAGCATATAGGAAATAACAAAGAGCATAATTCAAAAGGCAAGAGAAGTTGCAGTATGCTCCTGGATAAACAATAAAGAGCTCTCAAAATGATAGTTATGCAGGACTATATAAAATATATTAGATGAACCCTTATTTAAAAGGTCATTAAAGATATCTATGAAACAGTACCAATCTTATATATGTATAAAAGACAGGGAAGAAGTAATATAAAGTCAGCAGAAAATGGAAATATACTTTTTAAAATTTCTAATACTAGGAGAAAATATCATACCATGTCTTTTAAATAAATTGTAAGTCAAAGATATAGTATAATTCTAAAAACAAAAATTAAGATTAAGCAATATTCAGAAAATTAAATACTGCTGGGAAGATGGCTCAGTAGAATAAGCACTTGCCTGGCAAGCTCAAGGGCCTGAGTTCAATCCCCAGTTTCAAAAAAAAAAATAAATAAATACTAATTAATTAAAAATTCAATGTTTCAAAACAATTGAACTGAGAAAAAGTTTTCATGATAGTAAAAAAGTACTAAGAATAAAACATAAGATAAATACTGGAATGGCAAATAAATGATCAGCACTTCTAGCACTTTGAGGATAGGATATTGCACAAAGTTCTAGCATGTTGTGGACATGGATAATGTCCATGACACTTACTGGTGGCCAGGTGTCACTTGTGGAACTGAGCTATTACTCTTTCCTTGAAATCCACCCTGCAGACCCAGACAGAATCATGATCCACAGGGTGCAGGAGAAGTCCATTTGTAGAGCATATGGATGGAAATATTTTGCTGCTGTACACAAACGAATAACTGAAAGACTACTTTTGTATACCTCTTATTCTCCTGTGTTTAATTGTTTGCCCTATTTGGTGGGTTCTTTCCATTCTCATTCATGGGGCTGTGATCATTTTGCTTCCTCTATAAAACATCTTTTAGTAGTTTGTGTAGGCTTGGCTTTGTCATCATGAAATTCTTTTTTTTTTTTTTTTTTTTTTTTTTGCGGAACCGGGTATTGAACTCAGGCCCTTGTGCTTGCCAGGGAAGTGCTTATTCTACTGAGCCATCTCCCCAGCCCCAAAATTCTTAAGTTGTTCTTTGTCATGCAAGTATTTCACTTCTCCATTATACTTGAAAGAGAGTTTTTCAGGGTATATCAGTCTGGGTTGCAATTTGTTTTCTTGCAAGACTTGCATTACTTTGCTCCATGCTCTTCTTGACTTGGTTTGTGAAGAGAAATCTGCCATTGTTCTGATGGGTTTTCCTTTAAATATGATCTGTTTCTCTTTAGTGGCTTTTAGTATACTGTTCCTGTGCTGTATCTCTGGGATCTTGATTATTATATGTCTGGGTGTGTTTTTAATTGGGTTGATGTTATTTAGAGTTCTATATGCTTTGGTTAGCTGAATGTCAGATTGTTTCCCCATATTGGGGAAGTTTTCTGCTATTGCTTCTGCCCATATATATTTTTATATCATTTGTATTGACTCCTTCCTTCTCATTGATGCCTATTAGTCTCACATTGTTCATCTTTGCATTGTCTTGCAGGTATTGAATTATTTTTTCCTGCATCAAGGTTGTTTTTAAGAGATCATTTCTTACTTTTTCACTAGCTGCATGGTATCTTTAAGGTCTGAAAGTCTGTTCTCACTTTCATTAAAACGATTTTTCCAGCTTGTGATTGAGGCTTTAATTTCCTGTATATCACTTTGAATCTGCTTCATGCATTCTATTTCTTTCCTATATTGCTTATTCAAGGATTCCATCATTTTCATATTCTGCTCTATTTTTTGAACAGTGTCTTCTTTAGAAGCACTTAGTACTTCTTTGATTATAGTTATCATTTCTTTTTTTTACTTCAGAAATTATTTCTGATCTGATTTCCTCTATACCTTTCTGCATTGTTTCTTTACTTCCAATGCTATTATTTCAGAGATTTCAGGTGTGTGATTTCCAATTTCTTCTATGCTAGTGTCTTCTGCATTTGTTCTGGGTAGGCTCGGTATCTGAGACTGAATTTTCTTCCTTCTCTTTGTCATTTTGTATACCACTGTCTTCTGACCTTTGGAGTAGAGCTTAGATAAGAGTTATTACCTTAGCACCAGGTCCGGATCTCCGAGGTTCAGACTCCTCCAGGTGGGTGTGGCTTGGGTCTGGCTGCTGTGCTCCACTTCTTCCTGCTGAAGCTCTTGGAGCTGAACCCTCTGTGCCATACTGACAAGATGTTCTGCTCCTGAATCAACTGCGTGGGTCTTGCCTCTAGCCTCTTTGCAGGAAATTCTGCTGAAGAGTTCCACACCAGGCCTGGGCTTTGGGTCAAATGAGGATCATTCACTTACAGGCTGGGCCTGTGCTCTGGGTCGAATCAGGATCTGGTGGGCCCCGGGCAGTCTCACTCACATGCCAGGCCTGAGCTCTGGGTCGAATCTCATGGTCCCTTTCTATTGTTAAGAAACATTTCTTTTTCTTTTTTTTTTTTCCTTTTTTTTTTTTTTTTTTTTTTTTTTCGTTCTGGGGATTGAACACAGAACCTTGCACTTTGTCAGACAGGTGCTTATGAAACTGAGCTCTCTCCCCAGCCACAAGAAATATTTTTTCGATGATTCCTAACCACACACTTGTCTTTCAGATCTGGTATTCTATCCTCACATTGGTAGCTTCTTGTGTATACTTTCAATAGAATTTTTAATGTCTTGGATATTTGTTTGAATTTGTTTTAAGGTGTCCAGTTCTTTCCTATGTTCAAAATTCATGGTTTTCATCATTTTTCTCAGCTTCTCTCTCTCTCTTTAGATAATCAATATCTACCCTAGATTGTCCTTCATTTTGGTCATCGTCTCTTTAGCTATGAAAGAAGTTTATTTCTGTTTCATTTTTTTTCTAGAGCCTCATTTATCTGCTTTGTTACTTCTGCTATTATCATTTTGGAAAGCTCAGGTGGGTGGCTTTTGATTTCTTCCATCTTATTGTTCCATGAATTTGTCTTGGGTGAGTTGAAAATGTGGGTCTGCATTTAGTTTACATGTCTTCTTATTTTTAGTTTTTAAAAATTTAATTTATGCCTTGATGCTTTAAATTGCTATTGCAAGTAGTTTTATTCCTAGTATTGAGATTTCTTTAGAAAAGTGATTACTGTTCAGAGATGTCTTTGGTCTTTTGCTTCAAAGTCTGTCTCAAGATTCTACCTCTTCTATTTATTAGTGATGAGACATTGTTGCCTATTTTTTCTAACATCCAGTTCTTTGGTATTGGCTGATGGTATTGTTTATGACCCTCAGACAATCTTAATGTTAGAATGCAAGGAATAATAACTGATCACAACTATGTCACCTTAGCTAAATTGGTACAATCAGTAATCACAATAGCAGCCTAGAAAATGACAAACTGTTGTAACTATTAATTTGCCACCTTGAACCATAGAACTAAGATTTACAGTTACATAACAAAATCCAAAACAAACCAGAAAATGACATAAATATCTCCTCAAATGAATGATTTAACCCTCTTGCTGACTTGAACTCCGCTCTCTCACCCTAGATGTCTTCCAAGGCCATGCCTCTCACAGACACTGGGAGCTCCTAGATGGCTTCTCTGAGTCTCAAGTTCCACTGCCTTTTCCCAAACTGGTATCCATCCAGTCACCCTTTCCAGGGGATGTTTGTACTGGAATCACTCACCAGCCACTGTACACCACAGTGTCCACTGCTCTGTTCCTCTAGTGCCCTTCTCTGTGGAGGCCTCTGGAGTCACCTCTCGCTGTGCCCTTGTAGGTTCTAGTTGCCTCTCTCGCTGTGAGAGGTGATTCAGGGAGAAACCATTATTAGCCACTCCACCATCTTCTGCACTGAGGTCTTCCTCACTCCCTCTGGGCTCTAATTCAGATCCTTCCTGGGTCACAGCAATCTATACCCCTCCTTCTTCTCTTCTCCAAGTTGTTATCCTCTAGTATCTGGACTCCAAATCTCAGGGAGGCTGATTTACAGCTACTCACCACTCCACCATCTTCCTGGAAGTCACACTCGTACACCCTTAAATTCTTTTCAGTCTTTTACTATTTCAGGCAGTGCTTCAGTGAATATCTGTGTTTATGAAGATTTGTGGTCTCACACACACATACAGGATAAATTCCTAGAAATAGAATTTTTAAATAAAAGGATACATGTGTTTTTAATCAGAGAGGCATTGCCAAATTGCCTTCCAGAAGGGTTATTTCCAGTGAGCACTCAAACCAACATCACATGAAAGGGCCTGCTTTATAAACCTTTCTCAGCCTGTAGTGCACCAGATGTTTTGTATATTTATCAATCTGATAAATGGTATCTTTCATTATGGATAATTTTGAGCATCTTTCTTTAACAGTAAAGTAATTTGTATTTCTATTCCTAAGGATTCATATCCTTTGTTTCATAGATTATTAGTCCTTTCAATTTGATTTATGGCTGTTAATAGCATATTAATGAGTAAACTTTGGTTGTCTTATACTGTCTTTATCATACTTTTAGGCAGAAATTAAGTTTTACTTAACTTTTGTGTGAATGCCTTTGCTTTTGTTTTCATTCTCTTAATGACTCTTAGCTTTTCTGATGGGGTTAAGGAAGTTTTTCTTATTTTGATAAAGCAAAAATATTCTGCCATAATTTATTTTCATTATTGTCTTAGTTACTTTTCTCTCATTTCTGAGACACAGTACAGGATGCCAAATTAAAGAGGAAAAGGTTTATTTATCTCACAGTTTCAATCTATAATCAGCTGTCTCCAAGGCAAGGTGGTGTGGCAGAGGAGCAACAGCTCATGATGAAAGATAGCGAATGCAACAACCAGAAAGGGGGATGTGGGAAAGCCAGCCACTTTCCCTCCCTTATACTGTATGCAGGCTGCCCGCCCCAGGGAGAGTGTAGCTCTCACACCCAGAATCCCAGCACTGGACATGAATCAATCACAAACTCTAGAAGCCCACCTGATGACTGCATGAGGCTTTTCGGGGGGCCTCTAGATATAAACCATAACAAGTATGTTTATGGTTCCCAGTGTTATATTTAAAAGTACAGCATTCTTTTCAGTATAAGGAGACTGAGAGCTCACTTTATTTTTCCTTCCAGATGACAAAACCCTCAATTTTAATGACTATGTAGTGTTGCTTCCTGAAAACAGTTTCAAAGATGACATCTTACTACCATGAGCTGCTCAGGGTTCAATAATTCATTAATGCCTTTTAAACTGCTCTATCATAGTCATAATTTGTTGTACTTTTCATGATAGCTTATAACTAAGGAAAATGATATTTATACACTAGGGAGAGGTAGAAAAACCAGCAAGATACAAACGCATACACATTTTCTTTTTTACCAAGTCTTGTTCTCCTACTACTCACTCTGATGAAATCTAGTGTTTCTCACATCTACAATGGTTTTGTTACTCTGTAAGATCAGTGTATAATCATGCAGATTGTCATTTTTGCCATCCTTCATCATATTAGCTGTAGCACGGCATAGTCTGTGGCATGGATAATATGGCTTGTTTCCAAGAGTCTATGTGCTAGATCTTGGTCCCGGTGTCTAAGTAGAGGATTAGGGTACGGAAGTGGGTGGTAGTGGTAAGTGGAGCATGACCTTGATGAATGGCTTAATTCTGCCCTGAAGGAGCAGGAGGCACTATGGGGAGGACAACAGCACAGTAGGCCTCTTTCTGAAAGTACTGGGGCAGCTTATTTGAAGAAATGGAGGGACTAGTCACAAGTAATGAAAATTCCCACCTTGTCACCTGTTGGGCAGCTCTTAGAGCAGTTCCCAAGTAGAAGACCTGGACTTCTTCATGCAACTGTTCCTGAGGTGAGGCAGGGGCTGCGCCTCTGCCTGTGCATGTTAGCACTCTGGCCACAAGGCCACATATCCAGACTCCTTCAGGCACACAGTCAAGCTGAGGACCCTTTGCGACCTGCTGGAGAGAAAAGGACCAGGGCTCCTCTGAGATGGCTTGGAGCCCCAAAAGTCAGTCTTCTACCTATTCATCTTCTTGGTATTTTTTCCAAGGTTCAGGGAATGACTCAGGCAGCTCATGACCACTTGGAAAGCTTTGCAGAATGCTTTGACACTGACAGCTTTGGGAAGTTGGCACCTGTTCGAAAGAACTGTGCACACTTGTGAGCTTTTAGGTACCTAATCTTTCAAAGGTGAGTTCACAAATCTATTGGGGCACTTTGCTTGAACTGGACAGAGTACATGGAAGCAGCTTTAAAAATTACATCAGATTTTGAATGCAGCACAAAGATTTTTAGGAAAATATACTCAAACTCCCCAAAACTTCCATTTCCTCTTGGATTTAACATGAAATATATAAGTAGGGAAAACACCATAATATTTTATCAATAAAAAGATCTTTTAGCAAATGTATGTTATACTGTATTCTCAGCCTAGTAATCCAAGTGTGCCTTTTATTGTAAGAATTCATAATATTTTCTGCATTCTTTTAAAAATTTAAGAGAACACATTATGCACTACGTAGTGCTTGTGTTTATTGTAAGGAGTTGGTACCTGTACAAGCCAGACCTTCATTCTCCTCACTCCCCCTTCTCTCCATCCCACGCTCTCCATTTCTTGGTCCCCATCCCATCTGCAAATGCTCTATCTCCCCATTTTCTACTGCCAACCATATATTTGTTCTTTTAGTTATTTATATTTTGAGTTTTCATATAAGAGAAACCACATAACATTAAAAGTTAATTTGCCCTGTAACCCTTTGCCATTTCAAATAGAATAATTAAAAAGACAAACAATCGATGTGGCTATTACATTTGCCTTAATTGTATATAATAATTTATTCAATTAAGTATTAAAATCTGGTGAAGAAAGCATAGGTTTAGGAATCAGAGACAGTTGATGCCAATTCCGCTTTTGCCAGTAATTACTTGTAGTTGGCAAAAGCTTCTTAATTCCTCGGATCCACCTCTGACCAGTCCCTTTTTTCTATAGGAAAAGGATAATAAAAACTATCTTGAGGGCCAGCCAGGTAGCTCAGTGAATTAAAGCACCTGTAAGCAGGTGTAGGGGCCAGGGTTTTGATCCCCATTGCTGAGGCATGCTGAGATGGCAATTGAGACTGAATGTAATGGTGTGCACCTGTAATCCCAGCTCTTGGGAGGCTGTAAACAGGTGGATCACTATGAGTCCGACCTTGTAGTGAGACCCTGAACACCCTGTAGACCCTTCAAAAAGAAACTATCTTGGATGATAGTTAAGAAGATAATGGTATAAAACTGCAAATTATTAGTGGTATTGGCTCTTACTATTAAAAACATGACTATAAAGATATATTAATATTTGCAGGTGAGAGCAAAATATTTCTCTTGACTGAGAAGTGATTAGATTCCTGGACAAAAAGTGGATGTAGTTACTATAATGTAAGTTAAAAATAATCTGTGTGTTGGATTAGCAACTGATGGTCAATTTGTAACACCCAGATGAACTGAACCATTGTGGTACTGAGTGTGGGAGGCCCACCTGATGATTGTTGCCAGCAACATAAGAGGCAGAACTAGACAAGAAGAAAGTAAGCTGTTGGGATCTGGTAGAAGCTGTTGGGATGCCATCAGGAGCTTTTGATTCCCTTGGAGGAGCTTGTTATTCTGGCTTTCCTGATGAACTTGGCTGTTCTCATCATCAAAGGAGCTTGGGACCTTGTTGTCACAAAAAATGGCTGTGGTTCACTTTGGGAAGCTCTGGTCCTCACTTTGAGCATCCCTGCCTGGCTCCAAAGGGGAAGATGGTGCACTGCCCAGCCTCTTGGAAAAGCTTGCCGTGTTGGCTTTCCTGATGGGAAATCGGCTTTCCTCCTCATCAGAGAAGCTTGGGACCTCACTATTTCTGAGGATGGCTGTGGTATCTTTTAGGGGAGCTCTGGCTCTTACCTTGAGTGTTGCTTCCTGACTCTAGTTCAGATCCCTCAGCCTGCTAACACAGACTTTCTAGCTTCTATCACTGACCTTTGGGCCTTCCCAGAGCAGATCCATAAAGTAGGCCTGTATGGGACATTGTGGTGGGCTCTAGGCCTCCAGCTGGACTCATGTAGGACATACTATGAAATCCAGGCCCTTAGCTGGATTCTTTGGTTTTTAGTGTATGAACAGATTTCCTGTGCTTTTTGTATATGATTTTTTGATAATTATGAAATAATCTTTTTTAAATCAAAGAGTAGTTTATTAAAAAGAATCAAAACAGAAACTCTAAGTACCAGTGTGTACATTGTACACACTTAAATGACTCACAAGAATGAAGTTTTTTTTCATATAAAGATCACACCACCTTGTTGTTTATCAAAAGATGTTCAAGGAGAAATCTGACTCCAAACCACACAAATGACTGCATTTGAAACAGACCACATTTCAAACATGCAACAGCACCACTGGTAATAAAGCTTTGGAATGGGTGCTCATTCTATTATTTCACTACAAACAGGACAGAAAGCAAGGTAAGTCGAGAATCTATTCTAAAATAGAATGGAGGTTGTCATCGTCTACACCAGCACACTCACTCCTCGGCTGCCATTTTGAGCAAGTACTCCTTGTCAATCTTGAAGAGCCTCCAGCCCTCTTCACTGGACAGATCAGAAGCACTTCTTAAGCATCCTGTATTATATTGTTCATCTTGCAAAATCCCAAACTGTGACAATCTGTATTTTAGGGATTTCTTCACAGAAAGATCAGAATTAGTAGATGACAACATGATAAAATCAATGCATCATGAGTGAAAATACTACTCCAAAAGTTGAAAACACTGTGTGGTATCCAGGCAAGTCCGTTAGACAGTGTCAACCACAATTTTGTTATTTCTAAAGTACTGGAGATGGTGAGCCACTTTCAGGCTAAAATTAAAAGACATGATGATTTTGTTAGGGAAAAACCAATTCATCAATATTTTTTTTCCATGGCTATAAAAAGCATTTGAAAATGAAACAAAATAATGTAGTAAAAACTCTTAGTATGTATTTTTCCCTTGGATAATGATGTGCTCATTCAGGTTCTTTTGGAGAAGAATATTTTGTGCTCTGGTCAAAGTGGCCTACTTTCTTTTTGTGTTGAAAGTCTTCGAAATTAGAAGTTATTTGTATTTTCCCAGGGAGTGTCCACTTTAGCAAGAAAGAAAATTATATGCCTGAAGAACATAGCTGGGCAATTTATTGTTGTTTATGTGTATGTTAGCCCTCCAAAGAGATACATAGAATTTGAATTTTATTTTGGTGTTGCTTTTCTGGGAAATACAGTGTTCTGTTTTATTTTATGATCTTATAGTGTTCTTCCCCTATTAGGTAATATTTACAATCTGAACCAAATCACTTACATGCATAAGACATGAAGGGAGGGGAACAAATCAGAAGTGTTTGCTTCAAAAAAGATAAAACTTCAATAAGCTTATGACTTTTTCCTTTGCTGAAAGATTGCCTATAAAACATTTTAGTTTTTCTAAAGCATTGTTTTGTTTTGTTTTTTCTGTATTTGGTACAGGGTCTCACTTGCAGTGATCCACCCATCTCAGCCTCCCCAGCGCTGGGATTGTAGGAGTGCACCACTATGCCCGGTCTCAGTGGTCAGCTCAGTGGGTCCAGGGGTGGGGCCGGCATGGCATGTGATGCCAGGAATCAAACCCTGGTCCATGCACTTGACAGACCTGAGCTATCTCTCCAGTCCTTTGTCCATGTTTTTCGGCATTGTCTAAAAATATTAATTCTTCCCTCTTTGTTTCATATTAATATGACTTTTTTCCACTGATTTTTGTGGGAAAATCAGTATCAAGGCCTCATGGGTTATTATATCATAAAGAACTCTCATCAAGAATAATATGTAATTGAAGTTGTTCTTAGGTCACAGAAAGTATATACAGTGGACATACAAAGTGAATTCACTTGTAACATGTAGACATTTGAGTCAGAATGTTGTTTACATGACATCTGGCGTTGGCATAACTACTGCACTCATAGAGCTAGGCGCCCTCTTCTGGTTACTGTAAATCATGTTCAGTAGTGAAATTCAGCTTTACCCTAAAATACATGTTACTGTTCAGCAACTCTATGCTGGCTTTATAGAATAGGAAAAAGTAAGATAAGCAGTGTTCACCTTTACAAGAGGTGACTGTGATTTGCTTGCTCTTGATCATTAAACAATATTTGATTCTCCCTGTGTAATGAAGACAGTTTATGAGTTGGAATATTCTTCTGTCTTGGGCCAGGGAGATGGCTCAGTAGAATAAGTGCTTCCCTGGCAAGCACAAGGGTGTGAGTTCAATCCCCAGTTCCGAAAAAAAAAGACTATTCTGTCTTTCCTTACAACTTCTTCACCATCAGTACAAGGAATCCAACGTATGCCCCATTTTTTGTTTGTATGTTTGTTTTTGAGGCAGAATCTCATTTTGTAGTGCAAGCTGGCCTCAAATTCTTGGCAGTCCTCCCTCAGTCTCTAACCCTAGGAGCTGGAATTATAGGCAAGTATCATCTAGAATGACCTCATTTTATGTGAAAAAATGACATATGGCATAGGAACATTCTGGGGGCTGATCAGGTCTAGAAGCAAACCTCTCCATCCCTTCCACCCTATACCACAGCAGCACTGTATGAATTCAAGGACATCACACCCCAGGAGAGAGGCTGCAACTATGAGTGCAGTTCCCAGTTCCCAAATATGACTTATACACATTTTGTCATAAGATTTTTGACATCAAGTAGAATGGGGGCCCCAGAATCAGAATTTTATTACTGGTTTATAACTAAAAATTTATATCTTAATGTCCTGTTTGAAAACTATAATTGGATTAGAGATTTCCATACCAGTTGGCTTCCACAGGAAAACACAACTGTGGATCATAAAGCATTGTACATCAGAATAGAAAGTGACTGTGAATGCCCTCAGCCCAGTTTCTAAGAGATCAGATAAATATATTTTGATAGACAAGTAAGCATAAAACCTTGGGGAATAAGCAATGGATTCCCAAGCTCAGGGCTTGGCAGCTGTGATGCAAATCCTTATGTGTGTTGAAGCCATTTAGGTACACTGAGTCATGCAGTGGGACCAGGGTAAGGGACAAACAGTGTAAATATACTGATTTTCATGCTGCTTGCAATGCCATGAGCAGTAAAGTCCTACATCAATGTATTAAAGAATTTCTACCATCAGTCAGTGAAATAGTAGCGTGCTGAGTTACTAATTTTTAAGTCAGGTGAAATCAGAATTTAGACCTTGCAGTAGCCTTCCACTAAGCTGTATAGCTTTACTGTAGTAGTCTATAATTTATCCTTTTACTAAGTACACTACTAGGCTAACTTCAAAAACTAATTGATTTTTCTTACTGACAGAGTACATAAATGAATAAATTTAGAAATATTGAGAATATTAAAATTTGTCACTTCTATAAATAGCAGGTTTCTTATCAAAGAGCAAAACTTGGCAATATTTTAATAAGATGTATGTGCCTTGATCCTCTGTCATAGTTTACATCTAGTTGTGCCTCCAAAGCCTCATGTACTCATAGGTGGGTCTTCTAGGAGGTGATTGGGCCACAGGGGTGTGACATTCAATGAATCAGCCCACTGAGGAGTTTGTAACTAAATGTGATATAGAGAGGTGACACTTAGCTCTGAAGAGGTTGGTCAGTGGGGGTGTGTCCCAAAATGATCTCTCACTCTGCCCCCCCATTCCCTCTGCTTCCAGCTGCCATGCCGAGAGAGAGAGAGAGAGAGAGAATAAATGTGTGTGTTGTGATGTGGTTGTAAACATTGTGAAAACTTGAATTCAGAAGAAGGTTTAGAATTTCTCTAAGAAGTAGACAAAAGGGGGGATAAAATAGTGGTAGAAAAATAAAAAATAGTTCCAGAAATACAAGCTAAAACAAACTAAAAAAGAAATTATTGGTTAGGCTTTCTAAAGAGAAACAGAATTTATTCAGTATCTCAAATCTAGAAGACCAAATAGGAAATACATTATAAGCACAATGGTCAAAAGTCACAACGGGATTGTATAAAGATTACTTACAGTGAAACTTACAAAGCATTAAAACACAATGGTCAAAAATCACAACAGCATTGTATAGATTACTTACATTGAAAACTACAAAGTATTAAAACCTAAGCTGACTTTGTTCAGAAAAGTGGCTACTGTCGAGCATTTTTTTAAAAAATTTGCTTCTATTGAATAATATGAATCTACCAGAATAGTTGTATATGAACTTTTAAGCACATTTTTAACTTGCTGTACTAATGAATATTTTCCCTTCCTACACACTGGTACCCACAGCTTGCTGAATGTTCAGGGTTGGCAGCTTTTCTCCATCTGCTCAAACTGAGATATACATTGACCAGTATCATAGTCAGTTGTGTTTGTTCCCAGACTAGTTTATTTTTCTTATATGTGTAGCTTTAAACATATAAGCAAAGTCAATATTACCTAAATCAATGAAATATAAAGGAAAAGAGTTGTTTCTATAAAAATTAAGCTGAAAAGTTTTTTTTTTTAAAAAACTTTCCAGAAAGAAATAAAAATTGCTATTGAATTACATATACAATAGACATCTAAAAATAAGCAGAGGAAAGAAATTACTTCATGTGTTAGTTTCTCTTCTCATTGCCAAGACAAAATATGTGACACACAAAGTTAAAAGAGGAAAGGTTTATTTAGCTCATGGTTTACAGAGGTTTCTGGTGGGCTGGCTCTAAGGAAGGGTGGCACAGCAGAGGAACACTGCAGAGGAGAAAGAGTCCATGGTATGGCAAGGCAGGCAGAAGGCAGCAAAGCAGCAAAATAATGGAGCAGCAGCTAGCAGCCCCAGCACCCAAGCCTGCCTTTCTATTTCATCTAGGATACCCACCATGAAGGTGGTACCACCCACATCCGGGTTGGAATACCCTTAATCTGCGACCCCACACTTAATCCCTGTATCACATATCCTAGATTCAGAAAAAAAAAAAAAAAACATGTATGATCTCCAAAGGCTTTGGGGCAACATCTACATAAAAGCCACAACACTCTGGAAAGATTCTGCTCTCAGATTGCTTCACAAGTGTCTACCATAGATTAGTGAAGTAAAAACTAAAATTACAAATAATGCAGGTCAGGTAGTTTATTTATTTATTTATTTATTTATTTATTTATTTATTTATTTTGGTGGAACCAGGGATTGAACTCAGGCCCTTGCACTTCCCAGAGAAATCAGGTAGGTTTTTTTGTTTGTTTGTTTTTTAAAGTGTATATGTAATCACTTGACCTATTGACTTTACATAAAAAACTGAAAAGATTAATGAACAAGTTTGCATTCACTTGTGTAGTAGTGAATGATGGTTGAAATAAAGAGAAAAGTTTTGTGTAATTTTTCATAAATGCTTTAACTGATTTTTTATTTTTATCAATGTAGCTTGCATTAAGATTTCTGAATATATGACTATTAAAACCAACTAGAATTGAACAATTAAATATTCTTTATACTATTTGTGAACAGTAAATATTCTATATAGAATTGTATTATTCTATGATAATCTATAGTAAATATTCTGTATAATCCTCTTTATGTCTCCATTTCATGCACAGTATTCATGTTTAAAGAACACTTAGAACAAGGATCCACTTCTGCACTCTGTCCTACCTGAAAGGATGAGAAGAAGGAAACTGGACCATCGTTCTCTGCATTTACTTACTCCCTAGACCACAGTTCTTCACAAGGCAGTAGAGTTATTTGTTCAGAGAGGGGAGTAGCTATGGTGTCCTAGCCATGGCTAAAGGAGATTGGAGACATTTGTATGATTCTGGGATACCAGCGTTCCCTAGAGAGTGTGCAGTGGAGAAAAGGGTTGAACAGAATGTACCACAATTCAAATGTGCAATAAAATGCAACTTCTTTATTCTGTAAAACTGATCTCTTTTTTCCTTGGAAATTCTACTCCTGATGATAGCAGAAGAAAATATTACACTTACCAATAAGAAAGAAATTATTCTCTTGAAGTGTACATTTCTTGCTAGAATTAGCACTGGCCCTTTCAACAATGGTTCATGTGCTCATAGAAGCCCTATTTTCCCAACAGCATATTGGCAAGGTCTTTCACCATGGCATGTGGGCTTCCTGACTTTGTAGTAGATATAGTTCATTGGCTTTAGTGCTCTCATGAAGTCTTTGTTTCATGTTCATTTTTATTTCATTTTCATTTTTCACAGCAGAGACTTTGACACTGAGAGAATAGCTAGAATGCTCGATTATGATGTCTCACCCCCTTAGCTCTGCTCCACAAGAGTTGGAAAATATTTTTTAGTCATGGATTAATTGCTCTGTAACACTATATACCTTCATTCCTTTTGTTATTGTGGCTTATAATAACGATTTATGTCCAGACCCTGTTATGGCTTATGTCCAGGGCCTCCAAGTCGCATGTCTCATAGGTGGGGCTTTTCCGAGGTGGCTGGATCTCGCGTGCGTGATGCTGAGATCAAGGGTGTGATCACTAAATTAGTCCACTGGCTGCTTTGTCAGTTTTGGATGCCCACGCTGGGTGTGAATGCTACCCACCCTCCAGGCATGTAACTTAGATAAAATTAAGTCTCCACTTTCTGCTGGCCTCCTTGCTACTTTGTTGCTTATGACCTGAAACCTCTATTAGCCATGAACTAAATAAACTATTTCTCCTTTAACTTTGGGTGTCTGCTATTTTGTATCAGCAATAAGAAAAGTAACTGAGACAGGCCCTAATGTCTTATTCTTAATAGGTAAGGGAAGTTAAAGTTTATCCTTTAAAATTCTTCAAAAAGATCTGTACTATTAGTAGTGTTATTTCATAAATAAAAGTCTGCTTTTAGACTTAAGTAATAGCAATGACATTTTTGATCTAGGAAATATAATTCTATTATTTTTTCCATGGGACAATAAAACTCTGGATCTCACTTTAACTGTTAATGGGAAATAGAAGAAAAAGAAGAGCTAGAATACTACAGGAAAAGAAATCTCAAGTACTATAATTACCATTAGAGATCTCTTTCCCTTGTAACTGCAGTACTCACTGATGTCTTGAGTTCCTGTTATTTCTGTTGGTTTATTCATCTGCCAAAAGACACACCTCATTGTTAGCATATAATAATTCCTGGACAATTAAGTTCCTACAGGAGATTTAAAAAAAGGACTGAAATCTATGTACAGGTAGAGTCTACCCAATATTTAACACAACTCAGAGGTTCCAGAAGAGATCCTACTTCTACAAATGCTCTTGCTGTACAACTGGGAAATCAGCAAAGCTCCACCTTTAAATTTTTTTATTTGTTTTCCTACTCATTGCTGTATTGTTTTGAATCCTGCCCAAGCCCTATAACCATGGTACTGTATCTTTATTGCTAAAGATGAACTTTAGAGTAAGTAGCAAAAATGTTTTCTCCTAAATTGGAAATTGAATGATAGCTGAATATAAGGGACATCAAAATAAGTCTTCATTTAACAAAAAATTGTAAGAAGGGGCAGAGAGATAGCTCAGTGGACTAAGTGCCTGCTTAGACAAGCTCAGGGACTGAGTTTGGCACCACATGGTGTGCCAGCCCTACCCCTATCCCCACCTCAGGGCACACCCCACACCCAGACAGCCATGGAGTCTAGAGTTGTGGCACAGACCTGTATTCTTAGTGCTGGGGAGGCTAAAACAGAAGATCACTACGAGTCCAAGCTGTGTGGTGAGACCCTGTACTAAACATATACATTTAAGAAAAGATGATAAATTAATAGTCTTTATATATTGCATGAAGAATGAAAGCTAACTCATTTGAGTTTGTATGAGAAATGAACCGTGCATGTTGAGAGGATTGCTCATAAAAGAAAATGAAGGACACAGCCTTCCTTAAGTACAGAAAAATGTTCAATTTTGAATCCTATACCCAGTTAAAATAATTTGAGAGATACAGATGAAATAAAGACTCTCTAACACATACAAAATCTGAGAAAATTAATCATCAGCAGATTTGAACTATGTAAAATATTAAATGAAATCTTTGGAAAAGAGGTACAGAATAGCAAAATATGGACATGTACAAAAAAGCACCTGAAAAGTTGCAAATATATGACTTTTAAAATTGTTGTTTAAGTCTAGTTAAAACATAAGAGCTATTTAAATAAAATAATAGCAATGTAAATGACATTTATAATATATGAAAAAGAGAAGCAATGAAATGTGTGACTATTGAACTATACAAGAAATGGACACATCCCTAGCAAGTGCAAGGGTCTGAGTACAATCCCCGGTTCCGCCAAAAAAAAAAGAAAAAAAAAGAAAGAAAGAAAAGAAAGAAATGGTGGGCCAGTGAGACAGCTCAGCAGACTAAAGTGCCTGCTTAGGCAAACGGTTTGATCCCTGACACCACATGCCACTCCAGTCTCACCCCCAAGGTGGCTGAGCCAGCCAGATTCTGGGCATAGTGGCTCACCTATAATTCCAGTGCTGGGGAGGCTGAAAGCAGGAGGATCACCATGAGTCTGAGCTGCATAGTGAGACCCTGTAACAACCAAATACATTTTAACAAGAGAAAGAATTGGTATAATATCATTTAACAGTGGGATATGATAAAGAAAAGCATATTCTGTGAGCCTGAAAGAAAATACTATAATAACAAAACCAAAAAATGTAGCCAATAAATGAGAACAAAAAATTAGACAAAATGGGATCATTAAGAGCGGGCCAAATAGCTTAGTTCATTAAAGCACCTGCTTAGGCAGACTCAGGGGCCGGTTTGATCCCTGGGCCTGCTATGCCACGTCCCCCCTCCCCCCAGGGTGTGCTGAGATGGCCTTGAGACTGGGCGTGGTGGCACAAGCCTGTAATCCCAGCTTTTAGGGAGGTTGAACACAGGCGGATCACTAGAGTCCGACCCTGTAGTGAGACCCTGTAGACCCTGTGGACCCTGTACTAAAATAAAAAAAAAAAAAAAAAAGATCAATTCTAGAGAAACCAGGAAAGTAATATGCCTACAAAAAGTTACATATATACAAAATAAAAACAAATGTTACGTATCTACAAAACAAAAGTTGATCAGTATACGATCAACTCTGTAGATGTAGGATGAACATTTGCAAAATGTAAAATGTATTCCTGGTGAAAAATAAATTAAGAAAAAACCTGACAATATCACTTAAGAAACCGGATATAGAAGGAAATTTCATCTGGGTAAAGGAATCTAAAAAACTACAGTTAGCATGTTAGTGGTAAAATATTGTTTGCTCCAAAGATTAAGAACAATGTGAAAATACCTACTTGCATCACGTTTATTGACCATAATGTAGCTGAGGCTCCAATTTATTCACAAAGGCAGAAAAATAAAGGCATCTAGTAAACAAAGGAGAAAACAAGTCTTTATTCACAAACAACATAATTTCCTCTGTAGAAAATACATTGATATCTACGAAAAATGTTAGTACAACTATTACAAGAGTTTAATTGTTTAAATTTTTTCCGACATATTTTCATTTATTCTCAATGGCAACATGAACTGTCTCAAAATTAATCAGGTACTTCATGTTTCCAAGAGACATTTTAAAATATGCTATTTCAATAAAAGTTTAAAAGCCATACTTTGCCCTGGTTAGCAATGGTTTTAATTAGAAAGTCAGTCGTCACGTTGTCAAAGTTTGCCACCAGAATGGAGCCCGACTTGAGAGTGGTACCAGATGGATACACGTACTCCTGCATACACATGCTCCAGGGCATCAGTGTCGCTGAGGTAGGCAGATAACAGTCACATCTTATTATCAGTAAAGTAACTTCTACTTTTAAAGAGCAGATAGTGTATAAATTTCATGAAGCCATACTCCTACTAACCCCCAATAAGATAAAGATCACTAAAACTAGGGAACTCAGTACATATGCCATTAAAACTCGCTTGATCAAAATTTTCACAGTGGTCCTGAGAGAGACACCTGCCTGGTTAAGCTCAGCTACTAGTAACTAGGCAACCTAGTGTCATGGGTTACTAACTTTGCAAAAGTATAAATAAAGGACCGTTTCCTTGTAAGGAATATATATGTATACACAAGATAAGATAGACATACAGCTACTCTCTTAGTTCATTGAGAAGAAAGGTTTGTATTCATATTGTTTAGACAAAGATATCATGTCTGCATCTTGTCCTCTGAGTACCTAATGTGAAGAAAACAACATGCAATGTATTAATTATTGTAACTATCTCACTAACCTGACTTGCAATTATTTCATTGCTATTTTATCTTTTTCTCATTACAATGAATAAAAAATGAAAATTAAAAAAAATTTCAAGTGATAATATTAGGAAATATAAGGAAGTATTGTTAATTGTAAATATATAGGTTTTTAAATATATAGGTTTTCCTTTTTTTTTTTTTTTTTTGGCCAGGTCAGCCAACTCTGAGGTTGAGGCTGGGGCAGCATCCTAATCTTGCCTACGCAGGTGCTTTAGGCTGCTGAGCTATCTCACCAGCCCCAATATGTAGGTTTTCAATAAAGTTGTATACATAAATAGACAGAATAGTATAAAGTAACAGGGCTGGGGAGATAGTGCAATAAGCGCTTGCCTGGCAAGGGCAAGGTCCTGAGTTTAATCACTGATACTGAAAAAAACAAAACAAAACACCCACAGTCTAAACTAACATATCCCTAAATTCATTAATCACTTTATAATGTCTAATCTCACAAGCTTCTCATTAAGCTGAAGATTGCATATTCATTTATGTCAGTACTATATATCTGCATATATCTATATTTGTATCTGTTTCATCTATGTCTGTGTGTGCTTTGTATATGTGCACAATGAGTAAGGATAAAGCATAGAAAGCAGTGTTAACATATGCACAGATGAATACATAGACCTATACAGTCATTTGGTAAAAATACATCTCGCTTTGTAATTTTTACATAAATTGCTGATTGATTATACTGAATGGATGTCTGAAATGGCTCTGATGGCGATGCTTCTTCAATGTTCCTTAACTCATTAAAACGCTATTGTACAGTATCTTTAACAGTGGCAGAAATATACATTTGACCAACTAAGTTGAAAGTTTTGCCACACATATAATATAATAAGTACCTTGACTTCATTACAGCATTAATTTTATAAAATAGGTAGGTATACAAGACATTTAATGATAACCTAGTTCTAATCACTATACTCCAGAAGATATTGGCTAAAATACAATACATACTGCATTGAAGAGACTTCATCTCAATTATTATTTTTAAGTTCAAACTTACAAAGAATACTGTAACTATTGAATGTCATGGAAATTCCTTACATAAAACTTTGAAAAGTTGTCAAGTTATATGCTAAGATGGTTGTTCACAAATTTTATGTGAAAGAATTTTTTTTAAAAATAGCATAAATCTGAGCTGGAGAGATAGCTCAGTGGCTTAAGTGCCTGCATGGCAAGCGCAACACCCTGAGTTTGATCCCAGTACTAACAAACTACCTACCTAACAGAGTAACTGAAGGGCAAACAAATACATAAATAAAATATCATGAATCCAAAAACTGATCAAATTAAAGTGTTACTTATTCAGTCCTCAGACCTAGTCTGGCTGATTACTGATTCACAGAGGGCTGGCAGTTACCTGGCAATCCTAGTTCTAAAGTGATCAGAAGAGGACTAAAGATTCTGGGCAGTAGGGCTGGAAAGTCCCTGGGCATTTAAGGGTCTTCCAGAAACATTAGCAGCAAAAAGCAGTTATACTGTCAGCTGCAGAAAGGATCAGCTTTCCTTTTTCATTCTTCAAAAAAAGAAAACAGGACTTTAATCAAGGATGGAAGAACTCATGAAAACCATTCAATTTCTTGAGAGGATAGCAGGTGAAGCATTGTCCATGTTATGAAGTTAAAAAATGATCTTGTAGTTTGGAGCCATTGGAATCTGATCGCCATGGGAAGAGCCAGAGTCTTATTATCATCTCTTCCTCTGGAGCTGCCACCACTGCAACTCTTGAAGGCATGCCAGAGTCTGTGCCAGGCTCATCCTCTGGCTTCTGGCTGCTCAGGTTGCAGGATGCCGGCCTACAAGAGTTTAATCAGAGGGTAGGATATTAAATCAACATAAGAAATCAAAGCTGGGTATAGCATCACACATCTGTAATCCCAGGCACTGGGAAGGCTGAGGCAGGAGAATAGATGTAAGTTCAAGGCCAACCTGGGCTACAAAGTGAGTTCAAAGCCAGCCTCAACTGCCTAGTGAAGTCATGTGTCAAAAAGATGAGAGAGAGAGAGAGAGAGAGAGAGAGAGAGAGAGAGAGAGAGAGAGAGAGAGAACAGTTGTCACTGTGTACTGGAAACAATCAATTGAAGGTATATATATATATATATTATGCTTAAAATATGAAATATGTAGGGACTGACCTGACAAAGCTGTGTATAATAAAAGATACAAAACATTGCTGAGAAGAAATAAAAAGACTCAGATTAATTGATAGATGTAGCTGTTCATAAGTTCAGAAGATGTTCAAATGTTAAGATAGCTGATCTCCCAGCTGATCTATAGATTCCTCTGTTGTGGTTTGTGTCTGGATGGCCCCCAAAGCCTCACGTGGTCATGTGATGGGCTTTTCAGAGGCAGCAGTACTTAGGCTTTGTGATTCATTCATTGTCTAGTTCTGGGACTAAGGGTGTATTACATCAGCCCTAGGGCAAATAGTCTGCACACAATAAAAGGGAGGAAGAGAGGTTTGCTTCTCCCTTTTGCTCTCCTTACTTTTACTCTCTTCTGCCACTTTGAGCATTGCCCTCTGCCATGCCACCCTGCTTTGGAGCCAGCTGATTATAGACTGAGACTTCTATCAGTGGAGAGCTAAGTAAATCTTTCCCCCTTTAGCTTTAGGTGTTTGGTATTTTGTCCCAGCAATGAGAGAAAAGAAACCAAGACACTCCTAATTCCAAATCCCTATAGGATATTGTGTAGCTATTGAAGAATTGATTCTAATATTCATCCAGAAATTAAAACATCCTAAAATAGCCACAATTTTGAAAAGAAAAAGCAAAGTCAGGAAGCTAACATTATTGTGTTTGAAGACTTATAAAGTTACTATAAGTAGGTCAGTAGAACAGGGTTTAAAGATGGATGAATTGACTCCAGAAATAGATCCTTCACCTAATGATCAACCCACAAGCTACAGAGGGACTTCAGTGCAGAAGCGGTAGTCTTTTCAACAAATGGTACTAGGACAAAAGCAACCCCAAATACAAATAGATAAATTCACATCGTCTTTTTTTTTTTTTTTTTTTTTTCAGAACTGGGGATTAAACTCAGGCCCTGTCACTTTTCAGACAAGCACTGATTCTACTGAACCATCTGTTTGAGACAGAGTTTCACTATGCAGTTCAGGCTGGCCTTGAACTCACTTTTTAGCCCAGGCTAGCCTCGAACTCACAATGATTCTCCTGCATCAACCTCCTAAATGCTGAGATTACAGTCATCTGCCACTATGCCCTGCTGTCTCTATCCATATTTTATAGTATATAAAAGGGTAACTCAACTGTAAACTAATAACTATAAAAAGTACAGAAGAAAATAGAAAACATTTCTGACTTTCTATGGGGATCTACACAAAAATTGATAAAAATGTCTTTTTCAAATAAGCCTTTTAAGAGAATGGAATCAAATAGACTAGGAAGAATTCTAGAAGATCATATACCTAATAGAGGGCTCATATCCAAAATATGTGAGAACTTTGAAAATTCAATGAGTAACCATCAAGTTATTTAAATGGGAAAAATATCTTACCAGACTGTATCTAGTAGCAAATGACCACCTGAACAGATGTTTAAAATCATTAGTCATTAGAGAAATGCAAGTGTAACTGCAATGAGAAGCCACTTAACACCTAGTAGAATAACTAGAAAGAAAGAACTAATCATATCAAGTACTGGGAAAGGTATGGAATGCATTAAATTTTCAAATGCTGCTGTTCACATATATAACACAATATACTTTATTATTTTTTTAGAACAATAAACACCTTTATTACATGAGTTAAACCAGGAGGGAAGGTTTATTTGCTTTTCCGGGCCTTGATTTTCCTCAGATAGAACTCCAGCTCTTTGCCCTCTAGCGCATAGCCATCTGCTCGGCCACACTGGCCTGGTCTTGATGCAATGCAGGCAAGAAGTTTGCCCTGCTGGAACTGCTCTTCCAGAAGACTGCTGATCTTGGAGTTCTTTTTCCTTTCATCATACTTCTTTTGAATTTTCTTTGATCGTTTTTTGTTTAAAATCTCCTCCTCCTCAGGAGTCAGCTTGGTCCCCTTTTTTCGGCCCAGGGGCAGTGCATGGTGGGATTCGTACCACTGTTGGTACGGCATGCTGTCAACGAGCACAATGCAGTTCTTCACCAAGGTCTTGGTGCGGACCAGCTCGTTATTGGATGCCTTGTAAACAACATCAATGATCCTTGTTTTTCGAGTACAACATTCAGAGCCCCAGGAGAAGTTTCCCACATCTAGCCGCAGGGCTCGGTACTTCTTGTTGCCTCCTCGAACTCGAACTGTGTGTATGCTGTGGGCGCCAATCTTAGTGTTGGCAGCAGGGAGCCCCAACTCATACTTCCGCTTCTTGTGATAGGGCATTCTTTTGCCCCCGGTCTTGCGGCACTTGTGCCAATTGTCCCGAGAGATGCCCATTGCTCGGTGCTGGCTGGAAAGAGCAACACAATATACTTTAGAAGGCAATTTTGAAATTTCTTAAAAAGATAAACACACCTATCAGATGGTCCATTCCTAGACATTTGCCAAAGAGAAATTACAGTGAAGCAGTTTTTTGGTAATAGTTCAAAAATCCGAAACAACACAAGTACCCAACAATATATGAACACATTAGCCGATTTGATATATCCATATAATGGTGCACTGCTCAGCAGCAAAAATAATTGATACGTTGATAAATATAGCAACACAGGTAGGACAAAATCATTTTGCTGAATGAAAGAAGTTGAGAGGGGGGAACCATCCACTCCGGGCACCCCTTCTGTCCCTCTCTAGGACAGGAGCTTTCTTTCCCCCAATAAATATATTCTGCACTTAAAATAAAAAAGAAGCTGAGAGAGAAAGAGAGAGAGAGAGAGAGAGAGAGAGAGAGAGAGAGAGAGAGAGAGACAGAGAGAGACAGAGACAAAGAGACAGAGACAGAGAGACGGGCAGAGACAGAGAGAGACAGAGACAGAGAGAGACAGACAGACAGAAGAGAGACAGACAGACAGACAAAGACAAATAGACAAAGACAAATAGACACAGGCAGGCAGAAAATACAATTCCACTTATATGAAATTCTAGAAAATGTGAAGTTAATCTACAGTGTTATAAGGTTCTCTGAGGATGGTGGGTTCAGGTTAAAGAAAAAGAAAGGAGAAATACAAATAGGCATAATGAAATTTTGGAGGCAATGGGTGACAAACTTGAATGGTTTTCTGTGTGTGTAGGCATGTTTGATGCATCATTATTATAATTCAGCCTGCCTCCTGACTTGGGTTTACTAAAACACCCTACTGCCCACCCTCAATGATGAAGGGAAAGAAAACTCCCCTCTAGCAAGACATTTTCTTTCTGTATTTTCTCTCATTTTTGGATAAAGTTTGAAATAATTCATTCCTTCTTACAACTTCATCTACATTGGACAGACCAAATAATTTCAGTACTCTAGAATTTTATTTCAAATATATATATATATTTTTTTCTCTTTTCTCTAGCTTCAATGTCTTCCAAATAAGATATAATTTAAAGAACATTTTGCTAATATGGAATTTAAAAGTTACTGGCTTACACAACACTGAATATGTCGTAGCTCATGTAAGAAACATACTCAGGATACAATGAGAACCAGACGCTCTATGTCTACATTCAGAACTACATCACTAAAATGCAACGGTCAGACTCCAAACTACAGGTGTTAGGAGGCAGAGAAGAGGGTTGGATTTCAGCTGAACAATGATAAAGATAGCCTGTATGTTCTTTAGGACGTGACTGATTTAGTAAGCTTTCTTCACCTAGGATTACACATAATTAAGCTGAAACTTCTGATGCATGATTATCTGTTGTGTCAGAGTTCCTCACATACCTACTGATCCCTCAGTTATTTTCTTTCTTTCTTTCTTTCTTTCTTTCTTTCTTTCTTTCTTTCTTTCTTTCTTCTTTCTTTCTTTCTTTCAAATTGACAAAAATACACAGGGAAAACAAATAAATACAAAAAGTATCCTTTACCACAAAAGTGTGTTAAAAATAATTAGGGAGAAGAGAAAAACCTTTTGATTTTGGTACCAGAAATTGAATTCGTGACCTTGAGCTTGCCAGGCTTGTGCTGTGCCACAGAGCAAAAAAATTTTAAAGGAGGTAAATTAATAAAATAAAAACTTAAAATAATTATTCTTTACAAATAGAAAGAGGACTTCTCACAAAGTAGTACATAATTAAGTATCCAGTGAATGTTCCATAAAATAGTTGGTGCAGGATATCACAGGTTCATTGGCGATTGGGCTAATGAAGAAAACTTTTTTAAAGGAGTGGGACTGAGGCTTGGTCTTGGAGGGTTGTGTAACATGCACCAAATGTTTGGCTAGACCTAGGAAACACACAATTGCTTTTAATAAATCGTGGGCTGATGTTCTGTGCTCAGAGTCAATATGTTCAAGGAATGCATTCTGCCCGGAAAGCCAGTTCCTTGAGACAAGTATGCGGACTCCCCGGCCCATGGGTTTCCTTTTCCCAGGTCAAATGCACAGTGTGACTGGAAACCTCAGGGGGTCAGTCAGAAATAGCCACTGACGGACCTGGGCGTGTTTGTGGAGCTAGTGCCGTGCCTGTGCCCACCTATGTCTGGACATAGTTATTAGTCCTTTATTTTCTCAAGTGGTAAACTTGTTCACAGATGTTACCGAAGGGAAAGAAAACGTTGAATGTTTATGCAGGGAATCTGCTCTGAAGAAATCATTATGCTCAACTGAGGAAATGCCATAGTTATTTTGGTATGCCTTTAATTTTGGCAGTTTTTATTATTTGCAAGGCTGACCAAAGGGCTTTTTAAAAAATCCACAAATAAACATTTCTGTTTAATATGGTGGATGTTATTGGTCTTTGAAAAACAAAGGAAGAGTCAGTCATTCCTGCACCCACACAGACGTTTAGAGGCCTTTCTGATGTCAAAAACTCAGAAATCTCTAGACACAAACATCTATCTTATTATGATTTGGAACATCTCAGAATGTAGACTGCGGGAAAGTCGCTTCTATTACTAATGTTTCAGAACGTGGCAGCAAAGAGCAAGCATAGAGTTAAACGAGAGCTAAGAGACAGTTTCACAATCAGCCTCATTTTGGCAGTTGAGAAATCCCCACTTCATAAAAATTATCTCAAGGTCTCTTAAATCTAAGCATTTTCTAAACTGGATAAATAGAGACTATATCCAAGTTCTTTATCTTTCCTAGTACCAAAGAAAGTGTCACCCAGAAAATCCAAACCAGGAATTGTAATTGATAGTATATTTCACATAGGTAAACTTATATCAATTTGGAAATTGAAGCAATTCTAGGATTAGTTGGGGTCACTTTTGATTAATTTGAATAAAAGCCACTTCCAACACCTTTCTGGGGATTTCTTCTCACAGAAGAAATGGCGTAATGGCGCTGCTGGGATAACTGTGATTTTTTTTTCCCTGTTACCTGTGATCTTTAGTTCTTACTTCTCTTGAATTTCTAAGCTCTAGTCTTCTTTCTACCCCCAGAATATCACACGGCCTGTGTCATCCTAAGCAGCACTGATGTGTGATGTTGTATTAATATTTTACTGAATATTTGTAACAAAAGTTGTCGGTGAGATGTTGAGAAGTTTATACTGAATATCAGATGTTCATATTTGGAAAATTCCTTCAGAGATTTCTGTAACCAACAGTCTGTCTTTGCAAGGTCAGTTTAGCTTTTCTTTAACTTTTGCCTCTGTGTTCAGATCTCTATGCCACTTTACAGTTTTACTACCCCAAACCCAAGATTACTGTAGGGTCTGTATCTCTTACAGTTGCCCAAATTGGTGCTAGTAAACAACACTATCGGTGGTAAAGGGAATGTTTTATAAGCTTATTACACACCAGGCACATGTGGCCATTGGCACTTGAAATGAATTTAACATCAAATTTAATAACTCACATTTTATTACACTAGCCACCTGTGACTAATATTCACCTTATTGGGTGCCACAGCCACCCAAAATGGACTGACAAGCAACTTCTTCCAAATTAGACAGACATACAAAAGTGTGCTTATTAACACAGGTGCAATATTTGTGTCATTTTCCAGTAGCAGCTGATTTTTTTTCTTTCCAGTTAATGATTTCTGATAAGCTCTGTATTTAGTTGCATGAATCTTAGCCATGAAAAAGCAGCCCTCAATCTAGCCATTAATGTTCTTTTTTTTTTTTTTTTTTGTGGAATGGGGGATTGAACTCAGACCCTTGCACTTGCCAGAGAAACATTTAGTCTGCTGAGCCATCCCCAGCACCAAGTTAATATTCTTTTACTCAGGCTTGCTTTTTCAAATACATTATTTTATATGCTTATACTTTTTAAAATTTTTTTATTTTTTATTTTGGTGGAACTGGGGATTGAACTCAGGCCCTTGCGCCTGCCAGGCAAGAACTTATTATACTGAGCCATTTCCCCTGCTGCTTATACACTTATTAAATGCCAGTGCCCAAATATAAATTAGTAGATCTTGACTGTTAAAGTACATCACAAATAGAACCTTGTTGTAGTCAAATAGTCTACCGAAGTTTTGATTTTAGCATATTGCATTTCTATCACTAAACTTTAGGATAATTATAGATATGTAATTTTTTCTTTAGTCAGTTTTATTCATAAAAGTTTGGCATTTCATACTGTGTGATCATAGACTTGGTTTTCAGCTTAACATCCTTTTTTCTCAAACATAATATACTGTGTACCTGCTCTATTGTGGTTATGTTACTGCTGTATCTTATTTGGTACAGAGAGTAAACTCTCAGAGAAAGTCCTAGTTATCCTAGATTTTTGTTCTACAATATATATTTGCATTCTGTGTTCCTTCCTTTGAAATATTACACACGTTAACCTTAAACAGATGGGTTTTATTCCTGAGACTGAACATGCATTTAGTAGTTCTGTGAACACGTTCCTTGATGAAAAGACTGTTTTCTTTGAGCCAAGGCCTGACATGACATTTCCTTTCAAAACACTCCTGTGCTTAGCTCTTTGCTTGTTCTCCTTTATATTTCTCCTGTGTTTGGCACCCTCTCATTTGGGTGTGTCGTACAAAAACATAGCATTCATGTTTACAAAGACCAGAGAGGAATCGTGCAAGAGTCGCCTCCTTCCAGGTGCGCCTCCTCCCTGCTGGGCGGGAGAACAGCCGTCCGCATTCTGTTGAGCAAGGAGCTGTGCAAAGAAACATTTGCTGTAGGGCTAGAAATTTATTTCTCACTGGCTCATCATGCTAAGTTAAATCTCTACTCTTTATCTAACCATACTGGCTTTTGTTCTTACCATCTTGTCCTTTGAACTCTCTTTCGTAATGGTTAGGCAAACTTTATGTGGTCCTCTCTAACACATTTTATTCAACATTTAATGTTGCAAATATCATTGCCACATATTTTAATTTAGAAGCAACATGACAAGAGAATGAAAATATACACTAAGGAAAAACTAACCAACCACCACTTTAACACAATTACTACTTATTCTTATGCATATTTTCACAGTTATAATAATGATCTCCACACAATTTAGTGTCTTAGTAATCAGTTAATTTTTAGTATAAAATTTTTCCACATGTGATGTAGTCTTCTCACCTATTTTTATACCATCATTTCATTCAGGCATTGTCTCATGATTAACTTGAACATTCTCCTGACATTTCAGTTTGATAAACAAGACTGCTAGAGCATCTTGGGCATTATTTTATGTAATTTGTTCCACTTAGTTGCAAGATTATTTCTAGAAAAACTATCATCATGGATTTACATCTAATAGAGTATATCTTGCTATAGTTATTGTTAGTTTAATGCATTAGTTAAGTTTTGGAATCCTAACATCAGGCAAAATATCACCAATAAGTAGTGGTAAAAGATAATTTTCTACAGTGCAAAATATATTAATTTATTCACGTATACATTCTGGAAACTATATAAAAGTTCTAATTCCAACATATTAATTAGACAGCAATGACCAGGTATTTTAGGTTCAATAGGATGCCAGAACAAAATGTCATAAAACAGGTAAAAAATTTTTGGTAGCAGTAATTGAACTCAGGACTTTGTGCTTACCAGGCAGGTGCTTATGCCACTGAGCTATAAATCCAGCAGAATGGGGATTCAATAGAATTTTTTTCAGGAAAAAGAACCTGGTACCAGGGAGATAGCTTGGTGATCTAAGTACCTGCCTGGCAAGCTCAAGGACCCAGATTGATC
Organism: Octodon degus; assembly: GCF_000260255.1. Classification (NCBI taxonomy): domain Eukaryota; kingdom Metazoa; phylum Chordata; class Mammalia; order Rodentia; family Octodontidae; genus Octodon; species Octodon degus. Next base: position 16,777,029 of record NW_004524616.1, on the reverse strand, counting down.
CTGGGTTCTGCATGCTGTGTGGCCCCAGAACTCCTGACCTGCCGTGCCAGCCACCGAAACCAGAGATGGTGGTGCAGGCCTGTAATCCCACCTGGGAAGCCTGAGACAGGAGGATCCCTACAAACCTGAGCTGCATAGTAGGACCCTGTGCCAAATAAAGAAAGAAGATTTAAAACAAAAAAAAGAAGTTTTTATTCCTTTTAACAGTTAATGTGATTTACCCTTTTCCCCTGTGTTATACCAATCACTGTGGATCTGTATTTCCCTAACTCCTCAGAGATACAGTAAGGACAGAGTCTTCACTTAGGAAAATTTCTTACTCTTACATCTTAAATGTTAAGAATTAAAAAGAGAAGTCATTTTAATCCTCCGCCCTTATTCCCACTGTGAAGTATATGGTTGAGTACAAGTTATATCTATACGTGCTTGGGAGACTGAAAACAGGAGAATCACTGTGAGTCCGATCTGTGTAGTGAGACCCTGTGATGCCTTTTTGCTGCATGGCCAATTTCTCAGTGTAATGCAAGTCAACAGATAATGGTTTCTTTTATACTGTTTGGAGATTAAGCCATTCATTAATAGGCACATCTGTATCTGAGTAAGTTATGAAGAGCTGCACTAGATGAGGAAAGACAGTGATGGATGCAACGTAGAAGTATTATCACATGATTTACAGTTCACTACTGTAGCAGTTGCGTGGCTGTTTAGCAATAGTTTCTTCTTTTTCTGGATATACAGTAATTATTGTCACTCCTCAACTTCCTCAAGGTTGTAGTTGTTTTGGAGAATGAGAATAGGAGGTAAATGTGAAGCATTAACCTGCAGAAGATAAGATCAAATGGACTTTCTTGTAGCCATATTCATTCAATACTGTTGGAAAAATGTAGAATCAAGAGGACTACTGAATGAAGAAGAAATTCTCATAACAATCATAGTAAGAAGGAAAAAATGACAATTACAAATAAGTATTTCTCTGATTGTATTCCATCTGCTTTGTAGAAAAGCCAATAAGCCTCAAATTGTTCCAGAAATAGTTTTAAAAGTTCCCAGGAAACTCTTGCTGTGATTTGAAGCCAAATCTTTTGCCTGCACTGTACCATCTGTGATCTTCTATTTTGCTCCAAATCACTATGGCAATGGCAATGGACAAAGCAGCAGCCCCTTCAGTAACACCTCCTAGAGGTGTCCACACTGCTACACTTGGTACTGGTGAGCCTAAACGGCAATGCCATATGCTAAGAGCAACAAACAACATCTAAACTGTGAGTCCACAACCACAATGAATGCAAATGCCCCTCATCTTGCCATGGAAGTTTTTAGTACCAATATAACAATGCCATGCACTCCAAACAGTTTTATTTCCTTTGTTTTAATTTTTAAAACTGTAGTCCTTTTTGTCTCTGAGCTCAAATATGAGGTCATGGTGTAAAGATCAAAGTAAAAGACAGAAATGTGATTATGCTCAAAATCATCCTTACCTTTGTCCTGCCCTTCAGTACTACAAATAAACCAACTTGTCAGAAGATTCCATCCTCCACTCAGGTTATTTCTGTTAGAAGTTTTCTCAGGCTGCTTGATACACTTGATGATCACAGGAAAGTATTTTTTCCATATTTGTCAAGTTCTTCAGGTGATCATCAAGAGTTCCTAGCTTGGTACCTCCTACACACACTTTGGGAGAGTACAGGATTTTTTTTTTATTACCCTGACCAGAATTTTGTGAATTCAAGTCTGAGAAGATATCAAATTAAATGGAATTGAACTTAAAAGGGAGAAAAAGGAAATAATTACAATGTGGAGTTAGTGTAAGACTTCTTTACAAAGCTACATTTAATTGGAGAAAACACCACTATTAGAAAGGAAAGAGATTGTTTCCCAGTGGAAACTAAAAACCTGAAGGTGTTTTTAAAGGACAACTTGTTTTTTGTTTTTTGGTTTTTTTACTATTGTGCAAGGACAGCTGGCTAATGAATATGGCAGAGATTATGTGTCTCTCATGTTACTACTCATTCATTCTTTACTTCTTTAGTTATAAAACTTAGTTTTACCTGGGCACAAAGTCCCTAAAAGTTCATATATTAAGTGGAAGATTATCCCTTTTATTTCTTCTTCCCCAATCCTGGATGGCTGGAATGAAGTTATAATGGTAGGAGTTTGGGCATCCATCATGGTTCATAAGATGGAAGCCACTGACCAGTGGGGCAATAAGATATGAGATATAAAAACTGTAAGTCCTTGACACCAAAGAGCTGCCTATTTTTCTTGGATTGTTTATACTTATGTTATAAAATGAAGTATACATATGTTTCTATCCAATCTAAGCTACTGCTATATATTTTTCACAGCAGATAGGACTATAATCTCACTATTACATTGAAAAAATGAGATGGTAGAGAAAAACTAATACTTTGATAGAACCAGAGAGATAAATACTCTTTAGGGATAAAATATACTTAAAACAAATTAAAAATTCATTTTCTACAAGTTGCATCTACTCTGTTCAATACTAAGAGAAGCAAATGTTATAATTTTCCAAAACAATGTAAATTAGCGAACATTTTGTAATTGTTTAACCAATGTCCTCAATATTAAACATCGAATGATACTTCTGGGTGCTAATAAGTTTCAATAGCTATCTTCACCTTCTGAGTTCTATCCTAAGCAGTCACTGATGATCTCAGTCCTCAGGATAGTTTAACGAGAAGAATAAGAAAATAGAAGAAACACTTCAAAATCTTTTGTCCCTCTACATTCTCTTTTTTTTCCAATTTTGTGTCAGAGGTTGAAGAAGAGGTTTTTCACAATCCTATGAATATGTACCTTGCCAGCAGCATGATGGAATATTGTTTGCAGTCATAGGATTCCCATCCTCCAGGCCCTGTGACAAGGACTGTTAGATGAGGTGGGCACCTGGAATAATGGATTACAAGCCTGGTTTTGGATGGATCCATTTAATATGCATAATAGATAAGAACTTTTTGGCTGTATGTAATACAAAATATTATAGACAAGTAGTGAATTAAACATAATATTTATTATTTCACCAAACAAGAAGTCTAAGACTTAGAGAAATTAAAATTTCATGGCATAATGACCTAGTCAAAGACTTGGGAAGTTTCTATTCCTTTCTACTATTCTCAGCACACTGGCTTCTATCCCTGTTAGCTATGAGATGCTGACAATCCTACAATCAAATCTTTCTTTTGCATGCCTCCATCCCAATCAAGGAGGAAAATCCTTGTCAAGAGTCTTTAATACTTTGTGATCACAAATTGTGATTCTCAAGACACAGCACTGCCTTCACCTGTAAACTTGCATGCCATGTGCCAGCTGACTAGATGACTACTTCAGGTTCAGGCCCATGACAAGGAACACAGGTGATTCTCATGAATGGAAAAGTCTAAAAAGCCTGCCCTGATACATGTTTCCCTTCATATTTTTAGCTAGAACTTGACAGCAGAGCTATTCCCAGGTGAAAGGGAGGATTGGGAAGTACTCTTTCTTTCTCAATCTTTTTAGTGGAAACAGAAAAGGGCAAATAAGTTGGAAAATGACTGGGGAGTGATAGTTCCCAGGGGCCACAGTATTTTGCTGCGGACTGAGTGGAACCAAACACCGTGCTCACTGCAGCACGATGTCGTTGCCCCCTGTGACTCTGAGTTCATGTAGTCTATGAGCTCCCCCAGAGAATGAAGTGTTGGGTTCATGAGTAGAATTTCGTAACAACAGGTTGAGACTTTACCCATGTGATTCTGGAAAAGTTTCTTGTTTTTATAATCTTGAGGTTTTAAGAGTACCATCTGACCCTGGGGAATTCAAAGGAAAAACAGTAAACCTAGTATAACTGAAAGGAAGGTGAAAATTATAAAATAACAGGTTTCTTTGCAGTTCTGGTTTGTAAGAAACATATTTTTCCTCAGAGCAGCCAATCAAATGTATTCTCATATACATTATTTTATTCTGTTCTATATTAATTTTCTGGCATTACTGGAAAATTTACTAAGAAGCTTATATAAAAATATAAAGTATCTGACAGCAGATTTTAAACTAATTTTTAAAATAAGAATTGTACTGTTTCAAGGTGGAACCATTACTAAATTAACTCTTAAGTGTTTCATAAAATGAAACTGTGACAAACTTTCCAATCATGCACAGCAATAAAACACTAGGGTAGATGGTTTATAGAAAGAATAACAAAAGAGACATGCAGGGTACTTAATCTTGGGGTAAAGGTGTTATAAACTACAATTAAAGTCAGTCTTGGCTTGTTTGTGATAAGCACATGGTGATTGATATGTGATGGTGCAAATACTTCTGCACCATTACTTAGAAGATTCCTAATGAGTGGTCTATCCTCCTGGTGACTCAAGGGTACTTTTGAGAATCATTCTTAGTTTACGTCCTCTCCTTTGCTCAAATTTTTATTTTGCTTCATTCGTGTGTGTGTGTGTGTGTGTGTGTGTGTGTGTGTGTGTTGCAAACACTTTATTCACAGTTTATCCTCAAGAAATTCACCTCACCAAAATACACACAAGACTGATAGTCAATGGATGGAAGATAATATTCTCAACAAAGAGAAATCCAAAGTGAGCCAACTATATATTTGTAATTGTCAAAACTGACTTAAATACTCAAAGTATAAGAGAAGAAACTTCTCTCTAAAGTTGTCAAAATCAACTCAATGTGAATATGATTACAATCTCATACACACCAAGTACATTTTGTAAAACACCATCAGATCATAGGAACTAATGAGCTACAATATAGCTTATAGTATCAGAACACTTAATATCATGTGTCCATAAATGGACAGAGATCCTAAACAAAATATCAACAAACACACCAAACAAAAACTTCATTAAAGTTAAACCATATTTTTGCTTCATTCTTGAAAAAAAATGTATATCCCAATTAACCTATCCCATTGTTGCCTCACCAGATGGATATGACCCCAGGGGAAGTTGGCATACTTGCCATAAAGTATCAGCAGAGTCTCCAGTTTAAAATGGATTGCCTCAGAAAGCCCACAGATACAACCCTTAAATTGGAAGTGGAGAAGCAGTGGTCATATGCAGGACACCAAAGGCATGGGTGCAGGTCTTCCTTTGCTTGGCATGTTCTGGGTGCACATAGTTCTCATTGAGTTGGCTGCAAGGCCCCTGCAGAGATTGGCTGGCAAGACATGGCGCCTACTAAAACAACTGTGACTTTCAATAAAAATCCATGCCGTGGATGCCAAAATAAACTTGTGAAAATTGTCCACTTTCAGGCAACCCGGACAAAAACCTTAGGAAGACTGGAGTCACTATTTAAAGAGCCAAGAGAAATGTATTCCTGATTTATTCAGATACCAGTTCTTGTAAATGGCAAAGCCACAGGGAGCCAAATGCACATTTCATAGCTGGCTCCTGATTCACTTCAGCCTAATCTGGCCAGCAAAGACAGCGAGGCTCCTTGGCCCTTTCTATGAGACGCTAAAGAGAGATTTCAGAAATTTGGTGAGAGTTGATCTTAAATTTAAAGATTTGGCAATGAATCTGGTGATTTGAGACAAATCTAGTTTTCAGTTTTTCAGATAGATTCTTTTTATTGAACTAAAAGGAAAATAATATTCTTAATAAAGCAGAAAAACAAGTTTGACTAAGAAACTGAAAA
>NW_004524616.1:16760226-16771274 GCF_000260255.1 Octodon degus | reverse complement strand
TTTCTGAATTTTAGACTCTCATCAAATGTGAGTTGTAACCATTCAGGTTAGTGGTAAATCAGAGTGTCACCACTTGACCTTGGCAAAGGTACCTCATAATGAGGATGAAAGGTGCATGGAACAATTTGTGTCTGAGTCACTGAGTTTTCCTTCAACAGCACAAATGTGTCATCTGTTTTGTCAAGTCTCATCTTGAGCAACAGAAGTTATAGTAGCCAAAAAGAGGGACAGAAGAGCACTGACCTGCAGGTCTGGAGGCAACAGCCACCATTAGTGTGCAAACAGGCAATCATAAAGCTTTTACTGAAATTGGTAATAGAAGAGCTCTAACATGGGAACTTGGTGAGTTTGGATAAAAAGAGAACTCAGTTTTTCATTTTTCAATTTTAGTTTATGTCAGCATGTATGTAAAGTAGGTGCTAGGAAGATATATAGATAGATAAAGTACCTATCAAGAAAACAAATAATAGCCAAGGACACAGAGAGAAAAAAACATATTTTCATTGACTCTACTTTAAACTGGTGGGTGATTTTCACTCTCTGGACTTTAGTTGTCTCTTTTCTAAATAAAGTAGCATAGAGGTTAGACTATAAAATAGCTGACATTTCTTAAAGCAGTGACTCTACAATCACAGAAATATATTTTTAAATTCTGATATTGGAAAAAAACATTATTAATAATAACATTGTGAATTATAAGTAGTATCTTACTTGCCAAAATATTTAAACTCTAATTGTTGTTTGTTGGACAGCTGCTCTGAAAAGGGCTGTTCAAGGAGTTGAAGGCAAGGGGAGTTTCTTAAGTCGAAGTCTCAGAGAACATGAGAGCTAGGCTGTTCGGTCTGGAACACGTGACAAGTAGAGCATACACAAGTATGGAAGTGAGGACCAACTAGGATGGCATCCCCACCACGCATCTCTGCCAGTCTTTGGCTCATCTAAGTGCCAAATGATTCTGATGCAAATACCCTTGACTGGCCCAGCCAACCTCGTCTTCCCATTTTCCTACAACTTGGCTCTGGCCTCATGCCTTCCCATCTGCAGTCCTCACGTAGCAGACAGCCACCCCCTTTGTTCCTTTCCACACTAATTCCCTTGCCACTGTCCCTGGGAAGGTGTGGCCTTTCTTCTCCATGCCTGAACTTTCTCCAGCTGATTTATATATTTTCAGAAGTCATTTTAGATTCAATCACCTACTACTGAGTCCCCTCAGCTGCTTGAGGAAGGTATGTCAAAGAGTGCATGGACCAGTGGGCTGGGTGGGGACATCATTGACAAATTGAAAGGTATCCTCACTGATGTCTATATGAATATGAGCAAACTATGTGGACTCTGTGTCTGTTGCTTCTTTTTTAATGAGATCCTTATTGTGAGTGCTGAAAGAATTCACTGACTCATCATATTTTAGCAGGAAATCTTTCTCACACAGCTTATTTTAGGAGAATCTGAAATCCAAGGCTCAAAATCAGCATTGTTGATATTTTGGATGATATAAATCTATTTGAGCATAAATGGGTTGTACTTTTTAAAATATTTAGGGACAATGTGGGCTTCTACTCATGAGTAACACTCCCCCTTATCCTGCATAAGATAATGAAAAATGTTTCCAGACATTGCCAAATGTCCCTGGGGGTTGAAAAATCACCATGTTAAGGACAACTGATCTAGATGATTTTCCTAAAAAGTTTTATGTTCACTCATAGATGGTTAGAATAGGATAGGTATATGGATAATTCTATCTTTTTCTGGTATCCTTATCTCCTACCATTTGCTCTCTTCTGCACCTCCTTAGGGAGCTCACCAGAGCAAGGAAAATGTGGTGCAGATCTGTACCCAAATCATCTTAGGACTTTTAGAGCTTCTACAAGGTAAACAAGCCAATTCTTTCTAACATCAACCAACTCAGGTTAAAACTTTATGCTATTACTCTACTCTAGTTGCTACTAGCAAAGATTTCTCAGGAAATCAGAAAATAGAGAGACAGAAGAAAACTCCACCTAGTCATAGCAAAGGGAGATACAAGTAGCACAGGCTTAGCAAACAAGAAGAGAAACCTCTGTTCCTTCTCTTTTGATCTCAGCATCCAGTGCTCCTGTGAGCAATCTGTGTCTCTTCCTGCTCTCTCAAGGGGTTGGCAAATAGCATGCCCAACAGGAACAGGGACAGGAACCTAGGTTTTGGCCTCCGTAGCTCTTGGATCACATTCATGTTTGTAGGCCTTGAATTCAGTCTGAGGAAGGTTTACCCTGCCCATGCTCAATACAGTGGGTTGGTTAACAGAGAGGAACATTTCTAGTGGGGAAATAGGTAATAGGTATAAATGTGGCAAAGTCATTGTGGGGGAAAATGAGGAAAAAAAACTTCTGGAAAAGCTGACTGGGACTCACTGATAGAGTTCTAATACATTTCAGTGAAAGAAGAGGTCAGAACCTACCCTACATGGAGAGAGTTTGTGTGAAATGAAGGGAGTGACTAAACTCTTCCTCAGGAACAATGCGTATACATCAAATGCATTTTCAAAAGAGAAGATACCTCAACCTGCTTGGAGGTGAAGAGGGATATGGCAAATTCCAGCACTCAAGCAACTGAGGCAGAGGATCAGGTTCCACCTGGGTAACTGAGGGAGACTTTGTACCAACAAGAAATAAGAGGCTGGGGATATAGCTCAGTGGTAGAGCACACCTGATTTCAATTCTTGGTACTACAAAAACTATATAAATGTAAATATAAATAAAGGAGATGTCAGTGCAATGAAAAGGTGCTAGAAAATAGCAACTAATGAAGAAAACAAATTACCAGAAGGAAGAAATGGCCCTTTCCCTGAGAACAGCAGAAAGCACTTTGGCAGACAGAGGCAGGAGGATTGCAAGTTCAAGCAGTGTCCAGGCAACTCAGTGATCTAGCAAGACTCTGTATTCAAGTCAAGAAAATAACAAGATAGGGTTGTAACTCACTGTGAAGGTTCTGGGTCTAGTCTCAAGGTCCATACATGTAGACACACACACACATACACACATGCACAAACATACTTTGGAGAAGCACACACATACACTTGCATGTACACACATGCTGATGAAGAAGGAAGAGAATGAGGAGCAGGAGAAGAAAAGCAATTCCCTGAAAACTTGTATTTTTCAGTTAAAGAACTGAAATGCCTTCCATAATATGTCAGTGTAGGCAAATCAGACTATTATCATGCACAAGCACTTTAAACCAGTTTTAGAAATTTTGGAGTAATAAGCTAGTTACTAAGTGTGTATTAAACATTTATTGTTCACATTCCAGAAAGTTTTGGAAATATGCCAACCCTCTGAAATGAGAAGCATAACTACCTCAAGATATTTATATTAAGTAGGAGATCTTAAGTATTTCTACTAAATAGAAGTCTTGACATCATATAGCATAGGCATCTTCACCAACTGGTCACCATTACCTCACTGTTATTGCTTTTCCCAAAGAGGTGTTTTCAGCTTAGTGGGAAAATATTAACTGTGACCAGCTAGGTACAAATGCTGTGTTTGGTCACAATTTATGGATGTTGGGAAAAGAAATGGAGAACTGTGCCGGAATTGGCATGAGTTGTCCAGACGCACAGGAAAAATGGAAAACCTAAAATCTAATATTTAAAACCTAAAACAGAAAGCTTACCACATAATAGCTGCAAAATATTTTATAATTAGTGAAGCATTAAATGTAACACTGAGATAATCTCCCCATCCATAGGAAGGTAAGTCAAATCAATGATCACTCCTCTTTTTTTTTTGCTTCAAAACATACAGCTAGACTAGATACTATTTTAAAGTCTATTTTATTCCAAGACTTCTATCTCAATAATCAAACTGTTCATACACATTAAAAAATACATTTATTTTCTCTTTTAAAACATTTTTTCTCTTTAACACAAGGAAAAATTTTCTGTGCTTTTTAATAGAACAACTTGGCAAAGTTTACATGGTTTCTGAAGCCTCTTGGTTACTTTTATTACAGATGAGCTTGACCATGAGAGTATCAGAGGCCACAAGTGTATGCTCTTCAGATGTAGGTGCCTTGATAGCATGTTCATGGGGTCAGTAAGACCCACACTGTGGGACCAGGGAACCTCATCTTGGATATTACATTGGTTTGTGGCCCAGTCAAATCAGTGAATGCATAAAAAAAATGCAAGGTGTATCTGTGGTGTTAAAATTTCATGATGGAAGTAGGAGGAATAGAGAAGTACTAAAAAGCCTTGACAGAGGTGGAAGTTAATAATCACAACCAGGGTTGAGAAGCCTGCACCAAGGCAAGGAATCCTAGAGACAGGAATCTGCCTGTAGGGTGTACCCACTTTCCATCCTATTTACTCTACTGTAGGACATTTTTGGTAATGCTTTAAATTTAAACATGTTCAGTTCAGTGTAATATATAAGACTCAGTTATGCAAAAGCAGTTCTTGGGACAAAAGGAAGTTTGAAAAACAATCCTTTCTTATTTTTTAAATTTATTTGGTTGTTACAGGGTCTCACTGGGCAGCTCGAACTCAGTGATCCTCCTGTTTTCAGCCTCCCCAGAGCTGGGATTATAGGTGTATGCCACTATGCCTGTACTCTGTGGCTGGCTCAGTATGCCCTAGAGGTGGGGCTGGCATGGCACGTGGTGCTGAGGATAGAACCGCAGTCCCTGTGCTTGCCTAAGTTTGCCTAAACAGGCACTTTAGTACTCAGAGCTATTTTGCCAGCCCACAATCCTTTCTTTTGAGGTCAGCTCTTTCTCTGTGGCTCAGTGAAATCTTGCAATAGATAGTAGAAGGAAAGGCACTGGAAAGCATGCATTCTTCCCAAGATTTGCTTTAGATTAGGCTGGAAATAAAGGAAGAGAATCCCTTCATGTCCCAGGGGCCCAGTTTCCTCAACTATCAAATAAAGATACTAAATCATCAAAGGATTTAAGAACCAGATGGGAGTGGCTGGTACTGTTTCTGAACTAGGTGATAAGAATGCCATTAATAGTAATTGAGTAAAACACAACAGGGGAACAAGGGCCCTAGTGGATCTCTTTTGCCAGATTTTACAAGCACCCTATTTGGGTTTCCACTGCTGTCATTAAAAAAATCTTCGCACACAGGATGTAGCCCCTGCTAAGGTTAAATGAACTTGAAAAAATTACCAGTATCATATGGAGTGTGATTCAGTAAAAAGATATGAAGTTGGTCAGGAACACCAAGCAAGAGGAAGTGTCCTTTTGCTCCATAAAATTGCAATGATTTATTCTCTAAGGAAAAAGTCAAAGACCTGTACACAGGGAAAATGGCTGTGGTTTGTTAGGGGAAAATAAGGCAGAACTCTTCATAGGGGATTGCTGCTAGAAGGGATCATATGTGGACTATTGGTAGATGTTGGCATCATTCCACATCAACACAAACATGATGTATTATCACGTAATTTGAGATAACTTCCAAGTCTTTCAGGTGAGCAAATCTCTAGCAAGAGCAAAAGAGAGTAGCTCTGTTTAAGTAAGGGCTTTGGTGTCTTTTATCCACACTTAATTGTCTGAGCCCAGACAGATGCAGGAACAAGGTTATCTTGAGGTTCACACTGGTTGTTAGTTGCCCACTCAACAGATGTGAGCAGTTTAGCTGTCACCGTAAATCAAGGGTCCCCCGTTCATGTTATAAATAGGGATGGGTAAATATTTTGGATTCACTGGCCTGGAAGTATTTTTCAAATGTTTCTGGTTCAACAAAACAGAACACATCGTGCAGAGTACATTCTCCCTTGATTTTTGAGGCCCCTGTGTGATTTATGGGAAATAGAATCCATATGTTTCCACTTAATTTACTCTTAAATAATAAAGAGTTTGTGTGTTGTAAGAGCTATTTGATGTCCAAAATGCTTTCTATGCTTAATTGCCTCCCTTTTCCCCAATATAAAGCGATTAAAAGCTTTGGTCTTCCAAAGAAAAAGAAAAATAAAGAGTGAAAAGAGAAAGGGACAGAAGAAGAGAGAGGCTAGAAAAGCCTATTTGACTGAGATAAGTTAGAAGATCAAGAAGGTCAATGTAGGATAAAATACATACACATGAGTTTTCAAGTAAGTCCAGAATTTGAGGAAAAACAATTCTTCTCCAGCCAGTTTTAAAACTGGTTGGATGAATGCAGACAAGCGGTAACTCCCAGCTTAAAGATTGCTATAGGTCGTTGTTCTTGGGCTTCTTGAAAGTGGTAGTCTTGGTCAAGATAAAGAACTCCTTGCCCTATTTTAGAAAATAAATACTTGATCTTTACAATGTTTCCTGAAGTTGTCCTGTTCCAGGCCAGGATTTCTTATTTTTTCTTAATGTATTTAGTACAGGGTCTACAGGGTCTCACTACACAGATTGGACTCATAGTGACCCTCCTGTTTTCAGCCTCCCAAACACTGGGATTCCAGGCGCACTCCACCATGCCCAGTCTCAGGCTGGCACTTCTTATGTTTCTGCCTTTGACAAAAATAGCCTGAAGTGTGTGTGTGTGTGTGTGTGTGTGTGTGTCTGTGTGTGTGTCTGTGTGTGTGTCTGTGTGTGTGTCTATGTTTTGGGATGGGATTTTTATTGGCCAACTTCTTTAGAGAAATATCTCATTTAGCTCATAATTGGGATGAAAAAGCATGCAATTTCTGTAACATGAGAAACATGTTAACTATCAGTAAAATGACAAATGTGAACTGTTTTCTTGCTCCATCTCAATATTTAATCACTAACATAACAGCTTATGTCATTTTAGTCGTGCATTATGATATTTATAGTATCTTATGATTGGTTGGAGAAAAAGGTATTCAGTTTAGAAATACTTTATGCAATAATATGAAAGGGTTATCTTTACATCTCTGTAGAGAATACTTCTGTTTATTTTCATAGCACCAAAGTAAGTTAGCATGTGGAACTTGATGGCCCAAGAGGGTCTTCAAACTGTGGTCCAATGTCACTTCAACAGAACTAGCAGTCCTATGAATTTTCTACATTCTCTAGTTAAATTATCTAGGGCTCAAGGGGCAGGGTTTTGGAATATTAGTAAGGTTTTTGTTTTCCTAATCTCTACCTAAGAAACATTGAATAATATATACCTTATCCTTAGCACACATAGGTAACATAGATAATCACTGGTAATTTTGGTATGTGCCTTGGGAGTTAGATGTGTGTGTGCATGCACCTGGAGATACACATGCACGTGCACACACAGCATGTTTGCACAGAGTTTAAAGAGATCCTGTGTTTTGTAGCAGAAGTTGTACTTTTTTTTTAGCACCAGGGACTAGGTTTATTGAGAAGATTTCTCCACAAGAATGGTGCATTCAGGATGATTCAAAGGAGCCTCCTCCTGGAAGTCCTTTTTTCTGACAGACTATAGATCAGCAGCATCTTCACTAAGTGGATCTGCTCTGCAACTTCTCTTTAGCAAATATATTGTACACTTCCCCATGGTAGTAACAAACCATCTTGCCTTATGAGCTTCCATATTTGTATACCATTTCCACTTGGTAGTTTGCCACAGTTCTTAATCTTAGAGGGTTTTTAACACAAGCACTCAAAAAAAATCACTATTCAAATATATTTTCAACTGTTAGAAGTGCTGGTCATTTATTTGCCATTCCAGTATTTATCTTATGTTTTACTCTAGTACTTCTTTGCTATCATGAAAACTTTTTCTTAGTTCAATTGTTTTGAAGCATTTAAATTTCTGAATATTGCTTAATCTTAATTTTTGTTCTAAGATTTATACTGTATCTTTGACTTATAATTTATTTAAAAAGACATTGTATGATATCTTCTCCTAGTATTAGAAACTTTAAAAAGTATATTTCCATTTTCTGTTGACTTAAAAAAAAGAGGTTTGTACCTATAAAAAGTAAATTAATTAATTAAAGAATATATATATATATATTCAAATGTTGATCATGAAAGTGTTCGCTATATTTCAAGACATGTCAGAAATAAACAAAGCATACCTACAGTGGGTAGCTGCATGCATTTTAGACCAACGCCTACAGTATAGTACAGTACTTTTTGAGAACTATTCAGAATGCCCATATTCCTGTTCTAGCTCTTTTACTTAAAACCTGCTTTATAAAGTGCCTAGAAAGTTCATTAATAAGTAAACATTGGGAGTTTTGTCTTTCTTAGAAAAACAAACTGTGGCCAGGTGTGGTGGCATATGCCTGTAATCCCAGCACGTAAAAGGGAGGCTGAGGCAAGAGGATTGCCATACCTTCGAGGCCAGCCTGGGCTACATAGTGAGTTCAAGGCCAGCCTGAATTACAAAGCTAGACACTGTCTCAAAGAACAAAAGAGAACAAAACAAACAATGTGTTTTTACCCCATTCTTACAACCAAGGAGATCCATGTGATGTCAGCTAATTTGTCTCTCCTTGTGGAGTGTCAGTTCTCTTAGTAAAGTTCCTGAAGCAACCACACAGAAATATGAGGTTCATTTTTGCTGTCTGACTCTTATACTTTCATCCTTAAATTGTATTTCTCTGACTGGTTACTAGAGAACTCAGTGCTGTCCCTTTTGTTGACAAGTTGCCAGGCTACATCCAAGGGACAGAGACTGGAGTTACGGTTACCCAGCAACCGCGTATATGCTAACACAAACTCCCACAAGCAGGGATGTAAACTTTGGAGCTCCCAACTATTCTGCTCCTGTTTCTACCAACCTTCTCCCCGAATGTTCAGAGGAGCATAGCATGCCATGGTAAAAGCAGAACAGAGAGGTAAAGCACAAATGGTATAAGGTAAGACTATCAGATGTTTCCTTTAAACTAACAACTGCTTATTTTAGATATTCTTCTCTTCCACTTTCTTCTTATCAGTATGAAATACATATTTTTTTACTATAGAAAATAAAAATAATTAGACCTTAAGTAAAAAACTTCAAGTGCTCTAAGTGATATCATTTTACTTCACTGAATAGTGCACAATGATGGGTAAACTGTGGATTAAATAATGGCCAAAAGATAATCAAATTTCATTTAAAGGGATAATGCTTTAAATAATTTTTCTAAAAGATAAGTAAATGGGTTTTTAACATTAATCAAATACTGTATGTTTAATTAATCCAAATACTGGGTAGATTATATATAAAAGCAAAGGGGTGCTAAAGACTATAGCTACTGGGCTTGGGAGATAGCTTGGTGATCTAAGTGCCTGCCTGGAAAGTGCAAGGATCTAGGTTCCATCCCTGGTATCACATGCTGTACTGGCCCCGGAACCCTGGGCAGGCCGTGCTGGCTCTGAATAGATAAATAAAAGATATTTTTTAATTAAATTAAAATAGTATTTTTTGTTTAAAACTCTACCTCAGTGGAGTAGGCTGTTTCTTTTAATTAATTCAGATAAAATCTACGTGGAGTAAAACATAACAAATCTTGAGTTCTTATATTCAAGTTCCTAAAATCAATTAGCTTAATACAATCCTCACCTCAATTAAGGCATATGACGATTGTATGCACCTAAATAGTTTCCTCACCTTTTTTTGTTCAGTCTTCCACATGTTGTTTTGATTTCTATCACCAAAGAATAAGTTGCGCATTCATGAAATGAATATAAACAGAATTGTCTCACTTTTACTCATTGCAGAGACAAAATACCCTCTTATAAACTGTGTTGCTATAAACACGAGTGCACATATATTGCTGTGACATGATGTTTTCAATTCTTCTGTGAAGATATCCAGAAGGGGAATATGTTGGTCAAACTGGACTTCAAATCCCAGTTTTTTGAGGAATTTCCACAATGGTTTCAACAGTCTATATTCCTAGCAAGAGTTGGAGAAGGGTTTCTTTTTCCCTCCAGCTCCTCCAGCATTTGTTACTGGTTGATTCCTTGTTAATAGCTATTCTTTCTGGGGGAGATGGAATTTCAGTGTTGCTTTAATTTGTATCTCTTGAATGACCAGTGATGTTACACATTTTCATATATTTATTTACTATTTGTATTATTCATCTGAGAAACGTATATTCATCTCAGAAGCCAATTTTTTTATTGGGTCTTTAAATTTAGGAGATTTGATTTTTTGAGTTCTTTGTGTGTTCTCCATATTAATCCTTTGTCTGAGGAATAGCTGGCAAATGTTTTTCCCACATGGTGGGCTGTCTCTTCACTCTTTCTGTGCAAAAGCTTTTTAATAAGATGAGCTCACAATTGTTGATTCATTGTAATAGTTTCTGTGTGATTGCAGTTTTATTAATAAAGTCTGCATACACCAGTGTCTTCAAGAGTTTTACCTTTTCTATCTTACAGTGAATTTAACTATTTGGTTTTAATATTTAGATCTTTGCTCCATTTCTATTTTAGTTTAGTGCATAGTAAAAGATATGGGTCCAGTTTTAATCTTTGGCATGGACAAAGTCAGATTTTCCCACCTCATTTGTTAAGAAGGCTATCTTTCTTCTTGTGAATATGTTTGTCACCTTTGTCAAAGATAAGACAATTGAGTGTGGCTGCAGTTATTTCTGCGTCTTTTAATCTGTTCCACTGATCTTCAGGTATTTTTTGGGGGGGGGTAATACCACACTATTTTTATCACAACAGATTTATAGTATAATTTCAAGTCAGGAATTTTGATGCCTGATGCCTTGCTTTTGTTGCCTAAAATTGCCTTTACCATTCTAGGCCTCTTCTTTTTTTTTTTCAAAGTTTTATTGATAAACAGATAGCAATGAGACAGTTTCAAATCAACAGTTTCAAATCGGAAGTACAGTTTCAACAAATAATACACTGCATATATTCTTCTTAGTAGTTAATTGCTGTACAAGATGTGGGCTTGTGATCCTATTTACAAACACTATTAGAACAAATCATTCTATTCATTAAGAGAATGCAACTGTATATCTATCCCAACCACTTTGAATACGTAGATACAAAATGGACATTCGTAGGTATACCCCATTTTTTCTAAGTTCCGTTATTAAATATTATAGGTGTGTAAACTCAGCAAAATATTCTAAAAGAGTCCAGTAGCCCACAATAGCATTGGGTCTTCTGTTTAACTGAAAATGTCAGAAATTATTGACCTGAGTCCCCCACAGCTCAAC
>NW_004524616.1:16754493-16759495 GCF_000260255.1 Octodon degus | reverse complement strand
CTTGAACATCCACCTACCCGAGAGACATCTTAGCAGTAACTGGCATGTCATGACAAGCCTAGGCTTCTTCTTGTTCCAAATGAATTTTAAGATTATTTTCTCTAATTCTGTAAGATATGCTGTTGGAATTTTGATTGGAATTGCATTAAATCTGTATAACAGTTTGGAAACTGTGACCATTTTTACTCTATTGGTTCTTCCTACCTAAGAGCAAGGGATATCTTTCCATTTTCTGATACTCTCTTCAATTTCCTTTTTCAGAGTACTGTAGTTTTCAATGTAGAGGTCACTACATCCTTTATTAGATTGTTTCTTATTTATTTATTTATTTATTTATTTATTTATTTATTTATTTGTTGTATGCTATTGTGAAGGGTGTTGGTTCCCTAATATCTCTCTCAGTGAATTTGTTACTTGGATATAAGAAGGCTATTGATTTTTGACTGTTGATTTTCAGCTATGTTACTGAATTTTTGTATTAAATCCAGCCAGTTTTAATGGAGTTTGGGGGATCTTCAATGTACAGTATCATGTCATATGCAAATAACGATAGTTTAAATTCTTCATCTCCTATAATTATTCCTTTTATTTTGTTCTCTTGTCTAATTACTCTGGCTAAAGTATCTAGGACTGTAGTGAATAAGAGTGGAGACAGTGGACATCCTTGTCTTGTTCATAATTTTAGAGAGAAAGCTTCCTGTTTTTCTTCATTTAGTAAGATGTTAGCTTCTGCTTTGACATAGACAGCTTTTATCACATTGAAATAAAGAACATGTATTCCAATTTTCTATAAGGTTTTTATAACGAATGGGTGCAGGACTTCATCAAAACTTCTCCTGCACCTATTGAGATGATCATATAATTTTGTCCTTAGCTCTGTCAAAATGGTATATTATATTTATTGACTTATATATGCTGAACTATCCCTGTGTCCCTCAGATGAATCCCACTTGGTCATAGTGCATAATCTTCTTAATGATTTGCTGCATTCTTTTGCAAATATCTTACTGAGAATTTTTGTATCTATGCTCATCTGGGAAATTGGCCTGCAATTTTATTTCTTAGTTGAGTTCTTCAGTTTTTGTATCAGGGTAATACAAGCCTCCAGGAATGAATTAGGAAGTATTGCTTCATTTTCAATTTGATTAGAGAGTTTGAGAAGTAGTGGTATTAGATCTTCTCTAAATTTCTTATAGAATTCAGTAGGGCTTAGGCTTTTCTTTTTCTTTTTCTTCTCTTCTCTTCTCTTTTCTTTCTTTCTTCCTTTTTTTTCTTTTTCTTTTTTTTTTTACCAGTACCAGAGATTGAACTCGGGACCTTGGACTTGCCAGGTAGGTGCTTCTGCCACTGAGCTATATCTCTGACCCTACTGGTATGTTTTTTATTACATCTTCAAATGCATTGAATGATATTACTTTAGTTAGAATTTTTATATCTTCTTGATTTGGCTTAGGTAATTCATATGTATCCTGGAACCTGTCCATCGCTTCTGCATCTTCCATCTTATTAGAATACAAGTTTTCAAGGTAGGTATAGAGTATCTTCTGGATTTCTTCAGGGTCTGTTGTGATTTCACCCGTCTCATTCTTAACTGTATGGATGTGAGATTTTGCTTTCCTTTTTTTTTTTGATAAGGTTGGATAAGGGTTTGTGATTTGATTTGATCTTACAAAGAACCAATTCTTTAATTCATTGATTCTTTGTATCATTTTTTTAGTCATCAATGCATTAATTTCTTCTCTGATCTTCATTATTCCCTCTCTTGTATGATCTTATGGCTTGGCCTGCCCTTCTTTTTCTGGTAGTTTCAGGTTCACCATTAAGTTGTTTATTTGCACTTGCTCTGATTTCCTGATACGGGTATTTATTGCTATAAATTTCCCTCTAAGGATTGCTTTTATTGTGACTCATAAGTTCTGGTATGTAGTATTGTTATTATCATTAATTATAGAAATGGTCTAGTTTCTTCGTCTTTGATCCATCGGTTGTTCAGAAGGCTGCTATTTAACTTCCATGTGTTTATGAAGTTCTTGTTTCTTTTGCCATTGATTTCATTGTGCTGGGATCTGATAATATGCATGGGATAACTGTGATCCCTTTGCCCTTACTTAAACATTTTCTATGAGCTAGTATGTGGTCTATTTTGGAGAACATCCTGTGTTCAGCTGAGAAGAATGTGTATTCTGATGTTGAGGGTTGGAGCACTCTGTAGACATTTACTAAGTACATTTTGTCAAAAGTTTGATTCAGTTTTAGTATTTCATTGTTGACTTTTGGTCTAGTTGATCCGTCTTTTTGTGACAGTGAGATATTGAGATCTCCCCAACACAATTGTATTAATGCTTATTTGATTTTTCATGCCCATTAACATTTGTTTTATATAGTTGGGTGCATTCATATTTGTTGCATATATATTTATGATTATTATCCCTTCCTCTTGAACTGTTCCCTTTATAAGGATATAGTGAACTTTATCTCTCTTAATCAGTCTTGTCTTAAAATTCATTTTGTCCAAAAACAGAATAGCTACTCCTGCTTTTTTCTAGATTCTTGTTACACGGAGTATTGTTTTCCACCCTTTGATTTTCAATCTATAAATTTCTTCTTGAATTAAGTGTTTCTTATGTGCAATACATCTTGTTTCTAGATCCATACTGTCAGTCTGTGTCTTTTGGTTGGTGAATTGAGGACATTAACATTGATGATTATAACAGATAGGTATTGACTTATCCTTATCATGTTATTTTCCTGTTGTTGCCCCCCTTTCCCTCCCTCTGTTACATTGTTTGCCTTGCTTAGTGGAGTTCCTCTGTTGGGGTTCATGGGGTTATAGTCCTTATTATCCCTTTGTAGAATATCTTTCAAGACTTTTTTTTAAATTTATGTATTTGCTACAGGGTCTCATTACGCAGCTCAGACTTATAGTGATCTTTCTATTTTCAGCCTCCCAGTGCTGGGATTATAGTTGTGCACCAGTGCACTGGTCTCATGTCCAGCTCAGCACACTGGGGGTCGAGGCTCAGTGTGGTACGTGGTGCTGGGGATGGAACCCTGGTCCTTAACTTGCTTAAGATAGCTCAGCAGACTAAAGCACCTGCTTAGGCAGATGCAGGGACTGGGGTTTGATCCCCAGTTTGCTGTGCTGGCCCTGTGCTCAGGCACACAGATTGAGATTGAAACTGGGCATAGTGATGCATGCCTGCAATCCTATCACTTGGGAGACTGAAAACAGGAGGATCACTAGGAGTCCAATCTGTATAGTGAGACCTTTTAGACCTTGTGCTAAATACATAAAAAAGAAATTCTGATGAAATATTGTCCCCAAAATCATGCATTCATATTTAAAGACATGAATATTTCCCTAGGTGCATACGTCCAGGGGTCTCCTCTGAAGAGAGATGACTTCCAAAGAATTTAAACTTGAAAGTCATCAGCATTTCTAATCCGTGTGGTCAGGAGGGATACTATACAAATAATCAGCTTGGGAAAGTAAAACTGATTCTCTTTTGCCTTCTACCTAAATATGCAGTGCCCTGCATCGCCTGGACACTGGCCACACAGCCTCCTCCTCTGCCGCCCCTCTCTCCATTCCCTACAGGAGGCCAAGCCCTCTGACCTGGTGCTCACTGCTCCCTGAACATCTTCACGATGAAGCATGGAGCTTGGTTCAGTGCACACTACTTGACTGGGTCCTCATTTATCTCAGATTAGGTATAGATAGTTACACAGCTGAAGCTACAATCTCATCAAACCACCAGCACATTCCTTCAGCTAATATTTAAAGAGGAATTAACAAGATTTAAATGTTCAAGTGGCCTTCCATTTTGAAAAAATATCATGAACCATCCTTTCCAAATGTTCTTTTGCTTTTCATTATTCTATTTAAATATGAGAGTTAATTTTATTGAAAAAATAATATAAAATCCAACTGATCTCATTCAACATTTAGAATGTTTCATTAGAACTCCTGATATCCCTGGCAATGGGCTATATGCTGGGGACATAACTATGTGCAGAGCAAACAAGTCTTTCATCACTAAGAAGTCACCTCCAACAGAAGGAGATAAATAGCACACACAAGAACAAATAGTAACCAAACATTCAGTAAATGCAATGAAGAAAATAAGTAACAGTGTCACGGAACATAACTGACAGTGGTGGTGGGAGTAATGTACTTGCACATTTATACGTGTGTCTGTGCATATGTACACGTGTGCTTGTGTATGTTTTAAATTAGTGAAAAAAATTACCAGAGAAAGAGAGGTCAGAGAAACCTTCTTTGAGCTAACATTTAAACAGATTCACAGAGGATGAGATAAGACAAGCAGGGGGAAGGGAGGTTGTAGGCAGCGTGAAGATCAGCGCAAGCAAGCCACTTTCCAGTTGCCCTCACCCCAGAGTGAGAGTTGCCTTGTCTGAGAAGCTGAGCCATGAGAGGATCAAAGCACAGCACCAGAAAAGGAGGTTGGAAGGAGACCAGAGACTGAAGAAATAAATAACTGAGAAAAGACTCAGTACTCAGTTTTCAGGTGTATTTTTACTCAGCAATTGTCCCTAGTATCAACTGACCTAGTTACAAAATAGTATATGATGATCAAATAAGTGTTAGATAGATGAGCATCCTGGCATGAATTGCCAAATGCCATCATAGTAATTAACCATACATTTGCTTCAGCTAAAAGAAATAGGGACAGGGAATCACAGGCAGATGTCTGTGGGCAAGTGAAAGCAGAATACTCAGTGCAATAATGATATAGTAATACAATTCCAGATGCAGATATATGGCCAGGGAGGTAGCTCGGCAGCCTAAGAGCCTGCTGGCAAGCTCAAGGACCCATATTCGATCCCCAGTACTGCATGTCATGCCAGCCTGGAGCCCCGGGCATGCCATGCTGGCCACCAAATAATAATCCCAGTGCCGGGGAGGCTGAGACAGGAGGATCACTGAGTCTGAGCTGGTTAGCAAGATCCTGTACCAAATAAAAATTTTTAAAGAAATATA
>NW_004524616.1:16736424-16754393 GCF_000260255.1 Octodon degus | reverse complement strand
CATATAGTAAGACTAGTGTATCTCATTTAAAATCATAAATGTGTAATGAAGTTAATATTTCCATTATTTGAACAATTTTGAGGGATTTTACCTCAAAATATCAAATGAATATGTAATATTAAAATAAGATAAAATTTAGATTGCATTTTTTTTGGAGCCATCTCAGCTCATCCTGGGGGAAGGGCTGGCATGGCATATGGTACCAGGGATTGAATCCCAGTCCCTGGGCTTGCCTAAGTTTGCTTAAGCAGGTGCTTGAGTCCACTGAGCTATCTCATTAGCCCCTTAAACTTGGGTTGCTTCATATCCAAGTGAACCATCTTATATATGAAACATAAAATTCAACAAACAAAAACTAAAACTTTACTTTTACATTTCATTAGAATAGTTCCTATATAAAATACCATATCAAATGGAATTTAATTATCTTAACTATTGAGATATTTGTGGCTGATATGATGTTGCCAAATAAAGCTTTCAATGGAGATTCTTAGGAAAAGTGATACTAATAAATAGCAAAAAAAAAAATACTGATCTCATATCTTAAGAAAGTTCATCTTCTATGTGTTTTCCCCACATAATTATAGAATTAGAAGCTTCTGACATGTGAAGAATTAGAAAAATAGGAACATATTAATGTGAACAAGTAAATGAAAACCAGCTTACAACATTTCAAAGGAAATTAAAGTAGACAACTGGAAAAAGGAGCAGTGACTGAACAAAATAAAAACACTGAGAAATGTCAAAGCCCATTGAAAGCAAATAAGGACTTGATTCAGTATTTCTCATCTGTACTTTAGGAAGGGAAATAGTGAAAATATTCTTTAAGAGGGCAAAGGAAAATGTTTTTAGGTGGCTTAGGAGTTATTTAGCATCTTTGTTATTTAGTGGGGCAGCCTTTAGAAGGAGGGTAGCCCTGAGTTGGGTAAACTTTTGGGTCTAAGTTTTCAGAAAAAATAAAACAGGAGAAGGAAGGGAAGAGGTGGTTCACAATGCCTACGATTGACACCTCATAGAAGCTCTCTAAAAAGTTCACCTGAAAATTGCATTAATCACAGGCAAGGGCCAGAGAGATAGCTCAGCAGCATAAGCCTGGCAAACACAGGGTCCTGAGGTCAATCCTTGGCCCCAAAAGAAGTCACAAGCAGTCCTAAGAACACACAGGTAAAAAGCTGGTTTGGATCATAGGGTTAAAGACTCTAAGGTTGGTCTGTCCGCACCACATGAAGAGAGAGGAATGACATCATTCAAACCATGTAGTACTAATGTTACATCTGCAGCCCTGGGGAAAAAGCCAGCACAGCCACAGCAGCATTGGTGTTGAGCTTCTCATCCCTCCAGACTTCTCACTTTGATGAAAAAGACATACCCTGTGTGACAAGAGTAGGATTGCCTTTATTTGTAGAGACACATAAGCCATACAGATACAGAATCAAAGTAAACATATTGTGAAAATTAGCCTGTCAGCAGATGTGTGGAAATGCTGGGCTACTTGGAAATACCTCTAGGGGATAAAGTGATGGTGACGAGAATGCAAGTCATGCCACACAATATTTTTTCTGGGCTCCCTTCCCAGAGAGCAGCATCCTGGATAGAATCATTCCATAAACCCACTTCCAGTGTCTTCATATATTAGGGCCTTTATTACAAGGACACATATACAAGAAGACTCCAGGCCTTAGGGAGTACAGGGGCTACCTGTTCTAGGAGAATTCCTACAAAGAGTTGATTTCGTTCTCTTGTCCAGATAGCAAAATGATTAAAAGGTCATGGCTTATAAAAGTTTTGAAATGCTAAGGGAAAAGTAGAATTTCATAACTGAGCTGCTTTTAGTTCTATTGAGTAGAAAGTTGATAGTCAGGCATCACTCCCATTGATTATTCAACCCTCGCCTCTTTAAGATCTCTTGCTTGAGTTATATCACAAGTCTGAGAAGTACTAGAGGGCCCTTGTGGGAGGGGATCAGAAACAAATCTGTTCAAGGCCACACTCCCAATTAGCCTTTTGTTAGCCAATCATTTTTGCTCCAGTCAGCTCTGATGGGAGACGGGGAGTCGACTAACATGCTGCATGTAACCTGTGACTTCCCAGCACTGGTTGGATGGTCAGGAAAGTGTCATTAGGAGGACCATGAGTGTGGCAAGCAGCACAATTAAAATACTTACATAGATTTGATAAGTTAGAAAATATACAAATATTTCTCATAATTTTTAGTACTCATATCCAAATGAACCATCTTATATATGAACCATAAAATTCAACAAACAAAAACTAAAACTACACTTCTATATTTTGTTCCTATATAAAGCAACATATCAAAGGGAATTTAATTATCTTAACTATTGGGATATTTATGGGTGATACCATGTTGATTATGGTTGAAATGTTTCATAATTAAATCTAAATAAAATATGATTTGAGTTAGCTAGAGAATGAAACATCTGAATTCTTCAGAATATTTTAATATTAAGAACAGTAACTTCAAAGATCTGTAGTCACTGATTACATTTTCTAGCAAGATGCATTATCAAAATATGTGGAAGACAAGTATATAAGTACAGCTACATAATTGTAGCATCATCAGCATGCTAAACATTTTATCTTACTTGTAATCTTCACAACAACCATGCAAGGGTTGGGAAGAAAGTAAGCAGAGAAGTTAAAGCTCAAGATTACACAACTAGCCAGGCTCGGTGGTGCATGCTTATAATTCCAGCACTGAGGAGGGAAGATCATAAATTCAAGATCATCCTGGGATACATAACACATTCAATCTGGATTGTATAATGAAACTCTGCCTTAAAAATTATTTTTTCACAATTATTAGGCACTTTTAGAACTAGAGTTTAAACCTAGGTCTAAGGTTATAAGAGAGTTACACAAAACAAGACAAATCAGGACAGGAGAGTAGGTTCTCATGCAGGGAGTTGTGTTATTTTGTTGTCTGAGACAGGGTCTTACGATATGGCTCAGGCTGGGGGTGAGCTTGTAGAGATCCTTCTGCCTCAGCCTGTGCAGTCCTTGGATTGCAGGCCTGTGGGACCAGCACAGCTGCAAAGTGAGTGCTTGGTTCTTTGTTACAAGCTACTGTCAGATCTGATCAATGCATTTTAGAATTGTTTTGATCTGGATTTTTCCGTCTGATGTAACAGTTTAATCAAAATTAGGATCTGAGTGCACTCAGTCCACATCACAAAAGATGGAGAATTGGTTTCCCCTTCTGAAGGAAGATTGCATTAAAAATATTTTTTCCTTATTGTTGAAGTTCCATGCAGCAAAATTCCACAGCAAAATAGTCCTGAGGTGTTTTTTTAGACATATGTTGGCTACTAGTAACATAAAATGAAATACTGCCGGGGAGATAGCTCAATAGAATAAGCACTTGTCTGGCAAGCACAGGGTCCTGAGTTCAATCCCTGGTACTGAAAAAAATGAAAGAAAGAAAAAGAAAAAAGAAATATAGATGGGCAACTGAACGTAATTTCAGCATTAAAGAAGCTAGTTTCAGTAGAAGGCTAGCTTCATGTAGCAAACATAGTTGCAAGAAGTAAGGTACAAGTTAAACTTTTCTAAGTCAGAGCAATCTATTTTGTCACTAAAATTTGCTTTTAGAGACAACTTTGAGTTTCATCTTTTAAGAAACTGAAGAACTTGCTTTACTTGGTTCTTAATGTTTTGTTTTTCTAATTTTATTTATTTATTTATTTATTTATTTATTTATTTATTTTGTACAGTGTCTCACTATGCAGCTCAGACTTGTAGTGATCCTTCTGTCTCAGCCTCCCCAGTGCTGGGATTACAGGCATGCTCCACCACACCCAGACTTGGTGGCTGGCTCAGCACCAGGCCAGCAAGGCATGCAGTACCAGGGATTGAACCCAGGTCCTTGCACTTGCCAGGAAGGCCCTTAGACCTCTGAGCTATCTCTATAGCTCAGTCCTTAATGTTAATTGTTAAAATTCTCCAGACCTCATAATCTGCAATTGTTTGTTATGACCCATAACCTTTTCTTGTAACACGTGTTTTGTGGGATGTGTCACTATGGCTTCTATCTAGATGTCCACTGAGTTTCTTCATTTCCCAGAGATAAATCAAAGTGCTGAGATTTGCTATAAAAGCTTTTC
This sequence comes from Octodon degus, assembly GCF_000260255.1. NCBI lineage: Eukaryota > Metazoa > Chordata > Mammalia > Rodentia > Octodontidae > Octodon > Octodon degus. Next base: position 16,750,269 of record NW_004524616.1, on the reverse strand, counting down.
ATTATTGATTTCCAGTATCCCTTTCCTACCATTATTTATTTGCAATATATGTAAAATCATGGGATTTTCTGTCTCCTCTTATCCATATGTCACAATTCATCGCACAGATATACACAGCTGCACTAATGTCCATTTACAAACTCATGCTCATTAACTAGAATTCATTTACACAAACCTAACTCCACATTCACACTATGTATACATTCACACCCATGCAATCATGTCTTTCCACATACATTTCACAGTCACACCCAGCTACATGGACATAAGCACTCACATTTATACACATATAATACCCATAAAATCACTTGTATTGACACACCACATCCATTCAGACCCCCACACCCTCACCCCCCTTCCCTCATGCCTATCTTTGTACATATTCATCCATGGTCTGTCCATACATCTGTGCATTTATACAACATACTCACACCTCCATTTACCCAAACTTCTGAATTTGTTTTGCAAATACTCATCCATTCACACCTAATCACATCTATCCATTCATTTACACATTTCCTCATATGCTCACATATACACACACAAACACACACACTCCCTCTGAAGCTTCTGCCTCAAAACAATCACACACACACACACACACACACACACACACACACACACACACACACTTCATGTGTATACATATCCCACTTGACAAACTAGGTCCTACTATTTTTAAGCATGTCATGTTTAAAGTTTTTATATCTTTGTATATGCTGCAGTGTTGACTAGCATATTTTCTTCCTCCTTCTCTAATTTCATATGTAAAAACTTCAATAACTTTTTAACATATGTGAGTCTATAGTAGATTTAGTTATAATAACCAAACTGTAATCATTCTAAATTTACTTCAGTGGGAAAAACAAGCATATGTACATATATACCCTGAAGTACTGTTTAGCGATTAAAAGCAGTGAATTGTTGATGCACACAACATTTGAATGACTCTCCACAGAATCATACTACTGAAAAAAGTCAATCTCAATAGATTATATACTATGTAAGTCCCTTTATGTAACATTTTAAAATTATAAAATTCTAGAAATGACATATTTAGTAGTTTTCAGGAGTAAGGGATGAGGACTTGAGGAACGTAGCACACAGGATCTGTGTGGTGGAGCTGTTATGTTCCTTGACTCTCATGGTAGACATTTATAGAAGTGTAAAATTGTATAGCGCTCACACGCACAGAATACAATTGGATACTGCAACTTAGATTGGTGGATTATGTCAATGTTACTATCTTGATTTATTACACCATAATCTTGCAAAATGTTACCATTGTAGAAAACTAGGCAAATATACAAGAATCTTTGCATTATTAATTGCATTTGAATATATAATTATCTCAATAAAATTATGATTGAATGCATTATGATATAACTGTAAAGTCTAAAACATTAATGTTAGTTCTTAGTATCTTTACTGTAAGGCATATTTTTAAAAAACCATCATATAATAAAGTGAAACAGGATAAATACACACAGGAACATGAAAACTTCCACCAGTGGACTCAGACAGTCAGGTCTGTGCATACAGAGGGAAACCTGGCCAACAAAATATGACATGTCTGAAACTGAAATCTAGGAGCACAATGACAAACACAAATTGATGTCTCCTTAAGGCTTAGAGCAAAAGACTCTGATATGTCTCTCTGAGGAAACTATAGGCAAAAAGTAACTGTCTCATCTTCAGGGCAGCTACACCACGTTAAGGCCAGTAATTTGCCTTGTGTGACCACTCCTACCTATGGAGAAAATCTAAGTCAGATTCATTTATGAGCAAAACAATCTTTCCACTCTATTAAAGTAAAATATATTTTTCTGAGCACCACAAGCAACACCTCCATTATTCTTAAGCTCTTTCATTGTGCTGTAATGCTCTGAATTTCATGCTTGCTTCATTCATGTTTACATAGTCCATACACATGTAATATGAGCTGCATAAATAATAATGACATGAAGAGCACAGAGAGGGATCACACAGGGTGCATGTGGCACAGCAAGTTGGAGGACCTGTCTGATGCCAGGACTTCATGTAGGAAAGTACTCTACAGATGCAAATGCATTTTCAGTTTAGAATCAAAATCAAAAGGGACTCCACCCAACAGGAGGCTTAAACACCCAGTTTCAATTGTTAGAGAAGGTCATTTGTAGTCCTGAGAACACTCGGGAAGAAGGAAAAGAACACTTCTGTACACAGTAATCTAGTAATCTATGAGGAAGAAATGTAATCAGCTGGCCAAAAGCCAGGGTATTGAGTTCAAGTTACTGAAGGAAACAGTTAAAGATTCTCTATGCTATAAATGTGCAGGTGAAAGGAAAGAATATACAGTACTCAACAGGGAAAGAAGAAAACCAACTCAAATTGTGAATCAGGAGGGACTGCTATCCACATAGAGCAGAATGCAAAATCTAAAAGAATTCTTTCCTCAACTGCTGGTTGAATGTTCTCACCAGAGCAAGGGAATCATAGTGAACCTTTGCCTTCTTGTTACTATACAGTGGATTGGGCTATACTTCTCCTACTGGAGACCTGACTCTGGGGCATCTTAGCAAGGCCCACAAGATGGAGTTTCCCATGGTAATTTTCTAAAGAGACTACAGCTAAGTTTCTGTGCTCTCATTGTTAAAATTCTGGGGTATGGTAAAGAAAAAAAAATAAGACTGAACAATTTTTTTGCTGTATTTACAAGGCTGATTTCTTTCTCTTGAGATGATTCGGTTTTCTCTTTTGGTAATTTACTACTGTAGCAAATTACCATAAAATTAATGGCTTAAAACAACACATTCATTATCTTATAGTTCTGTAAGTCAACCCAACATGGGACTCATTCAGCAAAACTGAGGTGCCAGCAAAGCTGCATCCCTTTTGAAAATTCTAACAGATAATCTGTTTCCTGGCTCTCCCAGCTTTGAGAGAGAACCCACACTTCTTGGCTTGCACTGTAGATTCTTTGCCCCATCTGTAAAGTCAGTCACACATAGTTCAGCCCCTCCTGTGTTCTGGCTTCTCCTGTTGCTGCTTCTTTCTCAGAAGCTTGGGAAAAGGTTGTCCACATGTGAAGAAAGCATGCTGCTAGACTGACCATGTCATCTAATCCCCACTGTTTTTCTTTCTCCAGCATAAAAAGAGTTAATATGCAAACCATGAACCTCTGTGGTAAGCCAGTTACCATTGCCTTTATCTTTCCAGCTAAATGGAAAAACCAAAGCAAATTAGCAGTAAGGTCAACCACAGGATACTTTATTCTTCATTCTCTTCCTAATGGCTCTTCCAGCCATTTGTCATTGCTTTGGGCTATAGCCCACTCACAGTGGACACAGAGAGTGGGAACAATTGAATAAAGTAACACAACACAAAAGGTAGAAAAAGTCTTTTGGGAATACAAGTGTGGTAGGAAAAATCAGTATCCACAGCACTGATGTGTAATTGGATTCTTCCAGTCAAATGTCCTAGTCTTTGTAATCTTAAATGGGATTTGCAGTATACACAGAATTGTTCTTTAAGGTTACTATAAGAAAACAGGAGTGGCAGCAGCTACTTTCTCTGACTTCTGTGCTGCTTCATAGTAATTGGGTATGGAATGAAATGAGGCTTTTTAAAACTTTAAATTTTAAACCACAAAATATTTAAACTATAGACTATGGAAGTCACCATATTTCACATTTTTCTTGGGCTCCTGGGACACAGAATGAGTAAGTTCCTCCTGGACAGGAGGAGAAGCACTCCAGTGGTTTTCCCCAGCAGGGGTACCCTGTGCAGTCTTTCTTGCACAAGGCAGAGATGGAATGCTAAGAATTCTGAGTCATAAATGAACCTGAACCTTAGCCTGTAAAAAAGGATTGTGCATAAGATCCAGTGATGTTCAATGGACTGACAGTAGCTTTTTGATGAATTGTATACATAGGATGAGAAATAGAGGAAAAACAGCAACAAAAAGCCCCTGTTGAGAAGTAGAGTTTCTAGTGGGCACAGATCACCACGTCTCTGGAGTCAGCAGGGAAGTCACAGAGACTTACCCAGAATACAGAGGTATGTTCATTTACACACAGCAGAAAGCCAGCCCTCCGTATGAGCCCTGCTCTACTCTTTACTTCCTATCCAGTGATTTTCCTCAGATAAAGCTTTCGATAAAAGGAACATCATTAACAAAGGCTCTTGGCATCTGTCACAAATAGTAATCATGGTCAGTTGGAGTCAGCCTTGCTATAGGAGGCACTGACTTCCTGGAGGTGGACAGAATTAAGGAACAACTTTGAGACACTTGCAGGGCAACTAAGGGTAGAGGTGAGTCCCATTTTTCTTGTGCCAGTCTATCCTGGCCAGGCACTCCCTGCAAGAGCTGTGCTCTCCATGGTGTTTTCCTGAGCCTGAACACACTTGTCCAGTGACCGCCCTGGGGTGCCACCACCCTGCGATTGGAAGCCTACACTGGAGCTTACATGCAGCAACAGGAAATCAAGGAAATGCAGACAGTGGGGACTCTGTGCAAGTGTATTTCATAATGGTCTAGTAACCACATCTCTTGCAATTTTAAATTTTAATACTGAATCTTAAATATCAGAACTTCCCCATTTTTTCATTATAGTACATCAGTGCTAATGTTATATTCAGCAGCTCTCACTGTAGGTTAAGATGGAATTGCCATACTATTCTTAGACTTTTTTTTTTTTTTTTTTTTGGTGGAACTGGGCATTGAACTCAGGCTCTTGTGTTTGCCAGGGAAGAACTTATTCTACTGAGCCATCTCCCCAACCCCTATTCTTAGACATCTTCAGCTCAAAATAATTTACAAGTACCTTCTGACAAAAGGGTCAGCTTGACAGAAAGAAAAAAATGTGTCAAATTCTTGAACTCCCATAAGGAAACATGATTCTCTAAGTAAGTACTTCACTACCAAACCTTGAAAATTTAAAAACTTTTTATTGTTAATAGTTTATTTATAATTCTTCTAATTGATTTTACACTAATTTTAGAAACAGAAATATTCCTTATCTGGGACATCACTGAGTGGTAAAACAAATCCACTAGCTAAAATACAATAACTGCCCTTATTATATCAACTGATACATAACTACAGGAAGGTCCTCAAAATATGAAGATGACCTGCAGAACACCTTTTTATGTTCTCCTTTGTCTTCGTCTACAGCCTCTCATACAAATGTTCTAAGCACTGGCTGCATTTTCTTCTCTTTGCAATTATGTGCCTCATCACCTATCATGCTTCAGCAATTTTGATCATTCCTGAAGTCACTGATTCCTTCTTTTTTCTTAGATTTTTCCCTCCCTCCTTGCATTACAGCCTTAATCTACTTTCACTAGGAAGATTCTTTTCTAAATTTTTACTAATACATATGTTGTGATTTTTTATATCCTCCAAAACAAATAAGATAGTCTTTTGTTGAAATTATTTTCAAATATTTAATTATGAAGAAAAATATGTGAAAGGAATGGTTTCAAAGTAAGGGGCACAAATGGCCACAAATTCAAATGCTCTGATGATCAAACATGAACTATAATGAAGCAGAATGGTGAGAAACTTTGGAGACTGGCCTTTTTATTTATTTGTTTTCCTTTTGAGTTCTTATACTAAGGAAACAATACAATATTTACACATGTGGGTCTGGTTTATTTCACTTTTGAGTATATCTTGAAGTTGCATCCCCTTATATATGAAGCCTTCGAGTTTATCATTCTTTATAGCTGAGTAATACTCCATTGCATAAAAATACCATATCTTTTTCATCCATTCCTCAGATGACAGACATTTTGGTTTTTTCCAAGATTTGGCTATCACAGGTTGTGCTGTTATAAACTTAGGTGCACATACATCACTATGATATGATGTTTTCAGTTCTTTTGGGAAAATTCCAAGAAAAAGGATAGCTGGATTGAATGGGATTTCCAGTCCTAGCTTTTTGAGGAGTATCCACATGGATTTCCATAATGGTTGCACCAGTCTACATCCCCACCAGCAGTGGAGAAAGGTTCCTTTTTCCCCACAGCCTCTCCAACATTTGTTGTTGGTTGATATCTTTATGATAGCCATTCTTTCTGGGGTAAGATGGTATCTCAGTATTGTTTTAATTTGTGTTTCATGAATGGCTAATGATGTGGGGCATTTTATCATGTATTTATTTGTTACTTATAGTTCTTCCTCTGAGAAGTGTGTGTTCATCTCGATATCTCTATTTTTAGTTTCATTTCCACCAATAGTGTAGATTCCTTTTTTTCTCCATCTTCACCAACATACACACACACACACACACACATATATAGTGTGTATATGTGTGCACTCATATGCGTGTTCTTAATAATAGTCCTTCTAGTGAGGATATGATGGAATTTCAATGTGGTTTTGATTTGCATTTCATTAATGGCTAACAAGAATATCAATCAACAAATGGGACCACATCAAATTCATGTTTGACACTAATAGATCATTAGTAGCAATTCTTTTGAGACAAGCCTATTCAGTTCATTTGACCAATTATTATTATTATTATTATTATTATTATTATTATTTTAATTTTTTGGTATCAGGGGTCAAACTCAGAACCTTGCACTTGCCAGGTAGGCACTTGTGCTACTGAGCTATCTCCCCAGCCCCTTTGACCACTTATTAATAGAGTATATTTTTTTTTGGTGTTAATTGGTTAAGTTCTTTATATATTGTGGATATTCTCTATTGGAAGATTAGCTAACGTGTTTTTTTCTTCCATTTTGTTGGTTATCTCTTCAGTTTGTTGACTGTTGCTTTTGTTGGTTGTAAGACTTTAATTTGACGTAGCCTCTGTTGATTTTCAGTATTATTTTCTGTGTTACTGGAGTCCTATTCAGGGAAGTCTTTGCTGGTGCCTGTAGGTTCAAAGTGTTTATTCTGGTTTTTTTCTCTGGCAGTTTCAAAATTTCTAGTCTTATATCAAGATCCTTGATTCATTTTTATTTGATTTGATTCCAGGGTAAGAGACAGGAATCTAGTTTCAATCTTTTGCATGTAGAAAGCCAGTTTTTCCAGTACCAGTTCTTAAGGAAGTTGTATTTTTTCCAATATGGTTTTGCTGTCAAACATCCGGTGGCTATAGGTGCACAGCTTTGTTGTTGTGTCTTCTGCTCTGTTTCATGGGTCTACACGTCTGTTTTTCTAAGCACAGCTTCAGCTTACACTGGATGTTGCCGTAGGGTAATATAGGCTCTATCTGGCTAGGTCTTCCATTTTTTTCAAAGTAAACCACAAATCCATATATTATATGACCTGTCTCAGTTTTAAAATAAGGGCAACTAATCCAAACATTTTTCTAACTCTTTTCAGACCGTAACGGGCCATCTTTTTACCTTGGGTAAAGAAAAAAATGTGGTATGTAAATTCCTTTAACACTTGTTACTCAACAGCCTGATTCCAGTGACTCCTCTATTTCTTTTTCTTTTTTCCCTATTCTTTGAAGTCCTATACATTATAGGCTTTCTATGTGATTACACTGCTGGTTTCCATATCCAGTTGTCTACCATTCAAAATGTCAACATAACAATTACATGCTCATACCTGTGTGGCATTCATGACTCTTGGGTACTCTGTGATTTGGATACTCAAAATAGAGTGAAAAGTACAGGCTTGATCTAACAATAGCTTTCATAGGGTAGTATTATGACCCTCCATGACAGAAAGTGTCCTTGCAAAAGGCTTACTTAGAAGTGGGTTTTGTTGTTGTTGTTTCCATAGATTTTTCTAGCACCATGACTATTACGTCCACATTTGATAGCTAGATTGAATAAAACAACTTTTCTGGTTTGAAATGTTTTTAGTGTGAAGGAGAGAAAAAGAAAGGGAAATTTTTGTTAGCTATTTAAAATTAGTCTGGGGATGCCAATATTCCCTCAAAGCCAAGCCTCAGGCTAAATGGCTTTTCTGAAAGTTTCTATTTTTACCTTTCAAACACTGTTCCCACTTGTTCTCATACAAGTTTTCTCAGCACCATTTGTTAAAAAGACTGTCTTTTCTCCATTGTAAGATTTTGCTGTCAAAAAATCAGATGCCTATAGTTGCACAGGCCTATTCCACTGTCTCCATGTCTATTTTTGTTCTCACATGGCCTTTTGTCCACACACATCAGTTATGCTGAGGCCTCCAGGCACCAGTGGCTCTGGTACCACCCAGAAATGAGTGCAGACAACCAGCCAGTGTGAACCTGACCCCTCCTCAAGCCCTGTGGGATGCTGTTGGACTGTGAGCAGGATTGTGGTATTTTGTCTTCCTCTGTAGCAGCAGTGACTTGTGGTTGAGTAATCAGCAAAGAGTTTCGTATAAAATTAGGGAAAATAGAAGTATGCTTAAAATGGCAGGTTTTCCCTATGATTTAGTTCGGTAAGTGGCAAATGGAAGAGCAATATTTTCCAGCTCTGAAAGTATGGAGATGGTGTAAACCGTACAAAAATACGTTTTTGATAGTCTGAGTGAGTTGTGAACATGAAGGTAAGCACTTTCTTATTTTCTAAGATACTATGAGAAAATTCCTTGTCATTTATATTTATTGCAATAGTAAAACAAGACACAACTTGACTATCACACATGTTTAAGACTTAGACTCTGAATCTGATTATATCTATCAGGAGACAGAATCTATGCCAATTATTTAAATGGCAAGAATTTAATAGAAGGTGATATTAATTAGAAATGAAGTTGCTATCTAAGTAACTAATAGGATTTAAAAAATACTGCATAGAGGTGACAGCTCCCATCTGCTAGGACTGAAGGATTAAAGAAAAGGGGCTTAAATTATTAAAACTCAGAAGAGGTACAGGTGGAGTTGAAAACCAGAGCTTAAGGCTAGATCTGGAAAAGCTCTGATAGATTGGGGATGATGTCTGGTAGGGGTAGGCTGTGAATCTGCTTTGAAGAGTGTTGGAGAAATGGCAACAACAAAGAACAACTGCTGTAGGGACAAAGAGGGTACCTAGAGCTATGCTAGGTACACCCCAAGGAGGCAGGAAGTCTTTGAGCAGAAGTGAGTCCCTTGTCCCCTCACCTGGCACTCTGCCTCCGGGGATAGTGCTGGCAGATCCAGGGGCTGTGCAGAGTTGCACTGCAGCATCAAGCATGGAGCATAGAAAACAGTTGGGGTCTCTTCACACAGAGTGAGTGACTGATGCAATGGTGGCTCACCTAGTACTTTATAAAGCTCAAGGGAGAAAAAGCTTTTATTTTCTTAAAGAAAAATATCATTACATATATTTTTTCTGTATTTTAGGGAAGGGTCTACAGGTGTTCAGGGTCTCACTACTAGATTGATCTGCCTGCTTACAGCCTCCCAAGAGCTGGGATTACAGGTGCATGCCACCACGCCCAGTCTCAATTGCAGTCTCAGCATGGCAGGCCCAGGGATCGAATCTTGGGCCCCTGCATCTGCTTGCAGGTGCTTTAATCCACTGATCTATTTGGTCCTCTCTTCATTGCAAATATTTTGAAAAATATCTCTAGGAAGAGAAGTATTGTAAAGCAATTCCTTAAGAACCACTGGCTCAATAATTATAGTTTCAAGTATTTTATTTCTCATTTTCAGGTAAAAGTATATATTTTAAGATATATTTAAGATAGTTGAGCTGGGGAGATAGCTTGGGGGTCTAAGCACCTGCCTGGTAAGTGCAAGGACCCAGATTCAATCCCCAGTACTGCATGCTGTGCCGGCCCTGTGCTGAGCTGGCAACTGAGACTGGGTGTAGTGGAGCACATCTGTAATTTCAGTGCTGGGGAGGCGGAGGCAGGAGCATCACTACAAGTCTGAGTTTAGCAAGACTCTGTACCAAATGAATAAATAAAAGATTTTTTTTTTTTTTCGGAACCGGGGATTGAACTCAGACCCTTGTGCTTGCCAGGGAAGCACTTATTCTACTGAGCCATCTCCCCTGCCCCAATAAAAGATTAAAAAAAAAAAAGATAGTTTTGCTCCTGAACATATATGGTGCCAATGTTTTTTATTAATTTTATTGAGAAAGAAGTAGCAATGAGACAATTTCAAAACAGGTTAATAGGACAGTTACAATAATTAATACATTGCATATTGTTGTCTTCCTACCAGTTATTCATGGTACAAGATGCAGACATGATATCATGTCTAAAAACTATAAGTACAAATCTTTCTTCTCATTGAACCAAGAGAAAGTAGCTGTATATCTATGCTAACTATTTTGCATATACAGATAAATATTTTTTTCACTACAAAATGGTCTATCATATTTTTTTTTACTTTTACCATTTTATTGATTTTTTCCCTATTCACATCTAAAACAACAGCAGAAGAAACCAGTGTTCAGTCTCACTCTGGGTTGACTGCCCCAGGACGGCCGGAAGAGCACGCTAATGTACTCCTCTGCACAGTGCCTGAATGCACCACGGAGCAGGTCAGGTTCCCACCACCTTGCGGCTCAGACAAGCCTTGCTCCAAGCTCGGGGCCTCCTGCTCTCACCTGTACCTTTGGGCTAGGTCAAGGAAAGGTGGAGAGGGAAAGAGGAGCACAGCGGGCTCTGCCTTGGCCTCCCCTTGCCCCCCAGCCGGCCGGCCAGGGTTCCCTGACATCTGGTCCCCACCACCTCTCTCCCTCCTCCCTCTTGCTGTAAGACCCGCTGCTGTCACTGTCACATAACAGGGATCCAGTCCACCAGGGGTAGGTGGTACGGGCCCCACCCTTTCCTGAGCTACAAGAGGAAGCAGCAGCTTGGCAACGTTCCCTCCGCCACACCTGTGATAGGGAGGCACCGTAAGAAGGTGGTGCAGGCGTTTTCCTTGCTGAGGCTTCTGAGGGTACATAAGCCAGGCACTCCAGCGTCTGGGCACAGTGGCTTTACTTCCCCCTTTTGAACTTCCCCACCACCCCTGTCTTTGCCTTCTTCTTCGCGGACCCCTTGGGCTCTAGTTCCTTGTGTTTGGCTGAAGAAGGTGAGCCAGTCACCTTGAATTTGTCCAGGTGGCCCTGCATGCTGCCCTGGCTGCTCTTGTTCAGCTGCCGGACAGCGTAGCAGATCCGCTCCTCAGAGAACTGTTTCTCACTGCACAGGAACTTGACCAGCTCCTCCTCATCGGGCTCACTCCACTTCAGTTCCAGACTCGGGGTCCAGCTCCTCTGGCTCCAGGAAGAGCTGCTGAGTCTCCCTGTGCAGCCAGTGCTCCAGCATGGGGTGCTTGCTGGGGTCGAGCCACCGCACAATCTCCTCGATACCCTTGTGCTTCTAGATGAGGTCCACAGCGCACTTGGGCCCGATGCCCCAGATGCTCTATAGTAGTCACTGTCCAGAAGGATACACAGATTGACAAAACTACTCCTGGGTCAGGCCCAGCGCCTGCAGGATGTGACTGAGGTGGAACTCCTGGATGGACAGCTTCTTGGCCTCTCTGGCAGTCAGGAGTCGCGTGAACACAGGGCTGCCGAAGATGAGGCAGTCCATGTCCTCAGTGGCTGCAGCATTTACTTGTAGCTTTTGGATCTGATAAAGTCAGTCAAATCCCCTCAGGATTTATACTGGAAACGTGTACAGCACCTTGTAGATCTTTTGTCAGTGTCAGCCGTGTGGATGAGTCACGGCCATTGCTTGACCAATTTGCTCTCTGTGAAAGCCTGAGAGAATGTTTTCTCTCCATGTGACTCTCCTTAGGCACACTCTACATCGTCAGTCACTTTCCTCTGTGGCCTCATAATCTTCTTGATCAGAAAATTTGGGACACCACTGAGTTATAGGATGTTATAGTACAGGTCCTCTTATGTTGTGAGTCCTCACTCACCTAAATACAGTGCCAAATTTAAAAGAAAAGAAAAGAAAAAGTTAGTTCAACTCACAAATTCAAAGACCCAAGCCAAAAATGGGCATCTGGGACAAATACACACTTCCTAGATGAAGGAATACAAATGGTAAATAAATGTGAAAAAAAATGCTCAATCTCACAGACATTCAAGAGATGCAAATTAAAACAGTGAGATTCCACCACATTCCACAAAGAATCACTATCATCAAGAAATCAATCAAGAACAAATACTGGAAGGATTATGGTTAAAAAAAAAAAAAAGCCCTTCTCCATTCTTGGTGAGAGTGTAGACTGGTGCAACCACTGTGGAAATCAGTGTGGAGATTTCTCACAAAAGTAGGATTGGAGGTCCCATTCAATCCAGCTATTTCTCTGCTGGGTATCTTCTGAGAAGAATAAAAACATCATACCACAGTAACATATGAGGACCCAAGTATATAGCAGCACTATTTGTAATAGCTAAATCTTAGCAACAACCCAAACGCCCATCAATTGAAGAATGGATAAAAATTGTGGCCTTTTATATAATTGAGTACTACTCAGCCATAAAGAATAGTTTGACACTTTTATAGGTAAATGAATATAACTTGAGATCATACTCATAAGTGAAAAAAATCAGACACATATGTATAAACATTGTGTTGTCTCCCTAGTGCAAATAGCTCCTACAAATGACCACATACTAGCTCATAGAAAATGCTTAAGTAAATGTAAAGTTATTAAAATTATCCCATGCATATTATCATATAATATGGCAATGAAATTGGAAATCAATGGCAACAGAACTGACAAGAACTTCATAAACACATGGAAGTTAAATAGCACCTTTCTGAACAACCAATGGGTCAAAGATGTAGAATTTAAACCATTTCTATAATTAATTATAATAACAATACTATAGACTAGAGCTTATGAGACACAATAAAGCAGTCCTTAGAGGGAAATTTGCAGTGGTGAATACTCATGTCAGGAAATCAAAGCATGTACAAATAAACAACTTAATGGTGAACCTGAAACTACCAGAAAAAAAAGGCAAGCCAACCCATAAGATCACACAAGGGAGGAGATAATGAAGATCAGAGAAGAAATTAATGCATTGATTACTAAAAAATAATACAAAGAATCAATGAATTAAAGAATTGGTTCTTTGTAAGATCAAATCAAATCACAAACCCTTACCCAAACTTATCAAAGAAAGGAAAGCAAAATCTCACATCCGTACAGTTAAGAATGAGACGGGTAAAACCACAACAGACCCTGAAGAATTCCAGAAGATCCTCTATACCTACTTTGAAAACTTGTATTTTAATAAGATGGAAAATGCGGAAGAGATGGACAGGTTCTAGGATACATATGAATTATCAAAGTCAAACCAAGAAGATATAAAAATCCTAAATAAAACAATATCAATCAATGCATTTGAAGATGTAATTAAAAACATACCAACAAAGAAAAGCCTAAACCCTGATGAATTCACTGCTGAATCCTACAAGAAATTTAGAGAAGACCTTATACTGCTACTTCTCAAACTCTTTAATCAAATTGAAAATGAAGCAATACTCTCAAATTCAATACTTTTTATTCCTGGAAGCTTATATTACCCTGATACCAAAATTGGAGAAGCACTCAACTAAGAAATAGAATTATAGATCAATCTCCCAAATGAATATAGATGCAAAAATCCTCAATTAAATACTGGCAAACAGAATTCAGCAAATCATCAAAAAGATTATGTACTATGATTAAGTGGGATTCATCTGAGGGATTCAGGGATGGTTTAATATACATATATCAGTAAATGTAAAACACTGTAATAACAGAGGCAAAGACAAAATTATATAATTATCTAGTGGATGCAGAAAAAGGTTTTGACAAAGTCCTCATGTGAGAAGCTGAAAGAGTAAATAAGATCCCAAATGTACAATAGATATTGTAAAATGGGAAGAAGCTATTAAAAAGGAAAGAGAAACTGTGATACAGGAAGAAAGGAAGGAAGGAAGGAAGGAAGGAAGGAAGGAAGGAAGGAAGGAAGGAAGGAAGGAAGAAG
>NW_004524616.1:16712800-16736324 GCF_000260255.1 Octodon degus | reverse complement strand
AATTAAGATAGTTATGCTACTAGTTCCTCTTAGTTTATTGAAAAAAAAGGTTTGTGCTAATATTGTTCATACAATATTCCATCCCTATATCTTGTACTATGAGTAACTACATTGAAGATAACAATACACAATGTATTAATTATTGCTATTCTATTATTTTGTTTTGAATTTTTTTTGGAAGTCTTTTCTCTTTAAAAAACAGCTATAATGGCACAGCAAAAGAAGAAATTTTTAAAAAGGAGATCTTGACACTTGAAATATTACTGTTAGAATTCATGTTGTGCTAAAACAAGCTTTATTAAAGTGTAAATTAATCTAAATTACTTGGCTTTTCATGTAAGTGACCTCTAAAAAACAGATGAAATATTAATAGATATTTCCCCTACAAGAATAGAACCCAAGGTACTCTAGAGCTGATATGGTGACCCTCCATATGGAAACTCCAGGCCATCCAGGTCTCCGCTCTGTCCTGGCAAGGTGGACACAGTCTGGTGCAAGGTAGCACTAGTGTTAAGATAAGGAAGAACAGTTGATTGTCCCCCCACCCCCACTCTTCACAAACATCTCACAGGTCTCACCAGTGCTGACACTAGCTACAAAGGAACTGGCAGACTTCAATTGCAAAACATGTGCCCAGCTTATGATTAGGGTTGTGTTAATTTGAGGAAGTTGAGCAGAATGACCTTCAGTAGGAAACTGTCTCTGCCAGACTCTGGGAGGGAGTCATTAGTCACCAGCCCTGGAGTGAATAAGCCTATCATCTCCTTTCTACAAATCAGGTTTCTTAAGCAAGAAGGACCAGGGAGTATATGAGGATACCAGGCCGGGGGAGTGGAGCTGCAGAGTGGACTGAACAAAGAATACTGAAAACAAACTAGTTTCATTTTGCAATTCTATTAAGGCTCAGCATTTACTCAGCTTTTTCTAACATACTTCTATGTAAAGAGCTTGGATTTTACACTAATAAAAAGAGTGGCCATGTCATGTACCAGTTATATTTATTTTATTTCAAAGTCCTCAAATATTTCTTAAGAGGTTTAATCACACTTTTGGTTGTATTCTTTTCCCCCTCCCCCCTTTTCTTAAATAAAAAGACCTTCTAATGCCAAAATGGGTTTTGGATTTACATGGTTACTGCATTCATCTCTGTGAGTTTGTTTCTGTCTTCCCATGAACCCCAAAGGGAATGGAAAAAAGACATCATATTGATAAAATGTGAGCCTTCCAAGACATTCTTTAAATGTCCAATGTGCAAATATGGTCAAAATAAAACATTCAGTCCAACTGAGTGAACATTTCTCCACAGATGCTTGGAGAGAAGTTGGCTGGCTTTGCAAAGTGGTTCTCTTTATAAACTAGCAACATGGCTTTATGATGTGTCTGGGTGACAGGCCAATTTCTTAAGTGTTTTAAGTATATGTATTTAGTATTTTCCTGCTTTTAGAACTAACTGAGTAGAGCAACTGACAGTGCTGTGCCACGGCACATTGCCTTAGCCAAGCCACTGGCAGATGCGGCACAAACTGCTCCATCAGACATGCCAGCTGCCAAAGAGTTCACTGGCTTTCAGCTACCTCATCTTTTATTCTTCGATTCTTTGTATCATGATAAGAGAGAAATTTCAGGAAGAAAGGGATAGTAACCAAAAAGATGAAGACTCAAATGGAATTTTAAAAGGTTCTGTCATGTTTGCTTAAAGAATGTTTTCAATACACAAGTACTGTGCACAGCAAAGTTCTGGCACTAATGAAAATGAGTTCTGATTGCAAATGGAGCACTCTGGCCTTTGTGGAAACCTTCACTTTTACCCTGGGCCCATAAAGACAGACACAGCAGCACCCTTCTAAGCTGCCCCCTGCTCCAGTCCTCACCCTTGGCTGGGTATGTACACTCCCTGTAAGATGGTGGTGAGATCTGTACTCTGCTTCATTCAAGAAAATAACTTTTATCTAGAAAACCACATATGTAGCAAAATGAAATGATCTGCTGCTTAGGGAAAAAACCTGGTCTTCTTGAAGCCCCAGTCTTCTTTCTGCTTTTTCCATCTGTGCAGCCTGTCCCCTCCCTTCTGCCTGTCCTTCTTCTAGAAGGGAGCACAATGGCTGATGAGAACTTAGTTACCTTCCCAGCAGGCATATGAATAGGACATTAAAACAGGCTTACAAAGTAAAGGGAAGAAGTCCTGCTGGTAGAATTTAAAAGGAATGAATAATGGAAAGAACTGCACATGGGAGCCAAAGAGGGCTGGAACTGACTCCAGTTCTGTCATTTAGAAAGTGTCTTGGGCAACTTCTTTTCTGAGTCACAGTTTGTTTATAAAATTGAACTAATACCTGCTTCATTGTACTTTGATAATTAACTGAAATTATGTACATAAAAATCTAGTGCAATATGTGGCACACAAATTTTACTGTCTTACTTCATTAGGAGGGAGACATAAGAGTTGTAGGAACAAGTCATGGGGCTTTCTTAGTATTCTAACCTGGGAACAGAATTGACTGTGAGTATGTGTGTGCTTTGGAAATATAGAGTTTAAGGGAAGGGAGGTTCGTGGATTATACTGATTTTTCTTTTCCTTTTTCAATGGGTCTCACTACACAGCCCAGACTCATAGTGATCCTCCTATTTAAAGCCTCCCCAGTGCTGGGATTACAGGCATGCACCACCATGCCTGGTCTCAGTGGCTGGCTCAGCATGTGGTGCTGGGGATCAAACCCCAGATCCTGTGCTTGCCTAAGCAGGCACTTACATTTGCTGAGCTATCTCACCAGCCCTGAACTGATTTTTCTAATCTGTATTCTTCAGTACTCTAAGTATGTGAACTTTCTGGCATAAGGGAGAAATGGGAAAACAAATCAAAAGGGCCTTGTTAAACAAGAAACCAGAATAATAGAGTAAAGTGGCTTGGGAGCTATTTCACCCATGTGCCAATAAAACTTAGTGAAATGTTTATCCTGTTTCTTATGTTCTCTAGGATCCACTTTCTCCTCTGGAGGGTACAAATCAAGTGATAAATTTTTCTGAGTTTCACTTTTTTTTGTTGGCCACTGTTTGGGGCCAACACATTTTTTAGCCACATGTGTTAATATCACTGTCTTAGGATGTGTCAAAATGAAGAATAACTTCCTTCCCTGTGCCAGACCTGATCTGATACTCTCAACTGCAAAGATTCAGATTTGTCTTGGCACCAAAATCGAGGCACTAGCTTTGATCTCAGTGTCTTGTTTCTGTGTCGCCTGACCTGCACTGTTCACTTGTCTGAGTTCCTGGGTTGGGGTGGTATGCAGAGCCTGGTCTTCCTTCAGGTGCAATTCCTGCTGTAATCCAAAGGACACTTTAGTGAAAGGCCGTGTCCGCCCTTTTGGCTGGCCTGGGCAGCAATAAATGAAGAGAAATTGTCTTGGACAAAATATAAATTAAGAAAGCTTGCATGACTGCTAATGGTAATGAATGCCTGTTTTCACAGATACACACATGGGAAATTGAAATACAATCATTGTGATCAGATTTTACTCATTAAATTGCAAAACAGTATGTACTTCATGATTCAAGCAGGTTTCAGCTGACCTGTGTGTTGTCCCATGTGTAGCCCAAGTTCAATCCCTGGCAAGTGATGTGAGAAAATATCCGTAAAAAGTCACGCGAAAATATTGCAAAGATTGTGGGGCTGTGTGGGCTTCAGCCTGGACACGACAGCGCTAGAGTCTGTTAGCCATCTGGGAGATGAACAAGGTGTTTTGTTGAGATTTCTGAAAACAATCTTCGGGTATAGATTGTCAGCTCCTGCTAAATTCACTCATAGCCCTTCCTGTGATAAAAGCTACTTAGGCTTCTGCCCATAACACCATCTTTTTCATCCTGCCCGGCTTTTCTGGTTCATTTAAGAAAAAGAATGGCCAATTTTTATAGGAAGTATTTTAAAGACACACATATTGAAAACAAGAGTGAATTTGAACCCAAAATGCATCACACTTGACCATCC
The DNA here is from genome assembly GCF_000260255.1 of Octodon degus. NCBI lineage: Eukaryota > Metazoa > Chordata > Mammalia > Rodentia > Octodontidae > Octodon > Octodon degus. Next base: position 16,732,342 of record NW_004524616.1, on the reverse strand, counting down.
TCATTCCATGGAAGATAGGCAGCTATTTCACAGGGTTCTTTGCTTTACAAATTTCAATAAAATTGGTATCACTAATACTAGTGGAAACTTTTTTATTTTAAAAAATATATTAAGAAGTCCACAGGCTTATACAACTGTCACAGGGATCCATGCCACTAAACGCTAGGAATCCTTGAGACGTAGGAGGTATTTCTACACGATCTCTTGATTTCTTTCTTTTTCTAATTACTTTTGAGAGACAAAGAGCAATGAGACAGGTTCAAAACATTAGTAGGACAGTTACAATAATTAGTACATTGCATATTGTTGTCTTTGTAGTATTTATTCACAGTACAAGATGCAGACATGATATCCTGTCCAAACACTATTAGTACAAATCTTTCTTCTCACTGAATTAAGAGAAAGTAGCTATATATCTATCCTATTTTGTGTATACAGATACAAAATGGTCCTTCATTTGTATCCCCTTTTTTTGTTTAGCTTTGTCAGATATGGGTATTCTGTTGCCATTTAAATATTGTAGGTATGTGAATTCAGCAAAATAATCCAATAGAGTCCAGTAGTCCATACTACGGATAAAAATCTCTTGATTTCATTAATCCAGTTTTCCCAGTTCCCAATTGTCTTCCTCAGTTTCACAACCCTGGGCTGAGTCTTGGTTTGTTTCTCTGGATCAGTGTTGTGCTGGCTTTGTTAACCTTTGGGCAGAACACTGCTTTCAGTACAGCAACAGTACAATTCATAAATAAAAATATTTTCACATTTATTTTAATGTTTGTTGACCAAATCACATGTGCTGATTGTTATGCAAACCAAAGAGAATACAAGGCCAGTTAAGAACAGATATGCCTTCTATCAGTTGATGATCTAAGGAGTCTGTGTGTGTGTGTGTGTGTGTGTGTGTGTGTACGTGCGTGCATGCATGCATGCAAGTGCGTAATAACTTCTTGATTTATTCTCCCACTTCACTCCACAGATCTTTGAGACAACTCAGGTTCAGTGCGGACTTCCCGACCTCACAGACTGCTGCCTTACGTGGAAGCTGAGCAACAGTCTTCAGGTCCATGCCACACTGGCAGCAGCAGCATGCGCCCTCAGCACAGCCAACCTTACTACCCTTCACTGTAATCTGGAGCCCAGAATGAGTCTGGCCTGAAATTAGACCAGGTACTAAAGAAAACCTTCTTTGTTAATGGAAAGAGGAAAAGAGAAAAAGATTTCCAACCAGCTGCAACAAATGTTCTGCCGCTCTAAGGAGCCTACCTTCTTTATTGACCAAGCTGTGCTGTCTCCTGACTCCTACTCTAACCTTTTGCCAGAAGTAGAGTGTATCAATCCCATTGAAAAACTAAAGACAAGTACTCAGCCAAATAGACCTGGAACAGTAATACTTTCAAAACAGTCTAGTAGAACTATGTCTGAAGGCCAGCCTCATCCCCCAGTAATACTGTCCCGCAGGCCTGGGCTCCGGATATGCTACATCTGTGGCAGAGAATTTGGGTCACAGTCACTTGCCATTCATGAGCCCCAGTGCTTGGAGAAGTGGCGTATTGAAAACAGCAAGTTACCGAAGCACCTGAGGAGGCCAGAACCCTCCAAATCACAGCCCGGCAGTGGCAGTGGGACCTACAGTGTTCAGGCAGCAAATGAGGCAGCGTTCCAGAGTGCCCAGGCCCAGCTGGTGCCATGTCAGTCCTGTGGCCGCACATTCTTGCCAGATCGTCTCCTTGCTCACCAGAGAAGCTGCAGGCCAAAGGGTGAGGGTCCCAGAACATCAAACCTCAACAGTTCTGACAATCTTACTAGCTTCAGGAAAATGTCTAGTGGTATCCCAGCCAGACCAAGGACTCTCACCTGCTACATTTGTGGGAGGGAATTTGGCACTCTGTCCCTTCCTATTCATGAGCCCAAATGCCTACAAAAGTGGAAAATGGAAAACGACCGGCTCCCCAAGGAGCATCGCCAGGCACCCCCACAGAAGCTTGAGACCCTTGCGTCTATACAGTCTAGCAAAGAAGGCTCAAACCACACCCAGCTTGTGTCCTGCATAAACTATAGCCAGACCTTTGCCCCCAGTGACCTTCAGGAACAACAGAGAAGTTGTAAAGCTCAACCTGCTGTACCAAAAGTTCAGAATTTGGACTTAAGGAGCAAAAGTAACCTAAATACTCCCACCAGTTCTGAGCAGCAAAAGAACATGGCAACACCCAGTATACCTAGTAAGGTAATTAGTGCTATATAAGATGCATTAGCTGTACTTGGGGGTACATTCTGCCTCCAGGGTAATGAGAGAAAACCGTGCTCTAAGTTAGCTGCTTCTCTCGTCGGGATGTCTCATTTCTGCCTCAATGTAGCCTGTCCAAGTTGACTCCTGTTGGATTCCAGAGTCTCTATCTCTCTTGGCAGAGTAAGTTTAAGAATATCTTTGCCTAATGGGTTCATATTCTTCTTCAGTCCTGCTGCCTAAAGGAGAGACAGACTTCTTTCATGCATGACCCCTCATACCAATAACCCTTGGGAGAGATTGTTATTTGAACATGAGTCATTGATGCTTTGTCTACATTACAGAAATATAATTCTCATTCCAACAGCCGAAATTTATTGTTGGTTCATTTTAGTCATCTACCTTAGGAATTCATTTCTGGCAATGTCAGGTTACACTGAGTTTATCTTACTAAAATAGAATCTGTGTCAAAAACCTCAAATGACTTTGGCAATAATTAAGCATTGGAGTACCTTCAGAATACACATGCTCTGCAAATACAGCATGCTTTTTATTTTAAAGCACATGATTATAAGTGGAACACAATCCCAGAACAGACACTGAGACAACTAGTCATATGTTCACAGTTCTGGGAGGCATACAGTCCACCAGCTGCTCTAAACTCTGGGTTGGACTGATCACAGGGTCCTGACCCTCAAGACAGGTCACTCTAAGGAAGCACAATCCCAGGTATGTCTAACCTGAATCGTGAAATTATTTGGCTTTTATACTCTTATCATCAACTACAATTGGGTAGGCATGGAGGGTGGCTACACACAAGAAAGGGTATATAGTCCATACTCTCTACCCTGTAGGCAAGCCAGAAGGTGAATGTACTTTTATCAAAAGGTCAAAATAGGAGATGATCAGCCTCTCCTTTATGGCTTACTACTTAAGTAAATGCCCAACATGCTCGAACTCCCAAAATCACAGCTTTTCAGTAGCAAGGGGTCCTAAAGTCTTCAGGAGCTAATAAGTTTTTAAATTGTTTTAGTGGAACAAAAGCTATTCAAGCTATTGTAAAATATTAAGTTAGAGGGATGAGAAGACATCTTTTATTTTTAATTTATTCTTTAACCTTATTTTATTTCTTTGGAGACTGTCTAGTCTATTCCTAAGTTGCATGCTTAAATGAAATGACTGGATTTTCTGGTTTAGTAGATTCCAAGACAATGATTCTAAAACCAAAGAGTCAGACTAACAGATGCTGGCAAGTTTTCCTATGACCATTGAACTAGAAAATGGCTAGTTTCTTTGCCTAATGAAAACCCAAACTCTAAGGTGTGACATGGGCTTCAAGCTGGTCTCATAAATATGATCTGTTTTTCCCATCTTCCAGCTGCTGCTTTTCTTCCAAAATGTGTGGGGTCTGGAATCAGAGAGTAAAAAGATCTCTGTCAAGGTCATAAATCAAAAACTCTCTTAGCATTCTAACTTACAAACCCTGTTTTTTGATTGTATACATTTACCCAAACGTTATTAGAGAGCTAGAGATAGAGTGGTGTGGTTATTGTAGTATATTTTGTGTTATAATTCTGGAGCCAACAGGGTGAGCACAGCCTGTTCTCACTCAGTCACGACTGCTAGAGGAGCCTGGCTCATACCACAGGTGACACCTTCCTGACTCACCCAGTCATCTGGAGGAGAAAATGTCAGAAGGAAAAGGCAGCAGTGGCCCCTCAGTAATTGTGCATGCAGATAAGAGCCAGGGGGTCCCTGGAAGCCAAGGCTGTGGCCAAGGGCTTCAAGTCTTGCTCTCAGGCCTGACCCCCATATGTCGTTGAGCAGCTGGCACCCACAATGTCAGAGGGGCACTGGCTGCTTTGGGAACCATGGAGGCCTCAATGGAGGACACAGAAATGTCATCCAATGTATAGCCTTCAAAGTTTCCAGATGAAAACTTTTCATTACCACATACAAAACAGGGTTGATTACTTAAGATGAAAGAAAGCCTTAGGCTTCAAAATTCCTAAGTTCTCTGACCTTGGCAAGTCATTTCCCATCCCCCCACTTTCAGCACTAAACCCTTTGTTCACAGTACTGCTTTCTTTTTCTTCATACCACGTGAACTTTAGAATGTAGTGCAGTGATTCATGGGCTCTACATAATGAGTACTACCCTGTACTACATCCAGTGCATTTCAGAATCACATCTGCCCATGACAGCTGACTTTTGGCTCATGGTGGTGCGAATGCACTTACAATGTTCTGCTTTTACAATGTCAGCTTCATCTCTTCTCTGTCTGAACAGCTTTCCTCTAGGACTCTTGGCCTGACTACAGATTAGAATCTGCTGTCTTTCCTTTCTCAAGGGGCTCAGCATGAATTCAGATAAAGGAAACACTTTCAGAATCATGAGTGTGGTGTTTGAAAAACAATTTACTCTAGTCAGGTGACAATGATTGTTTTACTGACGAAGTATATTGCCCTTTGCTCAGAAAGTTCCTCCAACAGAGAATGATTCAGTTCCCTTATGACACAAATACATTTGAAATTGTTCAATCAAATCTAAGCACAAATAAAGATAAGACAAGCTCTCCTGAGAAATCTTGGTGGGCATCATCTCTGCCCTGTAACCACTGTATCGGTTCAATTTTCCCATTGTTACTGCTTAGCATCTGAGATACAGGCACAACTTACTCTTCAGACCTCACTAAAAAAGCTGTGAAAGATATGAGCAGTATTTAAGAGGAACAGAAGCTTAGGGTTCATTTTGTAAGTGTGGCTTTCTGGGACCACTGCTCTCCCACTCCATGGTAGAATGAGCAGCACAGTGCTGCCCTGCTTTCCTCTGAAAGAAGCAAAGCCTGGATGAACAATACTGAATTTGGAAGGATTTTTTTTTAATGTATGTATTTGGTACAGGGTCTCACTACACAGCTTAGGCTCGTAGTGATCCTCCTGTTTTCAGCCTCCCCAGCCCCGGGATTACAGGTGTGTGCCACCACTCAGTTTCGGTGGCCAGCTCAGCACGGGGCTGGTCCTGCCTGTGGTACCGGGGATTGAAACTGGGTCCTTGTGCTTTGCTGTGTGGGTGCTTAGATCACCAAGCTATCTCCCTCTGTCCCCTGAATTTAGCAATTTTTAAAATATAGTGTTAATTCCAGATAAAATGCTGATGCAGAATACAGAAAACCAGTTTCTTGTGGGGGGAGGGCGGCTCAGCCAACCCTGAGTGTGGGACTGGCATGGCATGTGGTGCCCAAGGATCGAACTGCAGCACCTAAGTTTGACTAAGCAGGTGTGTTAGGCCTCTGCATTATCTTTCCAGCCCCTAGATTATTATTTTGAATGTTAATCTACTTAATAAAAACTTTGATGTTTATTTAATAAATTATTCCTAAGCTATACTGAGGAGTATAATAGATGTCATTATTCCTTATTTGAAGGTAAACAAATAAGTTTTAATAATTGCATTTAATATCTGGCCCTTTTCTAGAAGATGATAATAATTTATTCTTCAACTTTAGATCCTTTTAGGCTAATTGGCACAAAAGTTGTCAGGGTTAAATAAATGTAACTATAAATCAAAACAGGGCTTTTGCCTAATCACTTTATTAGGTAACACTTAAAGTTATCTTATTAGGATTTTTCTGGTAACATAAAAATACTATCCCTAAACATCCTGTCCCATACTATAAAACAAGTGTATTTTCCTTAAGAGACACTATCTTTTCTATAAATGACTGTCTCTCAGAATGTAGTTTAAAACTCCTGGCATCCGCAGGGCTCAGACTGACACAGAGGTCTTCAGCCACATCCCTAGCATCTGGTGCTGCCATCTGCTGTTTTGTTTTAAAGCAATGTTTTCTTCACTATTAAATATATTATGCCTTTCTCCTCTTTGTTTTATTGCCAAATATATTTGAAAAGTTGCCCTTACAATATCTATTGTAAGTTTATAACTATACATATAGCTACTTAGGACTATAAGTATTTATTACAGATTTGATTTAAACAAATGTTCTATACTGGCAAAGAATCACATTCTTTACAACTTGAGTGATCCATGGAGGTGGCAGGGCAGGATGGCCTTGCTCATGCTGTCACACTTTGTATGTCTGTGTGCACATCTGCTAGGTAAGACGAGAGTCCGTTAAATGCCTTTATAACAAAATACCTGATGTTGAAGCTTTTTTTTTTTTTTTTTTTTTTCCGGAACCGGGGATTGAACTCAGGCCCTTGTGCTTGCCAAGGAAGCGCTTATTCTAGTGAGACAGCTCTCCAGCCCAGACATTTATAAAGGACATAAATTCATTTCTCTCAGTTCCAGAGGCTGAGAATTTAAGGGTCAAGGCACCAGCAGGACTGGTATCTCTGGAGAGCTGTTCTCTGCTTCTGAGATGACCCTTGGTGACGGCCTGCTCTGAAGGGAAAGAATGCTGTGACAGAAGAGGTGGAAGGGCCAGTGTGTGCTTCCCTCCTTTAGACAGGTGGAAGGAGTCAGGAATGGGGGATATGGAAGGAGAGGGAAGGGCAACAGGGGAGCAAAGTATTTTATAAGTGTGTATAAAAATGTCAAATTAACTTACTCTTCTGGATATTTAGAATACACTAACAGAAATAAATGTAATTAATTCATTTTTAAAAAGAATGTTGGCTTTGGCTTTGACTCCTTTTATAGGAGTAGAATCCTATTCATGTGGGTGGAGCCTTCATAATTTAATCTCCCAAAATTTCACTGGGGATTAAGTTTTAACGTGAATCTTGGAGAAGACACCATCTTTCAAACTACAGTCTCATCATTTCACCTGTACAAATATTGCTACAAGGTAGATACTATCTTCCCTGATTTCCAAGAGCGAAGGCTGAGGTGAAGCAATTGGCCCCAGTTGCACAATAAGCTCACAGCAAGGCAGTCTGCCCTTTTCATGTCTGTGAGAGAGGAAAAGAGAGATAAGAAAAAAGGATATGATCATCCCGCAAGGCTGGAGTATCAGGTAGAAAAAGGAAAGAAATGTTTATTCAGTACTATTTATCCCTAGGCTTAGCCTAAGTACTAAATATACACTAAATATGTAATCTAAGTACTAAATATATAATATGAATACATTGACTGCATAATCTTAGTACTATTATATAAATATAAATAAGGAATCTGTACAGTTACTGGATTCATGGAGATTTTAGTTCATGTGGGGGACACAGAAATGTAGAAATATGAATATAGAATATATAGACACAATTTCAGGCTGTCATATGACAGTATGAGGTAGATATTCAGGACTTTGGTGGCCACGGTAAACATCAAGGAAGGAGATGTTTCAGATGAGACATTAAAGGGATGAAAGCATTAGCCCACCGCAGATGTGACAGGCAAGAATGGCTGCAAGGGGAAGCATCCAGACTAATGGCAGCATGTGTGAAGGCCCCAAGGGAGGTGGATCTTGCAATAGACCAACCAAGTCCACATGTGGCCAGTGCCTGGTGAAGTTGGGGCAGGCACACAAGAAGAGCATGTTGGGGCAGCAATGCCCTCCCCAGCTGCGTCATCTGGGTATTTAAGGAGCCCAGGTGAGAGCTGACAACTACTTGGCCTAAGTCAGTGGTGATAAAGGTGGCAATAAGGTTCAGTGGGCAGAGCTTACTGACCACTGGGATATGGAGAGGTGAGAAACTGCACAAATTTGCCATCACTTAAGGTGAGAAAGAGAAAGAGAGAGAAAAAAGAGGAAGAGCTAAATAAGGGTGGTCTTGGGGAACTAGGCTCAGCAGTTCTAGTGTGGACATAGCAACTTCAAATGCCTGTGTGAGACTAGTTAAGTTAGACTGGGTTTATGGATCTGGAACTCAGAGGAGAGGCATGAACTAAGATGTCTGTTTGTGGATGATTAACATATATTTAAAGAAATCAGTATGAATACTCAGTTTAAAAAAATAAAGTCAGTCGTAATCCCTGAAGGAGGCAGGAAGTGAGCGCCTGGGGGTGTGGCAGGTGCCCGCAAGGTGTGTGGCTGAGATGAGAGAAAGTGTCAGGAACGTGAGAATGGGGAAAAGTGAAAAAGCCAAGAGGCCCACCACACAGAATTTAAAATATTTGATTCAGGCATGGATTTGTTAACCTTGGAAAGCATGTGGGTAGTGGTAGAGGCTGCAGAGTATTGACTGTTAAAGAGAGGATGTGCTTTGAGAAGTTAGCTCTCAAGACTCAAGAGAAAATGGAGGGTAGGCTAGAACTAGAGAATTGGGTTAAGAGCATTATCTTTAAATGACAGACATGTACAGGCTATATTTGAAGGAGTAGGATAGTGATCCAGTGAAGAGCAGGAAGCTGGGGCAGCCGGAGAGGTGACCAGGAAAAGTGAGTAACCAGGAGCAGAAATTGGCACCAGATATGGGATCAGCAGTGAGGACAGGGGCTGTTTGATAGGAGCAGAGCTTCTTCATTTTGGAGGTATATCGAGTGCAGACAAAGGCACACTACTGGGTGAGTACTGGGAAGATGGAGGAGCTGTGATAATGTTACTTTGTTCTTGTTCAGTGTTTTGGTTTTTAATGTATTTGGTACAGGGTCTCTCTATGCAGCTTGGACTCCTAGTGATCATCCTGTTTCAGCCTCCCCAGCACTGGGATTACAAGTGTGCATGATCATACCTGTTCTTGGTAGCCAGCGACACACACCCGGGGGCAAAGCCAGTGCAGCATGTGGTGCCAGGAATCCAGGTCCCTGAGCTAGCCTAAGCAGGGGCATAGTCTGCTGAGCTATCTCACCAGTCCTGTTCTTGTATTCTCTCAGTGGAATATTAGGCAAGTCTATCAGATAAGAAAGAAAGCATAAAGGGAGAGAAAAGGGATTTGTCCTTTGTTTCTTCATGACTTCTGGTAAGGTGAGTTCTGGAAATGAAAACCAATCCTTCTACAAATATTTGCCTTGGGTTTGTAATGCTAAACTCAAGAGTGACTTGAATGCTCTGGGGGTTGTAGATAAAATATTCAATGGGATCTTCCTTGAGATTCTCATAGATTTGCCCTCTTCAGTGCCCCTAGTTCATTTGCTCAGCTGTGCTGATGTCATGGAGACCAGCCTTGACCTCACAATGGCTCCCTGATGATTGTGGCACCTAGACTACTAATGTGCCATTTCTTCATCTTTACTTGGGGTTAGCCATGCCTGCATATCAGGGCAGGATTCTAGGATCCCGTGGCTCTCAGGTGTACAAGGCCCAACATTAAGGTAACAAGGACAGTTCTTTCCTACACTATTGGTTCTAATGCCAACACAGGGAAACCTATGCATATATACTGTATGTGTAGAATATGTGAATATTGGAGGAGGGAGAATTATAAATTTTAGAGCAGCAGCACCAATGGTAAAACTGGTGGATAATTTCTTCATATAAATATTTGAAAGGTAATGCCCACCTGTACAAATTGCAATCTAACAGCTATTTTTAAAAGTTCAGCCTCAATTTATGATTATAAATCAAGTATTAAGTTAGGATAGACTACGACAGATGCTGGTACTTCTCCCAAAACCCACAGCCCAAAGCAAGAATAGGGAGTTTTTACACTGGAGATCCTACTAGTGGCTGTGTGCATCTCTACAAAGAAAAATACTAATTGCAACTTCTGAGAAAACAGGATCTCATTTTATAAACATATTATGGCCTAAAATTGACAAAAGCTGCAACAAGATCATCTTTTTTAAAAGTTAATCTAGCTTAACTGATTTTATATGCGTTTATAGACCTGTTTTCTTCCATCATCCTATCTCTCTGCTTCCAGCACCAAACATGTATCTACATTTCCAGTGATAGTGCTTAGTGTAAGGACCAAATGGATACATGGTTCTTAGCAGTCTGAATTCCAATGTCAGCAACTAAAATATCTCCCAGAATTCTTGAAACTCTTCCAAAGCAACACAATGCACACTTTGGAAAGTGTCTGTATTCAAACAGAGAAGATTGGTCGGTGAACAGAAACAGTACTCTTAGGTCTCCTTTGTAAGTAGGCAAACAGAATCACGTTTACTTGCAACTTACCTCTTCCAAGCTACCTTTAAGTAAAGAAGGTGAAACATAAAATAATGAAGATCATCAACTTAAAGATTTCAGAAAATGAAAGTAAAAGTAGAAAGGAAGGTTAGTGTCGACAACCTTGAGAGTAAATAAAAATTCCTTTGTAAAAGTTATAATTCTTTTGGGCCTATGCAAAGTGATGGCATAGGCTGCTGCATTTTCCTATCTTTCTCCACGCCCTTTGTTGCTGCATCTTACCCTGTGACCTAGGAGCCACCTGCCCATGAGTCAGGCCTGTTGCCCCGCTGATGATGAGTGCAGGGACCAAACATCAGGGGATCTTCTATCCACTTTCATCAAAGTAATCTTGCTGACAAGAATTTGGCAAGAAATTTAATCAACTGATGTCCTCTAGGGTATAAGGAAAACAAAAAAAATTTATTTCAAATGTGAAAGGAAAAAGGGGGGGGGGGAGAAAACTCCAGCTAAGAAACTATATTGCTCCCAGTAGCCTAGACTCAAATTGAGAATTAGTCCTTTGACCTATATTACCCACCCTATTTCCCAGGATGAACAAAATGTCAAACATATTCAAAATACCAAGAGCCTTTTAAAATCAGGTGTATGAATACATTTTAATATTAGCAGGGCTTTTTTTCAAATGAATAGCAAGGCTCATTGTTAAAAGGAGCAAAACAAAACCCTAAATCATAAGTAGCAGAGCCTTTTACAGTTGGCCAATAGACAGACTCGATTGGAAAATTCCTTTATGTGGTGTCCAGTGATTTCCAAAAACAATTTAATTTCAAACAATGATCCTTCCAGATGTGACTTTGGTAGAATTGTTTGAAAACACCAGAAGTAAATGTGAAATGCCAGTGGTTTCTAGACCATCAAATTCTACAATTGTTGAAGTTTGTGATTGAACTGCATGGAGTTATTTCTATATATTAAAATACTGTTTATATTTTGTCTGTAGAACATGCTTAAGAGAATGAAAACTTCATTGTGCACATTCAGTGATTTTAAATGGATACAGAAAAATTATAACTTGGAAAATGAGTCCTACATTCTACTTCCTTCTAGCACTCTCTGCTCCCTCCATCTCTTGGTATTGTTAGGGGTTGAAAAAAATCTGATAAACTCTTTTGTTGAAAATCTCTTATGGGAAAAATAAATGTTTTAGGCACTTAAGATAGAAGTAAAAGTCTTCCTACTTTCTCTCAATGATTCTACCAATGATGGCGGTCAATGAACATGTAAGGAGGAGAGTGCTGCTCGAGTGACCACTGGTAACCGCATTTCTCTGCGCTTATGGAAGCAGCCAGAACCAAACAGACAGGGAGTCAGATAACAGATGCACAACAAAACCGTGGGTAGGGCCGACAAAACAGCTCAGCAGAGGCGCATGCTTAGGCAGGTGTAAGGACCGGGATTGGATTCCCGGCACCGCACCCGGGCTCGCTGAGCAGGTGACAGAGTCAGGGGCGTGGTGGCTCATGCCTGTAATCCCAGCAGTGGGGAGGCTGAAAACAGGAGATTCACTATGAGTCTAAGCTGTGTAGTGAGACCCTGTTAAAAACAAAAACAAACAAACAAAAAACTCGTGTCTGTGAACAAATTCTTGAACTTCCCTGAGCCTCAGTTCCTCTATCCCACGATGCTGCCTAGTAAAAGGTCCCTTGCTGCCCACTCCGTGGAGGTGGTGGGTGAGATCAGGATCAGAGGACCACTGTGAGGAGTAAAACCAATGCCCTGTGCCTCAGTTTCCTGAGTGTTCAGTTCTGCCTACAAGATTCTGATGCGAATAAATGGTATATGACATGTAAAGTGTATAGTACATGGCCTACTACTTAGTAGTAGTTCATTCTAGGTAGCAGTTAATGACTTTAATCCTACTTGATCATTTTCAGTATTGCAGTATACATAGATATATATTTATACAAGACGTTTCACTATTTCCCCCTTGTGGAACCAGGGAGAACATTCATTTCTCCCATTCTTTCTGTATTCCATGATAGGCTCTTTTCACTTAACACCGACATCTTAATTATTTGGCCTAATGGAAGAGGCAAGGAGTGTGGAAAGTCTAGAAAGCTGAAGTCCACATTCTTTAAGTTTGTGTCATGCAGAAAGAGAAACCCTGTTTTAAACAACTATAAAATCACATTATTTCCTCAGACTATAGCAAGACCCACTGGGATACAGAGTAAGAAATCAAAAATCCCCCCTGAAAGTGAATTATTTGAGGCTTACCCAGTGTTGTTGTGTCATGCAGTTTTGGAAATCAATCTCATCCCTCAGTGTAGGAGCTCCTATTCCCTAAGATATGCTTCAAGCTCCTTGTCAAGTTCTATTGTGAAGACAGTCATGCTTAAACTCAACTAGAGAAAGCAATCATCGTGATATTTTTGCTCTACAATACTTCCCTACCTGGGTAGTTCTGTTTTTAAAATTTCACTGTTAAGATTCAGTCCTTTGAATTAATGCATTGAGCCCACAGGTAAACAATAATAAACCAGTTTAAGACACTGACCCATTAAAACAAAAACCTGTTCCTTAGAAATGAGATATAAGATTAATATATTTTATGGGGAGACAGTGCTTGGGAAGTAGATTGCTTTATTTATAAAAACCTTCAGAGGCCAAGCACGTTGTATAGAGAGCACGAGGCAGAGCCTGAGGTATTTTGTCACTTAAAATGATTGGGCTGGCCAAATAAAACAAGGCTTTTAGCTGGCATAGCTATTGGTTCATCAAGGTTCACACTCTGAGATCTACAGTCTGGAGCCAAGGAGAAGTACTTCTTCAGAGGAACAAGGGTGAGATGCTGGAGGCTAGCTTGGGTTCTGAAAGGGTACAAAGGGATCATAGTTGTGTCATAGAGGTGGTAAGGCTGAGGTCACACAGGCTTCATGCTGAGTGTGGGTCACTCCTTGCTGTCCTCCACCATATGAATCATGAATGGAAGTCTCCAGAACATGAGGCCATTCCTTGGGGTCAGGCACCTAGGAACCAAATCTTCTAAGAACATTAAATGTCCACAAAACATTCAGCATCCTGGAAATCTTCTTCTACTGGAAACTAGCTCTCAGACTACTCCATCTGAGCTCAAGCATGCCAGTGTCCAGAGGAGGCAGCAAAGTCCTTTCTCCACTGACCTTTGCACCCTCCCCTTCCCCTTTCCCCACTTTTGGACTAATTTCATGAATACAGAGAATTGAGCTCTCTGTATTTCAAACAGTGATCTATCAACTTGATATTTCTCCAGAGACAAAATGTAAGAACTATTTCCCAAATGCAAGTGATGAATTGAATGGGATAATTTCCACATGTAGAGTTAGTTCAGGGCTCTGTACTCAGCAAAGGGTTGGGGGCACAGCCCACGATGACAACATACTTCCTGGGCAGCAGCACCTGGGCTGTGACTGAATCACCTGCCGAGAGGTGGCCCTGCAGATCCACATCCACAGGGTGCACGTCTTGGCTGGGTCAGGCTCAGCTGTGTTTGCAGAAGACCCTTCTGCCTTATTTCTCCTTACAAAGCACCTGCACTGTTAACATTTAGAATCTCATTGGTTTTGGATTTTTTGAAATTTAATAAATCTTAATTAAACCTAGATATTTATAGACTAGCTATGTTGATAACCTAGTCCTCCTCCTTTTTGGAGATAAATACTACATTAACACATATGGCCAGTTTTAGCATCAATAGCAAAATGGGATAAGATTTTCTTTTCTTTCCTTTTTCATCTTTTTGAGACAGGGTATTGCTATGTAGCTCAGGCTGGCCTTGAATTTGCAGTGATCCTCCTGCCTAATCCTCCTGAATGTTGGGATTACAGGCATGTGTCAACACACCTGGCCAAGATTTCCATTTCTATCTCTACCATGATCACCTGATTTTTAAAAAGTTCTTAATTATACAAGCTGTGACTTGTGTCATTACAGATTAATGATTACAATTCTATATGGAGGAAGGCATTTCATTTGCTTGCATGTTTAGGAATAAAAAGAATATCTATTACATTTTGATATGGTTGCTTTGGCACAGATCTGTTAAAATGGCCTCACCAAAAAGAACAAGTGAGTGGATTCCATGGCAGCAGACTATAGTACTTCTGTCCAATGTGTGAAGGGTTTCCTTTACCTCTGGTAGCGACTGATAGTTGTTCTTGTGGCTTGCTAGAAAGAAAGTTCTCAGCTCGCTTGCTCTCCCCTTCCCCTAACCCCCACCTCCTCTCTCACCCTCAACCTCATGAACTGACTGAGCCTAAAGATAACTTTAGAATGCAATGAGGACAAAGCAAAACCAAGAAAAATGTTAAAGAATGAACACTTTGGAGAAAGAGGGGAGTCTTCTAGTATCCCTAAAATTAACTGATAGTGACTGATTTTAGGTATATTTACACACACACACACACACCTTGAAATTCCTCATACTGAGAAATAAAAAAACAGTTTTCAACAAAGAATATTATTCCTATGTATGAACACAGAGTGAGAGTCCTGTTTTTATGGTACTCATGTCTGCCTACAGGGCTGAGGTCCCGACACTCCAGAACTGGACTTTTTTACTGAAAGTTCATGTGAATGAAAGTTGAGCTCTTTCTCTCTCACAAAAAAAAAAAAAAACAATGTGCTGAAAAAAATAAATAAAACTTTTTCTAATTTTCACTAGATTTTTTGAGATAATGAAAGCAAGAGAGAGAGACAGGACAGAGAGAGAAGAAGAGAGGGAGACAAGGGGAAAGGGGAGAGAGAGAGAGAGAGAGAGAGAGAGAGAGAGAGAGAGAGAGAGAGGAAGGAGGAGGAGGAGAAGAGAAGAGGAGAGGAGAGGAGAGGAGAGGAGAGGAGAGGAAAGGGAATTATGTTGTTGAACTGAAGAACTTCTTGGGAGACAAATTACCAAGTTTAGAATCCATAAGATTTAAAATATTCCTAATTCCTAGCAAAAGTGCCGCTAAGACACATTAATTTTGAAATTTGTCTTGATGGTGTAATTCTATCTTTGAATGGAATGGTTTGCATGAGCACAGCAATACAAAAATATTCCACTAAACTTCATCTGCACCAATTTACAACAGGAAACTGCAGTCAGAGTCACTGAGTTGTGATACATCTGTGCTGTCATCCCCACAATCACGATCAAGCATATATTTCCATCATCTTCCAAAATACTTTATAGTGTCTTGCCTTACCTTTCAACTCCAGCTTCCAGAAAACTGATTTGACCTTGACCAGAACAGATTATTTTTATATAAATAGAATCCTGCAATATGAATTATCCCATTATCCTGCTATATGACTGTTTTGTATTTGGCTCTTTTCAGCATGATGATCCTGAGTTTCACCTATGTTAGTACAAGTAGCAATAATTTTGGTTGTTGAGTAATTCTGTATCGAATGAGTCTATGACACTTTATTGATCCATTCACAGATGCTTCCTGTGGTGTTAGCATTTTTATGTTAACTTGAGACTAGTGCAAATTTTAATGCAAGCACAGTCATTTACATTTATGCCAGTGTGATTGACAAGGAGTTTTGACACATAGAAATTATGAGTTTTCCAATCTAGCTCATTCTTTAATTCTGCATCAAAGTGCACTTTCTTACATCTAGGTCTTAACCCAATTCCCAAACACACTTCATCATGTCTTTTTATTGCTTTCTCTGTACCCCTTACAACAAAACAGTGTCTTACTCCAGCCAACGCGAATCCCTTGGAATATAAAGCTTATCCTTCTCATTTCATCTGTCATATATCTACTCAGTTATTGATGAATGGATGGCCAAGGTACAGTTGAACAGTCAGATGAAGGACATAAGGAAAGTTATGTATGGTAGCATGGGACTTCCATGCCTTTTCTGGGTACACCACATTCTCAGCACCTCAATGTAGTCATCAAACATGAAAAACATTTAAGGTTTTATGGAGTGTCCATTTCACAGGGTGTAGTGACTTGATCACTGACCACTGGGGATTGAGCCCATCCCTAGCCCCTCTCCCCTCCTCAGAGTTTAGGGGATGGTCTAAAAGCTTAAAACTCTCTGATTATATCTTATTCCTTCTTGTACCAAGCTAGCATCTTGACCTTGTCTAAGGACTCTAGCCATCAGTCACCACACTAGCATAAAAAAGACCACCTCGCCTTGTAAGATCCAAGGATCTTACAAGGTCTTGGGTGAGGACCACAGTGCAAAGACCAGAAACAAATGAAAAAAAAAAAAAAAAATCTAGCACCTCTGTTGAGGAGCTATCAGAAATTGAGGATAGAAACTAAACATGTATTTATTATATCCTGACATTATATGTTTATATCTGTCTGTACAAAGCTACATTTATTCCTATTATTAATTGTCTTGAGTTCAATCCCCAGTACCCAAAAAGAAAAAGAAATCACCAAGGGCATCTTATTTATTTGTTTATTTATTTATTTTGTGTGTGTGTGGCCAGCTCAGCCCACCAGGGGGCGGGGCAGGCCGGCATGTGGTGCTGGGAGATTGAACCGCAGTCTCTGTGCTTTGCTTAGCTTAGCTTGCTCTAAGTAGGTGCTTTAGACCACTGAGCCATCTCACCAGCCCCACCAAGGACATCTTACCTAACATTAACTGTAATTACAAATTCATTCTAACATTTAACTGTGTTATGCATATAGCTTTTAATTATCTCTTATTAGTTACTTAAATTCTCAGAAAGCAATTTGAGCTTATCTTCAGAATTTCCTAGTTTCTACTTCAACTCTGTGGTTTATAATCTTGATCACTTCATCATCCTTATAAAAATGACACGAGAACAAAATAAAAATTGAAAACTGCATCATTCAATTTTACACTGCTTTGACTGACACAAAAGATGAGGAATTCAGTAGTAAATTAATTGCCTCTCTCTCTCTCTCTTTTTTTTTTTTTTTCTTTCAGTAACAGGGATCAAACTTCAGACCTTGCGCTTGCCAGGCAGGCTATTATGACACTGAGCTATATCCCTAGCCCCAAATTTCCCCTCTTCTTCCTCTGTCCATTTTGATAAATATTTTTGTCAAAATACATGTTTTTCTTTCTTTTTAATTTCTGTACTTAAGACAGGGTCTACATGGTCTATAGGGTCTCAGTATGTAGATAGGTATCATAGTGGCACCACCACACCCGGTCTCAATCCTCATCTCAGCATGCCTCCAGAGCAGGAACAGCACGGGGGTATCAACCGCCCACCCCCCCCCCCCTGCTGAGCTATTATCCCTCCATTCGAGCGGCCCACACACCCCCCCCCCCGCACACACACGCCCCTGCTGTGCTCTGCCTAAGCAGGCACCTTAATCTGCTGAGCTAGTCCAGTCTGTCAAGGTATATGCTTTCTATATTCCTTTTCTAGTTTCAATTTATATGATCATGTTGCCTTATATGTTTAAATGCATTTCTGGTGATTTAGTCACATCTATTATTTTGAGCTTTTTATTGATGTTTTTATAAAGCAATCAGAGCTAGGATGACTATATATTTATTGAATAAATAGATACTTCAGAAAGTGTAAAACAGAGCTATTATGACTTAGACAACATATATGATAAAAACTGTCCTAGGCAAACCAGGACTGAGGGTCACCTGAGAGCAGGAGTGTATTTCCCAAGTTCTTGCATGTGTCAACTTCTGGAGACAGCAGTACTGCAGTAGTGCCCAGCAGCCCTTAAGCTTAGAGTCATCAGTTTGGAGAAGTAAATTCGCTCAGGGGAGAGGCTCATTTTCTGGAGCTGATAAGATTTAGGGAGCCCACCAATCAGTGCAAAGCATATGCACAACTTACATGGTTATTTTTCTGGGGAAATGACCATTATTCTAGATTTTCAAAAGGACTTATCACTCCATAAACATTACTCATTTATATTTCATGAAAATTTACAAAATGCTATAGTTGGTCCATGGTTTCTTAAATCCTCTGGAAATAACATTGTCACAGCTATGTAAGTTCACTGTTTATTGCAGTATTAACAGGATATTAGCCAATGTGAAGTCTTTCTCATCTTTTGCAAGACTGCTGATAATGACTTCCACTTTACTTTTGAGCGGCTCTTTCATTAAGCTTCCTGAAATAACCTTAGTATTAGTCAGTGGGATTTGCTGCAGCATTCACTCCTAGGGGCTGGTCAGACAGCTCGGAGGACTCCTGCGCCTGCTTAGGCAAGCTTAGACAAGCCAAGAGACTGTAGTTCATCCCTGAGTGATTCCCCCAGCCCGAGCTGAGCCATTCACAAGACAAAACAAACAACTTTCCCTTCTGGTCAAGTGGTCATTCTTACTTCTTTTAAGCTTTCTTAGCTGTCAGGCTGTGCCTTTTACCAAGGCCTCCTTTTCAGCTGAGTTATTAAGGTGTCATTATGGGACATTGGAAGCTGTTTGAAATAGATATACTTGGGCTTGGGAGATGACTCAGTAGAATAAGCACTTTCCTGGCAAGCACAAGGGTCTGAGTTCAATCCCCGTTCTGAAAGAAAGAAAAAAAGAAAGAAAGAAAGAAAGAAAGAAAGAAAGAAAGAAAGAAAGAAAGAAAGAAAGAAAGAAAGAAAGAAAGAAAGAAAAGTAAAGAAAAAGAAATAGTTATCCTTTTCTAGGTTTCCTGAAACATGTGTTCCTCTTGAAGAATGCCTCTGTTAAAGTTCTCCACGAAATCCTTCTGGTTTTTGTTTTTTGTGGGGTTTTTTTGTTTGTTTGTTTGTTTTTTGTCATTGTTCTTTCCTTGTTTTCATGGTGGTATTACAGCTATTTATTTTAAGCTATAAAAATGAATGAATTATAACTGTCCTACTAGCCTATTTTGAAACTGTTTCATTGCTATTTTATCTTTTTTTCTCATTAAAATGAATTTAAAAGAAAATGAATGGAACGCAGGGACTGAGGTTCAATCTCTGGAGTGCTGTGCTGGCCCTGCCTCCAGGGCACACTGAGACAGCGATAGAGACTGGGCGTGGTGGCATGCCTGAAATCCTAGCACTTGGGAGGCTGGAAAATGGAGGATCACTGAGTCCAATCTATGTAGTGAGACCCTGTAGACCCTGTACTAAATACCAAAAAAAAAAAAGAGTGGATAGCAGGTCACCCACACTGATTAGAAGAAAAGGTGTCAAATGCGTAGCTCACTGTATATTATACGGTGGCAGACTAAAGCAAGGAGTGTGAGGTGTTCCGAAAAGATATTAACAAAATTAAAAGATGCTGCCTGAAAAATACTATTCATTCCAATAGCAGCCAGCAACATTATAAAAACATGAAAAGTTAGCAGATTCAGCCTAAATGAATCTACACACTTCTGAAAGCTTTTTTTTTTTTT
>NW_004524616.1:16703398-16712700 GCF_000260255.1 Octodon degus | reverse complement strand
TTTTTTTGCGCGGAAGTGGGGATTGAACTCAGACCATTGGGCTTGTCAGGCAAGTGCTTATTCTACTGAGCTATCTGCCTGGCCCCTGGAAGCTTTTCTAAAATGTTCAAATGCCTCTGTCATTGTCCAGCCTGAATGTATTTTCTAGACCTGAAAGAGCAAAAACAAACTTTGCATGAAGCCATACTTATGGGTACAGCGAAATTTCCTTCTACTCTTCCCGTAAAACTGCTCACACTTGAAACAGTATTAATGTAAATTTAGTAATTAACTTCTTAAAAAATCTTTTACTCTGCTATTAAAAGGTAATGCCACAATACTGTCTGAAGGGGCACAAGGAAAACTGTTACCCCAATCCTGTGTGCTGCAGAAACTTGAGACTTGTGGACTTCTCTCCACCTTCTTTCGGTTACACTCTCTGGAGTTGGCTGGGGTGGTAAGCTCCACGTGGACGCATCCCTGTCCTCACATGACCCCTGAGAGCAGCTTTCCCACCCTAACCTGTGACACACCATTGGTAAAAGCTCCCTGCTTGCACGTTAGCTAGAGGGCACTCCTGCGGGCTCTCCAGGACAGGCTCTGCTCTTCTTGGGTGGCATCTCCGTCTCTCCACATCCACTTCTGTCTGGAAACACTGAAGAGAGAACCTAACTGGTAGAACCATGGTAGTTCGAATAGTGGCAGTGAGCACAGCTGGACAGTGCTCGTCATTCCCAGGCAGCTTCAGACTAACAATTGACAATTAGTGAAAGCTCAGCTAGGTTATCTCATCTCTCTTCAGGCCTGGGAGAACATTTTGCTCATCTTCTGAGCTGCGTTGCTTACTCTTCCCTGGAGCATGGCTTAGAAGTCAGATTTCAAAACTTCAGAATATAGACTATGTTGCGGGTTCAGCTGAAGTTCAGCCACAAATACAGAGGATGAGGCAGCTTTGGAAAATATAATGCAGAACATCAGGCTTTTTACGTTAATATTTTTTCCCCACATCCTTTTTAGTCGTTCTATGTGCACCTTCTGGCCTTCGTGTCTGCCTATTTCCTTGTAACTTTCCCTTCCAAAGGAAACCTCCTGACAATTTGACATGAATATCTTCATTTATGACCCATGTCATTTATGTTACTTATATGCTTGGTTAAATGCTGGATTTGGCTCATGCTTTCCATATGGAATTTTAATAAATTCACTATTCTCAAAGTAAAAACGAGTAACTTTGCATTCTTCAACTGAAAAACCTGCATTTAATTAACCTTTCAAGTAAATAAACATGTTAGAAAATAGCAGGGAATTTTTGGGTAACTCGAAAAGTATTGTTTGTACTTTATATTTTCTTAGATCTTGAATTTGTCAAATACTTTTAAAGTCAGTTTTCAGGTATCATAACCTACTACAGGGATTTTTTTAAAAAGTATAAACAACTACTTAGTTATTTTCATGAATCTACAATCTATTGGTATAATTTAGTATAAAATATTCTATCTCAAATAATATGCTCTAAAAACTTGGATCATTTAAGAAGTAAAAAGCCTCCATTTGTATTTGGTCTCTCTGTAATAATTGTGAACTTGTACACTTTTTTTTATTTCTGAAGGCAGAAATAATAAACACATTTCTTTCTGATTTTGATCTTGTTCTCTTTTTCCTATTTTAAGAGTAATTCCCAACAGTCATAGTTAAGAACAGACTAATTCTAAAACACATACATTTTACCATATTTTATTCTCCCCAAGGAGACCATACCATCAGCTTCATTTGTTTGTTTTCATGCCTCCTGGGGCTATGAAAGAACATATTGGGAAAAAGTTATTTAATTCTATTGAAATATCTTGCAGTGCTACTTAAATAGATCTTTGCCATTAATTGGTGAGTATTTTTCCCTAATTGAGTCACTGTTACAATCCCACAATGTTTAATGTCATTATTTTTCACTATTGTTTCCCAGAATCTAAATCTTTGTATTCTCTGAAGATCATTTTATCTCATACTTAGAAACCTGAGTTCATCTGTGTGAACTCCGTCAATGCCTTCCTCTTCCACAACTTTTTCTAACGCCCTCTTTTTCTTCAGTCTTCCTTTTCCACAAGGGCTCCTGCTCCAGTTTCCTTCCTGATAGCCTCTTGCCACCTCCTCTGAGACTTTTCTCTACAGACTATCTTGATCTTGGGCCTACATTCTCTCACCCTGTGCAGAAGATACTCTATCCCATGAAAACTATAACAATTAACAAATCTTTTTTTTTAGGAATGCAACAGTGGTTGCTATATTGCATATTTTGTCTTCAAATTAGTTGTTCAGATTACCAGATATAAGCATACAGGGGCTGGGAATTTGGCTCAGCGGTAGAACACTTGCCTAGCAAGCTGGAAGCCTTGGGTTCCATCCTTGGTACCAAAGACAAAAAATAAACCACTCTTAGATATAAGCATGTAAAATTGATTTAAAAAGCAATTATAATAAATTAAAAATTAAAAAGAGGAAACAAAAGAATTTACTCATTTATTGTTCCTTTCAATAGACCAGTAGAAATCAGCAGTACAACAATCCCGGCTATCCTGTGTATATACACACTTTTTTCCCCTTCCTTCCTTCTTTCTTTCCTCCTTTCCCTCATCTCAGTTGTTCCTTGAGCAGTCTCTTTCCCTCTCACAGTACCTATTGTGCCTTTCTGATCTTACTTTTTCATGTTCTTACTCTAGGGAGACAAACGACATTTACACATGTGGGGCTGATTTCACTCATGAGTATGGTCTCTAGCTGCACCCATTTACCTATGAAAGCCTCTAGTTGATCTTTTTATAGGTGAGTAATATTCCATTGTATAGAAATACCACATCTTCTTTACCCATTCCTCAGTGGAGGGGGGGGACTTGGGTTGTTTCCAGGATTTAGCTATGACAAATTTCACTGCTATAAACATAGGTGCACATATATCACTGTGACATGATGGGAAACTACAAATCTTTATTCAATTCTTGTGTCTCAAGTTTCAGTTGTGAAAGCATTCCTTTTGCTTTGACCTGATTTTTAATTCCTAACCATTTAGTTTTTATCATCGTCATCACTCTATTGTACCTAAACTCCCAAAAGTCACTGGTACATAATCTACTCTTAATTAAATCTAATGTCCTCTTCTTTTTAATCACCTATTACTTCTGCAGCATTAGACTTAAAGTGGTTGAAAACATCTTTCAGAAAACCAGAAAGAAATGTTTCCAGAATTCTGAATGAAATCTTTTCTCCCTATACTATTTTTTAACTGCAAATTTAAACTATTCTTTGTGTTTTCTGCCTGTGACTTTTTTGTCCAATATCCTTATTGTAGACATTCTACAGGGATTTTTTTTTCATATGTTTTCTGTGTACTCTCCTCCTCTGGAATTTTCATATTTTATACATCCTTTTCTGTGTGAATCATTCTAAGGTCTATTAATCCTAAACTATAGGCTTGTATTTCCTCTTTCGGCTGGTTGTATCCACATTAAATTCTACTAGTACATCAAACTGCAGATTCAAAACAGAGTCTATTTTTCTCCCTCTTCAACTCACCTTTCCTGGTTTCCCTTTCTGTAAATGACGTCACCAGCTTGCCTGTCACCAGAATAAAATATTGGCAGCTTCTCAGACCTGTGATTTCCTCAGTCCCATAGCCAAGAATGTTTGGACTCTTGTGCATATGCTTAGTCTGCTAGCCTTATACCACCAGATTAACCTTCTTAAAGCACAATTATAGTTTAGCGCTCTTAATATTATCCTGTCATTTATAAAATAGAATCTATATACCATGGCATTTATGGTTGTTTGCAACATAATTTCAGCTTACCTGTCTGATTCTCATTCCTGATACTATACTGAACATCAGGCGAGTATAATTATTTCCTGTTCTCTGTATTTACTGTATGAGTCCTGGTCCTGGGGTCACATTCATTTTGTTTCATTACTCTATAATTTACTTCTCTATTCCTCTCACTCTTTTTTGCCTAAGTTCTACCCATTCTTCAAATGTTGTAATTTTAGAGCTTTCTCTGATCTTCAAAACTGGAGTACACCTTTCAAACATCTGAATTTCTATTACATTTTATTAAAACCTACACCCACTTTCTTTTGCATAGTATTTACATGGAATATTTTATCATTTTTTTACTTGTAATAATCCACATGTTTACAAAAGTATTTCTTTTTTTTTTTTTTTAATGTATTTGGTTATTGCAAGGTTTTACTATCCAGCTTGGACTCGTGGTGATCCTCCTGCATTCTGCCTCCCCCCCGGCCCTGAGATTACAGACATGCACCACTATGCCCAGACTCTGGCCTGCTCAGCACACCCTGGGGGCAGGGCTGGAGCAACATGTGGTACTGGAGATGGAATCATGGTCCCCGTGCTTGCCTAAGCTTGCCTAAGCAGTTGCTTTAGTCTGCTGAATTATCTTGCTGGTCCCATACAAAAGTATTTCTTGTAAACCAATCATCAGTGTCATCGGTGGGGCTTGCCTTTTTAATCTAGACTGGGAATCTGTCTTTTATTTGTATTTATTAGCCCGTTTATATTTAATCCAATTATTGATACGTTTGAACTTAGGTCTACCGCGTTGGTGTTTAATTCTATTCTCCATTACCACCACCCTTCCTTTTTTGATTCTTTGTTTCTCCTTTCCTACCCTATGTTGGAGGATGCTTAATGCATGCACATATTTTATTGTTCACTTGTGTATATTATTTCTGCTTTTGTCTGGTACTCAGCACAAGGCCCAATTCTCTAGCTGTGCTCTCAACTTTAGATAGGCTTGTGTCCTTGAAATGGTGGAGATTTCTCTCAATGCCTCTTCCTCTCCTAGTATTATATTTTTTGCCTCTTGTTACTAAACAGAAAGGAGGGGAGACAAATACACACAGCCACCCCTGAACTCGTGAAGAGTTGGTCCTCAGCTTCCCTTATCTTACTCTCTGGCAGATAACTGCTGTTTGATACTCCTATAAAGTTTGTAGTGTGGAGGAGTTTCCATTTGTTTCTTGTGCTTTTTTGTTTTTGACTTTTTGGCTCTGCAGGTCCAATTTAAGTTGAGCCTTTTAGTTTTCCAGTTTGCAGTACAACTTTGAGTCTCCAAAGGGCTTTAAAATAATTCTATAAAAATCTTCTACCTTTATATCTCCAATACAGAAAGCAGAAATTCTTTATAGCATTTTATCCTTAATTTTCCCATAGATTAGGTACCCCCAGAAGCAGGAGAACTAAGTAAAGGATTTAGAATCAATTAGCTTATTTGGGAAATGATCCAAGAAGGTCCAGTAAAAGAATAAGAGGGGAGACATGCAAAGAAAGGAAGTCAAAATAATATAATCAGTAGCTGCAGTACTATCTCCCTGGGGCTTCTGGGAGACTGCATGGAGTCAGCCTTGGTGGAAACACTGGGCATTTATTTATCCACCAGCTTATCCTTAGCCATGATGAACTACTAGTCCTCCTCATGGTGGGGCCTACTCCACATCAAAAGAGCAGAGAAGCACAGTTGTTTGACTCAAGAGGATATGGGCAACCCTAAAATCTATTTTAAACTCTCCAATGGCACCTTTATTTCTCAGACATATCATCATCCAGATCCTCTATTATGGTGAACTCCTATGTGGCTTACCTTTGTGTAATCCCAGTGTTATAACTCAAGTACAAAATAGAGAAAATTATTTGTTACATAAGAAAATATATTTTTTTGTTTTTTGTTTTTCATTTCTTTCTGTATTTAGGCAGGGTCTACAGGATGCTCAGGGTCTCACTACATAGATCAGATTCATAGTGATTCTCATGTTTACAGCCTCCTAAGTACTGGGATTACAGGCCAGAAAATACATTTTATACAGGATCAATATGAAGAATTCTGGCTGCTTCTTCATTTCTAAGTCCCTACCTACTCAAATAAAATAGTTTGTTCTATTGTCCTAATTTCAGAAAAGGATAAATTCACCAAAAGTGTTACAGTCTATTAGAATCATATTGATTTTCTAGAAAGTTTGAAAGCACTATAATTTAAAAATATACTTTCCAAATCAGAGCTTTAGTTAATGGATATTTTATGTTATTGGCAGTCAACAATGATAAGGCGTCCACCAACAGTTGTTTGTTACATCTGTGGTCGTGAATATGGAACAAAGTCCATTAGCATCCATGAACCACAATGCCTAAAAAAGTGGCAAAATGAAAACAACTTGTTGCCTAAAGAACTAAGGAGACCAGAACCTAAAAAACCAGAAGTCAGGACCATTACCGGTAAGTTCCTAAAGAAAAGATTTGACTACATGAGTGGAAACTTTTCTTTTTAGATTGTGACATAAACTTTGATAGACGTGTTCTTTTACTTGTTCAAATAACTAAAATCATCAGCAGTCACAGAATTGGCTACAGCCAAGTAGTTCTGCAATGCTTGTCCAAAATGATGTTTTCAGATACTGAGACATAAAGTGACAACACTGGTAACACTGCACACGGGCAGGACCCCCTGGAACTTACTGTATTTCTCTTGACATATTTTTAAGCATTACCAGGCATAATTCTTAAAAAATAACAAAGCTTAAAAAGGATTTAAGGACATCCAGAGTCTTGTTTTCAAGGAAGAGTGCATCTTGATATTTACAGAGTAGGAAACCAAACTCAATAGCTTACTGAGTCCATTAGTTGGGTTGTAAAATCAAATAAATTAGTCCATATATGGTAAAAAAGGTGGGGCCGGGGAGATGGCTCAGTAGGATAAGTGCTTCCCTGGCAAGCGCAAGGACCTGAGTTCAATCCCCAGTTCCGCAAAAAAAAAAAAAAAAAAAAAAGGAAGCTGGAGACCAAGGTGCGCTGGAGAGGACCAGTTTCCTCTAAAGGAAACAGCAGGTGTCCAGCTTCAGCTGATGTTACGACTAGAATGCTATCCTAGGGTGGCCATGTCTTGCAATAACACAGAATAAACTGGAAATCTAGACTTCTATTTGAAATACTTAGATTTAATTTATTTTCTTTTTGATAATCCTGTGGACTGAACCCAGGATCACACATGTTCTAGGGGTATGCTCTACCTCTGAGCCACACCCCCCACCCAGAGATTTAAAGAATGTTTACAATTAAATGTTTGTAAAGCACTGTATGGGCAAAACGACACTGGAGCAACACTGTCATAGAGACTTTGTCACAGAGCTTTATGGTCACTTAAAGTACCAAAACAGAATATTTTTGTCAGACAAGTTTAGGCTCACCTGTCACATTTCTACCACGGGAAGACAGTATTAATTAATCCAAAACACTCTTGTTAAAAATGTGAGCCAAAGAGCATTTATAACAACCAACCAAAGGAAATTTTGATTGTCAATTAAGCTCTAGGTTCCTTTAGAATCCAACTATTCTCAGGCCTTGCATACTTGGGAAATGAATTTAAGATAAAAAAATTATTTGAAATTAGAGTATTTGACCACAGATTGTTTAATTCCTTGAAATTTTCCTGATAGCAATTTCCTCTTGTCAATAATGGTTCTTTCTACTTCAGTTATTACCATGGTCTCTGCATTAGCCAGTTATTACAAGATGAGAAGATGGCCTGATTTGAAAGGCATGGTGGATTCACTATCCCGTTAGTAATTAGAGAGGAAAAGGAGATCCTATAAGTACTGGGAAATTTCCTCTGGGTTCCACGCTGCTTTTTATCTTGGCAGGTGCCTTTGTCTGTCGGTCAGTGGTACTTATATTACCATTCCCCTTCTGTGGATCTGAGTCCCAGTGTTCAAAAAACATGGTTCAGATCACAAATCAGGACAGGCCAAATAGTTCAGCATATTAAAGTACCTGCTTAGGCAGACACAGCGCCTGGGGTTCGATCCCCAGCATGCCGTGCCTGCCCCACCCCGAGACTCTGGACGGCGATTGAGACTGGCATGGTGGTGCACACCTGTAATCCCAGTGCTTGGGAGGCTGAAAACAGGAGAATCACTACAAGTCCAATCTACATAGTGAGACCCTGTTCTAAAATACAAGAGAAAAAAAAAAATCACAAATCAAAGCCCTGTGCAAAAAGTTAGAAATGCAATGAACTGCCTGCCTGTGAGAGTCAGTGACAGCTCTGGAATTTTGGTTTGTATTAAAACTTACATGAGTAATGAGAAAGGCTGTGATATTCTTTTCTCACAAGAGTTTTCAAGGCATTCAAGACACACATTCGTAACCTGTGCAGAAAGGGAGGACAGCCCACTTGGGTCCTCTTCTATCCCTCCCTTGGACAGACGCTCCTTTCCCTCAATAAATATAGTCTGCTCTTAAAAAAAGAAAAAATTGAAAATAAAGTGAAATTTACTTTAAAGGAGAAATATTAGGTCATTTGGAGTTTAAATTCCCATGGGATTAAAAAAAAAATTAGGAGCAAGTATGTGAAGAATCTAAGGCTTGTAACCATTGTGTGAACCAATATTAGAAAATATATGGCATTTGCCTAAGGTTTCAATGAAGTGTAACACATGCTGTTGCAATGATAAATCTGAGTGCATGGCTGTATTATGGGCGTGTCTAAGACATAGTCAACTTAATGTACTAAAGTCATTGTTTTTAAATAAGGCTTATTAAAACTAAATTCCACATTGTTCCTTTAAAATGGAGTCACGTGCCTTTTTCCTCACTGCCAACAAAGATTACACATTTCTCCACCATCCGTTTTATTTTCTTAAGGGCACTTTTCAACATATTAACTATTCTGTTTCTATCTTCACTATTATTACTTAAAGAATCTCCAAGTTTATGGTCATGAAGAGATGATACATTTTTAGGGTATAATTCATCTTACATTCACACTTTACTGTCAATTTTGGCCTTCTGAAAACATTTCACCAAAGAATTACAGAAGAGGAAAGTACATATACATGTTCTTTTCCCATGTAAGCTTATATTTAGAGTCAACTGAAAGAAAGCCAAGAGTTCTATTTGCAAGATAATAATGTATAAGCAAAGATGTTAATAATTAGTGAAAAATGCATATCACAAGCCATAATACAATGTCCTCTCCTTTTTAAGGTCCAAAGAGTAAAAAAGTCTCTGGTTCATAGCTAACTTAACTCTTGAGTTAGCAGCTCAAAGTTAATCATTTGCTTAATTTATTTGTGAAAATGGTATGATTTAAAGTGTCTCTCAACATGTATTTCCTGAAAATATTTTTCATAATGATGGTTCTTCAAAAGAAACTAATCCAGTTTTCCTCTTCTTTTTCTTCTTCTTCTTCTTCTTCTTCTTCTTCTTCTTCTTCTTCTTCTTCTTCTTCTTCTTCTTCTTCTTCTTCTTCTTCTTCTTCTTCCTCCTC
>NW_004524616.1:16700247-16703298 GCF_000260255.1 Octodon degus | reverse complement strand
TTCTCCTATCTTTTTTGGTTTTATTTTTTACTTTTTCTTTAACTTTCAGCCAAAGGGTTCTATGATCTCGAGGCCTTAAATGAAGCTGCTTGGACAAGTGCCCAGAGCCAGTTGGTTCCCTGCACTACTTGTGGGCGGACCTTCCTGCCAGACAGACTGATTGTTCACAAGCGATCTTGTAAACCAAAATCTGCCAAGTAAAGCCCTTTTCTCTTCACCGGAGTGTGGCATGAATTAATTCTTTTGAAAGGGATTAGTATATAGTGAGAAAGAGAAAGGGGAGATAAGGAGAGAAAGAATGGAAAAATTGCGACTGAGTGACATTCTGTGGGGTAAGCTCCTTGTCTTTGGGGTATATCCCCCCGCATTGTAGAACATGCAGCTGCAGGTACTAAGCCACATTCACCAGGCAGAACTACAAGCAGATTGCTTCTTATCAGAGCTGAAATTTTTATCTAAAGAACATTTCTGATGCAATAGTTTCTACATTTCTTCGATTCAATTTTCCGAAACAAGATTTTGAACCTCACAGTTAGGAATATTGTTTATTGAACAGTGGGTTTGGGAAGAACTTGAGGCAACTCCTTAGTCCAAGAAAGAAATAGATTTCTGGGCTGGCTAGATAGCTCAGTGAACTAAGCTCCTGTTTAGGCAAGCACAGGGACCAGGGTTCGATACTGGGCACCACGTGCCACTCCAGCCCCACCCCCAGGCGTACTGAGCCAGCCAGTAAGACTGAGCATGGTGATGCACTCCTGTAATCCAGGCACTGGGGAGACTGAAAGCAGAGGATTACTATGAGTCTGAGCTGCATAGTAACACCCTGTACCAAATATATAAATTAAAAAAAAATTCTTTCTATTCTTATGCTTTCTGATCCAGGACGTATTTACTTTGAGCTATTTGACTGAGAAAATTTTTTCCTTGTAAGATCATTCAATAGGAAAGATTTTATAAAAGGGCTGAGGACTTAAAGTACTGACTGGAACCATATCTGATGCATATTCCCTTTATAACAGCAAGAAATGCTAGAGAGGGAAATCTTTTAGGCAGCACTAGCTTCATGTGTCAGGAAACAGCTGCAACACAGTTCATAAAAACTGGTTGGGTCAGCTCCTCCTGCAGGAGAAGTTCAACAATACATCTGTATGCCCTCATAGGGTTGTATAGGCGTTTCGTTGCTCAAATCTAAGACCTGCCAGGAAATTTTGTGCCTACCCACTCAAGGCCTATTCAGCGTAAGTGGGTAGGCTCTGTATTTGTGAAAGTGCTCTGTATTTCAGAATCTTTGAATGTGTATTTAGCTAGGTGGGTCTCTCCTGGGAAGAAGCCAGGGTCAGGGAGCGCTCTGCCCAGGAAGTTCTACTCCCCCAGGCAGTGTGGCTTCATCTGGACTCCCAGCAGTCTTGCCTGAGATCTTTGTTCATTTTATGGCTGAATCCCAGAGCCATCTGAGTCCCTAGGTTTCTTCAAGCCTCATATCATGACCTTACATGACACAATGAGTTCCAAATTAAACAGGTAAATGCATTCAACTTACTATTTTGATAACCTAATTATTTTACAGGATTAGGTTAGTGTAATTATACTAATCATTCTGTTTTTCCTGCCTGCTCCTAAGGAAGCAAAAGATGAACTTTTTAGAGACTCAGTAGATACTCTCTGCATTTGTCATCTTTCAGTCCCTGTGACAAAATATTTGGCATAAATTAATTTAAAGAATCAGAGAGGAGGGGGGTAGGGCCAAAATATTGTCCTCAGTATTGTTTCCATGATCTGTTCCCTTCAGCTAGGCCTGTCTCATGTTTAATTACCTCTAAATAATGCCATAAGATTATTAATTCATAAATGGATTGATCCATTGATGAGGTTAGAATCCATACAATCCAATCACTTCCAAAAAAACTTGAATTGAGGGAATATTTTAGATTCAAAGCACAACACTCTTAAATAAAGAATCTTGTGAAGGATGTGACATTGAATGACTCAGAGTTGATGGCTTAGCTTTTTGTTTTCTATCTGCCAATCAAAATGTTACAAGTATACACTGAGTATACTATGGATAAGATGTTCTGCCAAGAGCTATGTGTATATGAGACTCTATATAGCTTACATTAGCCCTACAACTAAATACCATTGTCATGAATTTACAGATCAGGAAATTGACATTTAGACTAGGTAACTCAAGCTCACTTTGAGCTTGAGTTAAAGGATTAATAGGAGGCAAACTCAGAACTGCTGGACTGCTGAGCCAACAGTTACAATCGTTACTTATACCAGATGTCATCAGCAATAAAAATTGTCAGACAAAAGTGAAAAATCTTGCACAAGAATTAGTTTAGTAACTAAAGTAAATAAATGGGAATTTTAACATGTATAGAGTTCCGATGATAGTCTGGGTTGTCTTAGACTAAGGTAAAAACAACTTGAATTACACTATTAGAGTTTTCAAAAAGATATTTTTTGCTGTGCTGATGTTGCAGAAAATAAAAGCATGAATGGAGATAAAGCAAAAATTCTGTCCTGAATTTTGAACTGAGTTGTTACTCAGAACTGCAAAAAGTTCTATGGACATGCCTAAAGAGCAAAAACAACAGTGTATTTATCTGTATGAATTAAACCTGTGAAAGTGGGGGAAAAGCCAGCTGTTCTTCAGACAAAGGACTGATCTGATATCAAGAACATATAAAGAATTGGGGAAAAAAATCAGACCTTCTAAATTTAAAGGCCCAGTTCAAAAATGGTCATCTGAAATAAATACTTTTCAGAAGAAGGACAAATTGCAAATAAATATATGAAAATTAAATGCTTAACATCACTGATCATTCAAGAGATGCAAATTAAAACAACACAGATTTCATCTCACCCCAGAAAGAATGGTTATCATCAACAAATCAACCAATAAAACGCTAGTGAAGCTGTGGAGGAAAAGGGACCCTTCTTCACTGTTGGCAGTGTAGATTGGTGCTGCTGAAATCATTGTGGAGATTCCTCAAAAAAACTAAGACTAGGTGCCTCCCCCACCCTGCCCGCCGAGTTCGATTTTCTGCC
>NW_004524616.1:16677257-16694267 GCF_000260255.1 Octodon degus | reverse complement strand
TGATTTGTTCTAATGGTGTTTGTGAATAGGATCACAAGTCCGCATCTTGTACAGCAATTAACCACTAAGAAGAATATATGCAGTGTATTATTTGTTGAAAAAAAAAAAAAACTAAGACTAGAGGTTTGACCCACTATTCCCTTTCTTAGTGTCTTCCCCGCAATACATACACACCAATGTTTATAGCAACACAGTTTGTAAGAGCTATACCTTGGAAGCAACTCAAATACCCATTAACTGATGTATGGACAAAAAAGATATGTTTTTTTACAGAATGGGGTACTACCATAATAAAGGATAAATTTGAGTCATTTCTAGCTAAATGGATGTACCTTGAGACCATACTCTTCAGTGAGATAAATCAAATGCATATGTATAAATATCACATTGTGTCTCTGGTGTGAAAAACTCAGAGTGTAAATAACCAAAATGTATAATAGATATTATGAAATAGGAAGTAATAGTTCAAAAGGAAAGGGGAACTGGTGGATGGAAGGGGAAAAAAATGGGGAAAGATAAAATGGAAGCAGAATGTGTAAATAAGAGGAAGAGAGTTGAAGAGAGGGAGGGGAATGAGCAAAAACAAAAAGAGGAACTAAGTTCTATCGTGTACAGTTACAAATTTCCTATACTGAATGTGATCATTATGCATATCTAAATTATACCAATGAACTTAGTTTAATAAAAAAGAAGCCTGAAAATTTGTATGGTTGAAAAGGACAGGTTTTTCTACGAATCTTTACTTCCAACAGATGTGAGCTAGCCTGAGATATATCTAGGTTCTGAGATTCCACTCTGAGTCCACCGCAGCTGGTCTACAAATGTTCTATAAAATTAATTTGGATAAGCTCATTGAAATCAAGCCAAGATTGAGCCATTTTTATCAAGGTAAGTCAAAATCTCACCACTAATAGGAAAGAGCTCACCTGCTCTCTGCAAAGAGCCCTGCACTCAGTAAGTTCACATGCATGCCTGTCTTCGTAATTCTCAAAAGAAAATAATCTTTTAAACAATGGCTGGCACCTTGTGCACTATGAATTTGAGCCTTAAAATACTCCGATGATGAAGAGCAGACACCTATATTCAGGTACTTGGCGCTCAGCACTGACCCAGGCAGCCCTTAGTGTGGTTGGGAATGTTATTACAGGCACCAATAACAATGCAATTTCCGCTCCACCCTGCTAGCTAGTGGTACACAAATTTTAACTGAATTCTCCTTTAGCTAAGGTGATGGGAGTAATTCCAAGATTTCCTGATGCTCATTGGTGCATTGAATTCACACCAGAGTTTTGGGCCAAATCCTACCAAAGGCATGTCTTAGTAGGAGACATGGCAAGAGGGACTCTCCTACTGTATGTATGTATATAACTCCATCATATCTAATTTGTACAGGAGGTAGTAGTATTTTAATAAGTACTTCCAAAGGGAGTTCCAAGGATGACTCCTGGTAGCATGTCTTTGGTTAGGGGAACACTGATTTGAGTCCCTTTAGTGAAAAAAGATCCCATTGACATCGTGAGGAAGAAACAAACAGCAAATACCCAGTAAGTCCTCTATCTCTCTGAAAACAGCCCTTGATCTTTCTGCAGTTGTCTACTTCTGATATTAGCACCATTTCTTCTTTATACTCCTATCTAAAATCAGCTTCCATGGCTTGAATCCCATAGCACAACAGGGCAGGAAGCTCAGCCCTTTCCTTCCCCAAGCCTGGGAGGCCCCTTCCCTCCACTGGCAACGGTCCACCTTCCCTTATCATGGTGACTTGCGTACTGAGTCACTGTCTGGCCCACATGTATGGCTGTGCCTGTTTCTGCTGGCCTTGCCTACTTGCTGTGGCAAAGATGAAAAATGAGCTTTTCCTGCATTTGGAAGAAACAGCACAAGTGAAAAGCAGTTGTGTCCAGCAGAGGCTAAACTGGGCAATATAGAGGGAATACAAACCAGGAAAACCACAGCTAAATTATCACAGTACACCTTCATTCTAAGTTCTTTTTATTATTATTATTTTATTTTCATCGTAAATTCTTTTAAAACTGGATCAGAAAAATTATTCACCCAACAGGTACACTCAAAGAGAAAAGTATAATAAGGTCTCATATTCTCTATATCCAAATAAACTTAGTTCTTAACCTCCCAAGGTTGAATTTTAATAGTTTACATTCCATGTATTATTATTTTGGAGATGTCAAGGAGAGGTGCTGGGAGCCGAGAGCCTGTAGTTCCTGTAATAATGCCATTCAGTTCTACATATGGAAGCAGATTAAGCTACCATGGATACAATTTAAATGCAAGCTTCATAAAGAGAGAAATAGGGGATATAGCTCAGTGGCATAAGCACTTGCCTTGCAAGCACAAGGTCCTGAATTTGATGCCCAGTACTGCAGAGAGAGAGAGGAAAGAGAGAGAGAGAGAGAGAGAGAGAGAGAGAGAGAGAGAGAGAGAGAGAGAGAGAGAAATGGTCTATACATCATGGAACTAGGTTCTATCACTGATTCACACTGACATAGGTCAAAATGTTTCAGATATGTCTTGGTTAAACTAGAATGTATTAGGCAAAATAACAACCCCCAAAGACTTTGAAACCCTACTCTCCAAAAACCATGAACACATGCCCCTTACAAGGAAGAGGAATTGCACAGATGCAATTGAGATTATGGATGCTGAGCTAGATTATCCTAGGTTACCTTCCTTGTGGGATCAATCTAATTATATCAGTCCTTAAGTAGAAGAGGAAGAAGGCAGAAGAGTAGATGAGAGGACAGGCAGCATGAGAAGAAAGGTTTATACCACACTGCTGGTCCTGAGATGCAGGGAGTTGTACATAGGACTGGGGGAGGTCGTGGGACCAAGGGTGGCTTTTAGCCAATAACAAAGACACCAGAGGCTCAGTCTCTCTCACATAGACATGCTACTAAATTCTCCTTGAAACACCAATGAGCAAGGAGCTGGATTCTCCCCAGGGCCTCCAAAAGGAATAAAGCCCCGATAGTACCCTGTCCCATCAGGTGACTATAAGGGTGAATTTTTAACTATACAGAAATGAAAGAAAATCATTGTTGTTTAAGTCATGAATTTTGTAATGATTTGTAATGGCAACAACAGACAACAAAAAAATGTATCTACGCAGGATGAGGTAGGACCAGTAAAATCTGATCATGAGGCAGAGGCCTCCAGTTCACAAGGGACCCTGGCCACCTCCACCTCATGCTCTAGTAAAAGGGCTGCTAGACAATGCTTATAGGCCAAGATATCCTAAGAAAACCTGGATTCAAGAGTTCCCATAAAAAAATTCCATCCATGAATATACAATCATTTTGCAACATATATATTATATTTATATTTATATATATTTGCAATATATATTTATACATATTTTGCAATATATATGATATATATATATATTTGATCATTTGATCTTTTTTTAAATGTATTTAGTAGAGGGTCTCACTACACAGATCAGATCAGACTCATAGTGATTCTCTTGTTTTCAGCCTCCCAAGCACTGGGATTATAGGCATGCACCACCACACCCAATCTCAGTCGCTGTCTCAGCACACCAGGCACAGCACATCAGGAATCGAAGCCTGGTCACTGTGCTCTGCCTAAGCAGGTGCTTTAGTCTGCTGAGCTATCTGGCTGGCCTGCTCATTTGATCTTTTTTGATCAAAGATCACTTTTTATCTCTATCACATTTTTTAAAAAAGTCTTTTATTAAAAAAAATCTTTTACTATTTATTTGGTACAGAGTCTCATAACGCAGACTCATAGTGATCCTCCTGTCTCAGCCTGTGCTTACAGGCTTGCGCCACCAGGCCCAGTTTCAGTGGGCTTGGATAGGAGCCAGCAAGGCATGCAGTGTAGGTCCCTGTGCATGCCAGACAGGCATTTATACCACCGAGCTGTGTTCGCAGCCTATTTTGATCACTTTTGATCTTTTCCTCCCCACCCACTTCCCCTGATGCCCTTCCATGTCTCAGAAAGTTTTGCCTCCTTATAATCTGGCACCTCCCTTTTATTTGATGCTTTAATTGATTTATATTTTGGGCTTCTCAGATAAGACAAACCATGTGGTACTTAACTGTCTGTGTCTGATGTATTTCACTTAACATTATGCTTGCAAGACCCGGCATGGTGGGACACACCTGTAATGCCAGTGCTGGGGAGGCTGAGACGGGAGAATCACTATGAATCTGAGCTGCATAGTGAGACCCTGTACTAAATACATTTAAAAAAAAAAAATTAGGGAGATGGCTCAGTGGAATAAGCACTTCCCTGGCAAGCGCAAGGGCCTGAGTTCAATCCCCGGTTCTGAAAAAAAAAAAAAAAAAAAAAAAAATCATGTTCTCAAGAGCCATCCATTTTGCTGCAAATGACATGATGCTGTACTTCTAAGCAAGGTACTGACTGAAATATAACAGCACATCTGTTTCAGTTACCCTTCTTTCCCTGCTGGAACAAATACTCGGCACTCAACATTAGGGAGGGAAAGGTTTATTTGTCTCACAGTCACTGGAGGTTTCAGTCCATACTCAGCTGGCTCGAGGCAGCATGACACAGGGCAGAGGGCAACCTGTCACATCAGCAGCAAAGAGCGAGAGAGCCAGGGAGAGGCAGCTTTCAGGAGGCCAATCTGGCTCTCCCCTCCTCACATTGTAATGCACATTACCTGCCCCAGGGCAGGCAGGCAGGCGCAGCATCCACACCCACAGTAATCAATCACAACCTCCAGAAGCTGCACCATGACTACGTGAGGCTTTGGGGGGACAACTAGACACAAACCATAACAACATCCAAACTCTAAAAGTATAGATTATTTTTTTTAAATTCCGAAAGGTTTTTTTTGTGTGTGCTTGTTTCCAGGGCTTTCCTGGGAAACAGTGTGGAGATCTAAAAAGTAATATGATCCATTGAAGTTTCTTAAATAGGAAAAGAATGGACGAAAGGCCCTCATTTGTTGCTTGACAATTTACCAAACAGCATATTTATCTTTAATGCCTCAATCTCCCCCTTTTGCAATTTCTGCTCACTGTGCTTCCCTTTAACGTCTCCCTTGCTGGCCCGCTCCCACCCTCCTCTTACCATTTCTCAGACCTCAGGGCTCTGCACTACCGGTATTTCCCCACCTTCCCAGTCTGCCCTTCCACACTTTATTGACTCTTTTTCACTTTTGGACAAGGTATCCCACTGGTAAGAATAGGACAGACTCATCTTTGCTGATGGGTTCCCAGGCGATTGTAATTTCCCTGTCTCTTTCAGGGATGATATTGGGGAATGAACCTCCCAACCTGAAAAGCACCTGGGCCACCTTTGTGCTCTCTAAAACTGAAGAATGAATTTTAGGAACAATAGAGGATAACAGCAGAAATATATTTAGGGGGGAAAGAAAGCTCCTGGACAAGAGAGGAACAGAAGGGGAGCCTGAGCTGGTTTCCCAGGAAGCTGCCTTTTCCAGAGATTTTATAGAGTAAAATCATGAGGAGAGGTGGGTCTAAGGTGGAAAACATGGGAACTCTCTAGGTGGGCATGAAGTGGGACAAAACTATGGTCAGTCAATAAGATGACAAGCACAATCTCTCTAAATCCAGGACCAAATGGGGAAGCTAGTCGCGAGTCACAGAGTAAGCCAGCAAGAATACAGAACAGGGGCTTTTCCTATAGGGGACTGAGTCAGCAACTCTGGCTTCTTGGTGATTGATACCTATGTAGAATATCAATCCCTAATACCCATAACTAGGAAAACATGTGGCTGCATTTTTTACCCTTTTAAGTTTTGGCCCATAACAGGAGTGTTTGTCACTCCCAAAGTTGCAAAGTCATCTTGTCCTTCATATTGTCTCCTTGAGAGCTTACCCTTGTCTGACTGCCTGTGATATGTCTGTCTAATTTAGCTGCCTGCAACAATCACATCTGAGTAGGGTCTTCTGTGACTGGATAGCTAAATCACAATCTCTTTCAGGATTGTGTAAATATACACAATAAATATACATAAAATCAGAATATCCTATGAATATACACAAAATATACACAAATATACACAAAATCAGAATAATGGCTTAAATAGGACAAATTTGTTCCTTGTTCTAAGAAGAACCCTGGGCAGCTAAGCAGTTTAGTGATGCAGTTCCTTGACACTGTCAACATTCAACATGCAGCCCTCAGGAGCTACCCCAAGGGGCAGGAACACAAGGCTTACTCACTTGGAAGGATTGTGCAATGATAGGTACTGGCCTTAGTGCAAATTGCTGAGTTATTATAGTAGTCACCTAATATGGCTGAAGGCCTTAAAACAGCTTCTCTTCCCCTGTTCTGTATTCTTGCTGGCTTACTCTGTGATTCGCGACTACCTTCCCCATTTGGTCCTGGATTTAGAGAGATTGTGCTTGTCATCTTATTGGCTGACCATAGTTTTGTCCCACTTCATGCCCACCTAGAGAGTTCCCATGTTTTCCACCTTAGACCCACCTCTCCTCATGATTTTACTCTATAAAATCTCTGGAAAAGGCAGCTTCCTGGGAAACCAGCTCAGGCTCCCCTTCTGTTCCTCTCTTGTCCAGCTTCTCTTCCCACCTCCCCCTTCTTCTCCAACCAGGCCCAAGGTGCAATTTCCTTTCACCTTTCCCATCACTGCAGG
Organism: Octodon degus; assembly: GCF_000260255.1. NCBI lineage: Eukaryota > Metazoa > Chordata > Mammalia > Rodentia > Octodontidae > Octodon > Octodon degus. The sequence goes on along the minus strand of NW_004524616.1, from coordinate 16,687,636 downwards.
GAAAGCCTCAATCAGCTCCTCAGATATTTCTAACCATCCCCCTCAAATTCCGCCCCTAAAAAGAGTTCATAAAAGCCCAAGCTTGCTTTGTCTCAGGCCGGAGGATCTACCTGCCCCATCTACCCTCCATCCTCTCCTGTCTTTGGAGTTAATAAAGGCTTCTGTTATCTTTCCTACTTCTTTACTGTGCCTCCAAAAAGCCTGTCATGCAGGACAGAGCTAGAAGTCTTTCTCATCATTTCACTCACATTCACACAAAATCTCACACACTTGGCCATACCTGAGTGCGAGGTAGGCTTAGAGTTGCATTTCCACTGTGGCAGCAGGAAGAAGAGATAAAGCACATTGGGGACAATTAGTAGTCTGTGCCATAAGGCTCAAATGTAAATTTATTCCTGGACTTTGGTTATGGAACCAATTTCCCTTCTGTGGAAAATCAACGCATTTTGGGCCCAAACCCAGGAAGATAAGATACTGCTTTGCCATAAAGAAAGACATATTTACTAGGTCAGGATGAGAATGAAAGTTTTAAAATGTGTAGCCATTTTCACATATTAGGAATGACAGTATATTGTTTTAGAATGTTCTAAAAATTTTGAAGACAATATTCTTAGGATATTTTTGATAGGCCAAGTTTAATCCTGGGCTTAGTCTCACAAGGGCAATTGGGGTAAGAAGTTAAGAACATTTTGCGAAAGAATGGATGGCCGTTCATAGTGGGCAGAGCCCCAATCTAGGCTATTATGATACAAACTGATTTGTTATCCTCTGGCTAGAGCTTGGGCAAACAGAGAAAAAAAAATGGAATTTGGGTTTAGGAGTAGATCAAGGGGAGCTCCACCTCTATGAGAAGGATCAGAAACAGCAATGTCAACAAGACTGACTGAAGTGAGAGGCAGTAGGTAAGGACTTCTCACATGCGATAAGACTGGACATTGTTACCAAGTCTTACATGTTCCTTTTCTTTGGTTTTTTTTTCTTTTTTTGGACCGGCTCAGCCCACCCTGAGAGCGGGGCTCGTGTGGCATGTGGTGCCAGGGATCAAACTGCGGTCTCCTGCGCCTGCCTGAGCTTGCCTAAGCAGGCACTTTAGATCACTGAGCTATCTTGCTAGCCCTACATGTTCCTTTTCTACATGCTGCTTCTGTCTTACTTTTCTCTCATTGCTGAGACAAAAATACCTGACACCCAAGGTTAAAGGAGGAAAAATTTATTTAGCTCACAGTTTGTGGAGGTTTCAGTCCACCATCAGCTGGCTCTAAGGCAGGGTGGCCCATGGTAGAGGGGCAACCATTTAGGGTGGCAGAAGACAGCAAAAGCAACAAGCCTCTCTATCCTTTATATTGCATCCAGTGTACCGAGATTAGGGTGGTGCCAATCCAATCAGTGGACTGACCCACCTTGAATCTTCAGCACCCTTGATTTTGTTGTAGGCAGGTGAGTTAGATAAAAGCATTATAGACAGACAGGGCTAGGCCCTCAGAAGAGGCCAGTATAAAAGACAAGACGTTGCAACTGTGGGAGAGACAGACACTGCTGCTGCGGCCAGACTTCAAAACAAAAGATCAAACAAACGCAGAGGTACCTCCCTAGGGATGGGCATCAGGGATTGAGATTCAAATAGGTATCAATCACCTTGAAAAAGCCAGAGAGAGTCACTAACTCAAGCCCCACAGGAAGAGCCCCTATTTCTTAGTATTTATGGCCTGTCCTTGACTCCCTTCCACTTTTGATTCTGATTTAAACAATTTCACCTGAACGATTGTACTTATAGTCTTAGGGGTTGGCCATAATTCTGTCCTGCCTCATGTGCATTTTTCACCTTTGATCGGCCTCACCTCATGGTTTTGCTCTATAAAAATCCCTAGAAAAGGCGGATTCCTTGCAACCTACTCCAGTCCTTTTCAGTCTCTCTCCTGGACAGAAGCTTTCTCTCCCCCAATAAATATATTCTGCACTTAATTTCCATTATTCCTAAAATTCATTCTTCAATTTTAGAGAACATATACTCATCCCAAGTATCTTTCAGGTTGAGAGTTTTATTCCGGCTTTCTCAATTTCAGCATTGCACTACAAGTCAATCATACTCTCCAAATTCACCCACCTCTAAAAAACTCTATGACTGTACAAGGCTTTGTGGGACATCTAGATACAAACTGTAACAGCTTCTAATTCTGTTATGATCTTTGAGCTTGAAGTAAAGTTTTATTATTCCCTTGACCCATAAGCTGCGCTACAACATGAAGAGGAATTAGGAAATAGAACTGAAGTCTACATAAGGACACACAAAGAAAGCAGTTGAAACTTCATGGAACACACAAATGGCAGTTAGAAGCAACAGATGGCAAACAGCCATTGCAGGTGCATACTGGGCAATCGTCAGAATCACTTGAGGAAAAGACTAGTATTCCTGACTGCATCTAATGGGGGTTTGGTTCTTCATTATTTTGATGAGCACAAGGGTATTGTGTTTTCTAGACCACTGTTTCCTTTGAATGTTTTCACTACAGGTGTGCTAACTCATTAACCCCTTCAACCCTCCAGGCTGTGTTCCAGAGCCTGGGGTGGTCACTTCTGGCTATCAGCAGCCTCACTGGTTAACAGTGAGTGTGCAGAGCCAATTTAGCATTTCCTAGGTGTGCTAGAAAAAAAGCACAGTAGGAAGCCCTGTAGCCTGTATGTTATTTAGTTACAGTGATCCTAGTGAAGACAGGTAGCATTCTAGACTGAGAGATCAACCTAAAAGGAGTCATCAACTAGACATGGTGGCACATGCCTGTGATCCCTGCACTCCAAAGGCTGTGGCAGAGGGATCATGTGAGTGCAAGATCAGCCTGGGCTACAAAGTTAGTTCAAGGCTAGCCTGAACTGCAGAGTAAGACCCTGTCTCAAAAATAAAAAATCATCAGTCCGTGTTTTAGTTCTTTGCTCTGATCTAAGTTACTACTTTTCTTCCTCTCTTCTCTTGTGCCATTTCATCCCAGATTTTACCACTAATGTGCTCTTTTCCAGAGTCAAATACCCTAGACCCAGGGAGTGGTAAAACAACTCCATATACCTTTTGATAACAAGAGAACAAAGCCACTTTGTAACTGTGGTACTCGGGGAAGGCTCTGCAGCATCTTAAAAGTGGGTGACTTATATTTGACACTTGTAGGGAAAACAAGGGACAGCAGAATGAAGACAGGATTTATGTGAGAGGAAGGAGAAAGGTGTCAGCAATAGAAATATCGCCTCATTTTTTCCAAGCCCCTAGATTTCGGTAGGTATTAATGCCATTTGCACGGGTATAACGTAGCTGTCTTCTTCAGGATGGCACTGGGCAAGAGAAGCGCTGTAGGAAAAACACAAGAGCACGTAGAGGCTGGGAATGGTGGAATCTACATTTCCAGGTTTGTTCTCATATTCACTCTTCCTTAATTTTCAGTTTGCCACGATACCTTCATCTGTTTCTCTTTTCATGAGCAAGTTCCGTGAACGAGTGCTCTAGCACTCATGGGCCAGAAGAGGGCAGTATTTAGAAGCACTGTGCAAAGTTCAGGCACAGCATTTCTGGGCTATATGTATGTGTATTACCAAGCTGTAGAAGGAATATGTATTTACTCCTGAAATCATATCGAGTGACTCTTTCATCTTTCTCTTCCCTGCCAACTCTTTAAAGGAATAATTATAAATATTTGGGATATAGATTTCAACTTGGCTTTATAACAGGCTGCTTTGGCCCATTTTCTAACAAAATATGTGCAAAGCATAGAATATAAAGATTTAGATCTTATGAGCAGAAAGTATAGAGTTATTCAGGCCAAACACTTTTTGAAGTATGTCTGGTTTTATGAAATTGGACAAATAGAATTAATATTCCACCAATTTTTAAAAATAATGATACTAATTGTTTAGTGACTTTCCTAATAAATTTACTGGGCTCTCTCAGGAGCTATGTATATATGGCTACACAATGCAGATGTACATCAATGATGGTAACAAAGAGGGATTCTGAGTGATAAAGACGGATGATGTGGGCTTGAAAGGAAGTAATTTTAAAGAAGAGAATATTCTAAAAAGGAAAAGCCATGAGGAAGAAGAGGTCACTTGCTCCACACTTAGGCACTATGTTATGCGGAATTTGGCAATCTGACTGTGTCCTCATGGACAGGTATGTTTTAGTTAGATTAAGAAGAATTGTCCTCAGGGCCTGGGAGATAGCTCAGCAGCATAGCACAAGCTCTGGTGTGCAAGTCCCAGCCCCACAAGTCATGCCCTGGGTACACCACCCAGGGCCCGGAACCAGGTGCACACCTGTAATACCAGCATTCAGGAGGTTGAGACAGGAAACCCCTGCAAGTTCCAGACTGGGCTGGGGGCTACAAAACTGAGCACAAGGCCATCCTGAACTACATAGGGAGGCCCTGTCAAGAAGAAGGAAGAGAAGGGGGAGGAGGAAGAGGAAGAGGAGGATAAAAAGAAGGAATAAAAGAAAGAAGAAAGAGAAGAAGGAGAGGAAAGAGAAGAAGGAGAAGGAGAAGAATTATCCTAAACATTTAGAGAAGAGATAGAGAATATAGGGGATTTGGCAGATAGCTCGGTGATCTGAGTGCCTGCCTGGCAAGCACAAGGACCCAGGTTTGATTCTTGGTACCACATGTCATGCCGGCCCAGAACCCCAGGCAAGCCATGCAGGCCGCCAAATCACCTGTAATCCTAGTGCTGGGGAGACTGAGACAGGAAGATCACTATGAGTCTGAGCTGCAGTGAGACCCTGTGCCAAATAAGTAAAAGATTTTTTTAAAAAAAGAATAGGTTTAGGGGTAGGGAGCTGGCTTCACAAGTATACAACCTGTGTTGTCTCTCAGAAGAGATACATACACACATGGTTTCAAGCTTTGCTGTTACCATCCTGAAGCTTAATTAACAATTTTCTAGGAAGAGACTATATTTTTCTTTTGAACCACACTCTGCATAACATGGTTGACTGTCAGAGACATGTGAATGCTTGTATTATGCAAAGGTAGAGAATTTACAGAACTGTCTGTGGATGGGACAAACCATAATGGTCTAAGAAGTCTAAATTTCTGATTGTGGTTAAAATACACAGGGATATAATTCCAGTGAGATTACTGCTAGTGATCCTCTGGGGCAGATTATCCTCATTCCTAATGAAAGCTTCCTTGGAGGTCGGGGTGAAGGTGTTGGGGGAGGGAACCCTCCAGACGGTGTTGAGGGAGGCGCATTCATTGCTCTTCACTCTGGAATAGGTGGAGCACTGGGGCTTCCCTGGCATTCAGGGGTGCTTGGCCCAGGCTCCCTTGTTTCCTTTCTACACCTGAACTGTAAAACATTGCACAGAGATAGAGTGAAATGTCTAAGCCTTCCCTGAACAGTGCTGGAGGCCTATTGAATGTGGAGGAGAAATAGTCTTATCAGAAACCACAGAGGCTGTTCAACATTCCAGTGGAGTTAAAAGTTGTTGGACTTTTGTTTATTGCTTCCTAAATTGGTTGTCTAGCTTAGAGAGCTTTTTCAGCATTCCTCCCCAAACCATATAGTCTCTTAAGTTTATTTGACCAGTCTTTTGTTTCTGCAGTCAGCCCATGGGTGCATAATGAGGCTGACTTTTCCACAGTGAAGTTTTCTAGTATCATGTATTAACTACTTCGTACACAGGTCCATTCATGCATTTTCAATCTGTTCTGCTGACCTACTTTCCTGTATCTGCAGCACCGTTGTGCGCTTACACGACTTTACCCTCAGAGTGCCACCTGATGTTGTGTGACGAAAATGCAGTGAGTTCTTTATAACATTTTTTTTCTTGGCTCTTCTTACTCATTTCTTCTTAGAGATGAATTTTAGAATTAGGCTTATCAAATAACAAAACTAACTATGGTAGGATACCGATTTGTATTGGATTGGGCTGACACATTATTTTGTTTCTGAATTCTATTCACCTCACCATGCTAATTTGTTAGGCTTCCCAGTAACTCAGTCTTTTGCACTTTTTCTGCTTCTTGTGGGACCTTTGTCATCTCCCTTTTCACAGCCCTGCTTTTCAAAGAATTCTGAGCAGCAGTGAACACATAAGAAATTGAAATTTAGGATCAGAAAAACTTCAAAATCAGAACATTTCTAAATACTAGGTGCTTACCTTCATTCCTTAAGTCTGTGCTGTTAAACTGAGTTATTGGACATTTAGAGCATTTTGCCTTTGACCCTGAACATGTCTGCATTAATATGTCCTCTATAACAAGATACTTGCTATATAAAGCCACATGAAATAAAATTCTAGACATCTTTGCAAATCAATCTATAATTCGAAAAGTACTCCGGCTACCCCCTTAAAGCAAACCAAAACCTTCAGAAAACTCGTAAGGAAATTCACAAAGATGAAAATAATTTCTGTTCAGCCAACTCACTCCCACCATCCAATACTGATCAAGGCATATGATTAATAATGCAATACCCTTCAAAGTTGCATCCTGGAAAGTGTTTTCACTTATGTTTAATGAAAACCACTTAGAAGCAACTGAGTATTGTGAAGAAGTGATTACTTATAACCCTTGTTTATGAATTAGCATGAGTTTAAAGAGTAGTTGATGCTGAAGGCTAAACTTTTTATTTCTCTTTCAATAGCAATTTTTCATCCAAATTTTAACCAAAAGATCAACAAATGTCAGAGGATAAGGTTAGTCACCAAAAGGCACCAGACACAGAGATTCAGAATCAGAGAGCATGAACTGGAGTTTTATTAAACCATGGGCCCCACTCCCCTCCCCAAAAACCCCCCACAATACTATGGAGCCTAGCAGGTGGCAATAGAGGCTCCTGGCTTCCTGCTATAGCAGGACCAGAGTTTTGTCACCCAGCTTCTTAACTCATTATTAAGGCCAACAGTTGTTTTTTTTTTGTTTGTTTTGTTTTTTTTGTTTGTTTGTTTGTTTGTTTTTTTTTTCTTTAATTTAAGTATTTGGTACAGTCTCACTAAACAGCTTGGACTTAGTGATCTTCCTGTTTTCAGCTTCCCTAGAGCTGGGATTACAGGCCTGTGCCATCATGCCCAGACTCAGTCACTGGCTCAGTGCACCCAGGGACAGAGATGGCTTGTCACGGGTTAGGGAAACAATTTTAATTACACATTTGTTATTGTGATAATAGCCATTCTTTCTGCAGTGAGATAGGATCTCATTGTTTTAATTTGCATTTCACCCATGATGTTGAGCATTTTTTATATATATTTATTTTCCATTTGTATTTCTTTATCTGAGAAGTGTGTATTCATTGCAGATGACCATTTTTATCTATGAGCATTTAAATTTGGGGGATCTGATTTTTCTTCAATTATTTATGTGTTTGAGATAGAAGTCCTTTGTCTGGGAGACAACTGGTTAAAAGTTTTCCCTGCTCTATGGGTTGTTTTTTCACTTTGGTGGTGATTTCTTTTACTGTGTAAAAGCTTTTTAATGAGATCTCAGTTGTTGATTTTTTGAAGTAGTTCCCATACAGTTTGGGTATTGTTCATGAACTTTCTATCTATACCTATATCCTCACGATTTCTGCCTACTTACTCTTCCATTAGATTTAGTGTTTTTGTTTGAATATTTAGATCCATTTAGACTTTAATTTAGTGCATGGCGATAGACATAATTCTAGTCTTAGTCTTGGGTACATGGAAAGGCAGTTTTTTCAGCATCATGTATGTTATGGTTTGTGTCTAGGTGTCCCCCCAAAGCCTCATGCAATCATGGGGCAGCTTCTGGAGTTTGTGATTGATTACTATGGGTGTGGATGCTGCACCTGCCCTGGGGCAGGTGATTTGCATTACAATGTAAGGTGGGAAGAGAAGTTAGCTGCTTGAGCTGCTGTTACCTCTCCCTTTTGCTCTTGCTCTTTGCCACTGCCATGAAAGGTTGCCCTCTGCCATGTACCACACTGCCTTGGAGCCAGCTGAATATGGACTGAAACCTCCAGTAACTATGATCTAAATAAACCTTTCCTTCCTTCATTTTGAATGTTGGGTATTTGTACCAGCAATGATAGAAGAGTAACTAAGACAATCTATTAAAGAGTTGATCTTCTAGAAACATTACCAGAGCAATTAGATAAGAGAAAGAAACAAAAGGATTAAGGTTAAGAAACAAAGTTCAATTGGCTGGCGATATAGCTCAGTGTCATAAGTGCCTGTCTGGCAAGCACAGGGTCCCAAATTCAATCTCTGGTGTCAAAAAAGCAAGCAAAGAAGTTAAATTATCATTATTTCCAGATGACATGATACTTTACATAAAAGTTCCCAAGAACTTCACCATAAGATTCCTAGAATTAACAAGTAAATTCAGTACCATAGCTAGGTACAAAGTCAACATTCCAAAATCAATAGCACTCCTGTACACAAGCAACAAACTCACTCAGAGAGAAATTAGGGAAATCATATCCTTCACAATACCATACCAAAAAAAAAGAAAGAAAAGAAAAGAGGAAAAAGAAAGAAGAAATACCTAGGAATCAGTCTAAATAGGAAGTAAAAGATCTACATATTTCACATATTCTGAAAATGGAGATTAAAGAGGATATCAGAAAAAGGAAAGATAACACTTGCTCTTGTGTAGGAAGAACCAATATATTGAAAATGACCACATTCCCAAAACTGTTATACAGATTCAATGCATTTGTGATCAAAATACCATTAGCATATCTCATAGAACTAGAGAAAACATTCCAAAAATTCATTTGGAAACAGGAGAGGCCTAGAATAGCAAAGGCAAGTGTGGGCAAGTAAGGAAATGCAGGAGACATCACAATTCCTGACTTGAAGTTATACTACAAACCTACTAGGATAAAATCACCATGGTACTAGCAAAAAAAAAAAAGAAAAGAAAGTAGTTCTCAGGATCAGTAGAACAGATTGGAAAATACAGACACAATTACAAACACACTCAACCACCTTATCTTTAACACAAGGGCCAAACATCCATACATTGCAGATGGTACAAGAAATTAAAATCAGGGTCATTAAAGAAATAGAACAGAAGATGTAGAAATAAACCCACAGAACTACAGCCATCTGATTATTGGCAAAGGAATCAAGAAGATGTTGGAGAAAATATAGCAAATGATACTGTGAAAACTGGTAAAAGATGGAAATTAGATCCTTACCTCTCACCTTGTACTGAAATAATATCAAAACTGATCAAAGACCTAGGTATAAAAGCAGAAACTTTGAAATTGCCAGAATAAAATATAAGAGAAGCACTTGAGGTCATAGGCACAGGCAAAGACCCCCTGGGTAGGATCTCAATACAAAATAAAATAAAATATTAAGAATCAGCCAATAGGATTACAACTAAGAGAACAATTCAAGGTCCTGGGTTCAATCACCAGTAGCAAAAACAACAACAACAAATCCCAAATGGAACAATTAAGCAACTAAAATGAAAGGAGAAAATTTTTTGTTAACTACTCTTCTAAGAAAGGATTACTATCTAAAATATGTAAGAAACTAAAAACACTTAACAGCAAAAATAAATAATCTGAGGGGAGCACCAACTAATTATGAGGGCAGAGTCATAAGCAGCAGAGAAAGAACCTCTCCAAGAGCCACAAGCCAGATGCTGGAATGTAGCATGTGAGGAAGACAAGGAGGGAAGTGGGTGCTCTGGAACCCACTGGAACCAGGGAGGAACTGAAGCATGAATTGAAGCCCACAGAGAGATGAAGAGAGAAACTTCAACAAAGAAGGAGGAGGTAGCGGGTGGCACCTTCCCCTTGAGGCAGGAATCACTGTGCAAGAGGAACATTTCAAACCTGCTGACACATGGTGACTGCCGGTGATCCCAAAACCTCCAGAGAGATGCAACAGATACTTCCATGACAAAGAACAACTGAAAACATTCCTGACCACCAAACCAACCCCACAAAGAGTACTGACAGATAGTCTAGAAAGAGACATAAAGGGCCCACAACTTCAAGAGCAACAGCAGAAAGGAACCACCAAGCAGAGCAAGCAATTAAACAGATGGGAAAAGTAGGGAACCTATAGCAGGAAAATAACATGACTGAGATAAACCAATACATACCAGTTATAACCCATTGCTGTAAATGGCCGCAATTCAACAATCAAAAGAAGCAGACTGGCAGAGTAGATCAAGAAACAAAATCCAGCAGTATGCTGTATATAAGAAGCACATTTAACTGAAAAGGAAATTCATAGGTTGAACATCAAAAGAAAGAAAACAATACTCCACATGACAGGAATCCAGAAAAATGCAGGGGAATTTTAATTGCTGACAAAAAATTTCTTTTTTTTCCCCCATAATTTTATTGAGAAACAAATAGCAATGAGACAGTTTCAAACCAAATTGGTAGGGCAGTTTCAATAATTAACACATTGCATA
>NW_004524616.1:16674908-16676412 GCF_000260255.1 Octodon degus | reverse complement strand
TCTGTCTGAATATCAAACATCTTATGCATAACATGGAACAGGTATTTTTCATCAAGTATTGATATGTTGAACTTTAAGTCCCTACAGAATATGATGAAAAAATGTTTAAAAATTAGAGTATATTTTAAAAATAGGCATAAAGAATTATATAATTCTTATGTTTACACATAAGTCCAAAAATCTCACCATATACAAACTTGAAGCAGGAGAGTCCCACAATATTCCTTTTTCTGTCTCCTGCCTTCATTCACCACCCCCTTCTTTTTGAAAAGTCATCTACCCAAGAGACAGCACAGCAGCAACTGGCATCAGACAAAGAATTTCAAGTCAAGACTGATTAAGAGAGGTAAAGAAGGTCACTATATACTTGTTACAGGAAAACTGCAGGAGGAAGAGATATCAATCATGAATATGTACGCACCAAATACAGAAGAACCCAACTATATAAAACAAATGTTAATGGACATGAAAATTCAAATAAGCACTAATACAATTGCATTGGGGAATTTCAATATTCCACTCACAAAAAAACAGATCAATTAGACAAAAAAAGTCAACATGAAATATTAAAAGAATTTGCATAGAGTGCTACATGTGATGCCTGCCACTCTGTAATGAAGTCCTTGAATACATTTACTTGTGTCACATGATAGTGGAGGTATCCCAGAGAAGACAATCCCTGGAGAAAGGAAAGGGGCGCCTGCCCTTGGTGTACAGCCAATTTAAGACCCCAGCGAATCCCCCAGGAACAAACATGAAAGAAGCTCCCAGTGCGGCAGCAGGAAGAACGAAGCTGGGACCCTGCCTCTGTGGGGACATCCTTGTCCATCTTACTTCAGACACCCATACTGACAGACAATTCCTTTTTAAAGTTTATTGCTCTGATAGAGTGCAGGTACCTTCTTCTGAATCTAACACAATTTTCACTTAATAAGAATAATTCATTCCACTTGCCAGACCTGCATAAATATTTTCTGAAAGATGAAACAATTTGTAAATCCTTAAGAGCTTTATATCATTCTTCGAAGAAACTTTTATTTGCTATCTGTGCACTCTGAGGGCCTGTTGTGTGGGAAGGATCCTCAGTCTAGATAACAAAGCCAAGTAATGCTTTAAAAATAGGCATAATTGTCCCACATAAGTAAGATTTCTCCTACTCTAAACCTTGAGACTGCCTTTCACTTTAATATAAATGCATTAGCAAGAACAGGAGTGGTGGGGAGATAGCTCAACCGTTGAAGCACCTGCCTGGCAAGTGCAAGGACCTGGGTTCAATCCCTGGTAGTGCATACTGTGCTGGCCTTGGACACCAGGCACACTGTGCTAGCCACTGAAACCAGATGTGGTGGCACATGCCTGTAATCCCAGTGTGGGGGAAGCTGAGACAGGAGGATCAATATGAGTCCTAACTGCATAGTGAAACCTTGTACCAAATAAATAAATATCAAGAAGAAGAAGGAGGAGGAGGAGGAGAAGGAGGAGGAGGAGAAGAAGGAGGAGGAGG
>NW_004524616.1:16658640-16674498 GCF_000260255.1 Octodon degus | reverse complement strand
GAAGAAGAAGAAGAAGAAGAAGAAGAAGAAGAAGAAGAAGAAGAAGAAGAAGAAGAAGAAGAAGAAGAAGAAGAAGAAGAAGAAGCCTCAGCATGACAGATGAAAGTTTTTCATCTTTTTTTTTCTGTGTTCTGGTAATCTATGACATATCTGAACTTGACCTTTTAGGATAACAATGTAGCTGCAAATTAAGCAGAGATTAAGCAGCCTTTGAAAGGGCTATTCTGGCATTTATAAGTGCTAGATGAGAATAAGTTAAAGAGAAGTGATTTAGCTTGCCTGAAATGCAAACATATTCTGAGAGGAGAAAGAAAGCATATTTGGGGGTTATCTCATGCCTGCTCTCTGCATCAGCCTCTGCCTCCCATCAGATATATCCAAACTGCCTGACAGAAGAGGCCACTGCCCCCCACCCCTCTTTCCCAGCTGCACACCTGGCTTTGCTCCTCCTCACTCCCCTGACTTCCCCCTCCTGACAGTGATGTGTGTGTGTGCACCATGTGCACTACTGAAGGAAGTCCTTGTGTTTATCTTGATGCACATCTTTGTGGATCATTTTAATCAATGAGGCACTGTTAGAGAAAGTCTCCAGAAACACCATGCTGGGGACAGCACTCCATGTTTCATGTTTCTGCACATCTCACAAAAGACATACAGTGTCCTTCTTTCCGGGCCAAGAGTTTAATAATGTTTATACAGCGAATAGCCTTAGAAGACAGCGTCTCCATCTAGCAAAGGGCAGGTGTGCTTACTGCTGTTATAACAGATGTAGGTTCCAGGTCTCAGGATTCCTGTCCTGCAGCAACATTCTGAGTGCAGGTGTCCTCTGTCTCTCCTCAGACTGACCTTCAGGAGTGGGGAATCAGGCGCCATGACGGAAAGGCTGCTAGTGATAATGCTGTGTGGAATAATCTGTTCACATCTTGTCAGTGATCTTGTGTCTTCTGCAGTAGCAGTGGAAACAAAGGCTAAAATCTTAAATCTTTAAGATAGTTCCCAATACGTAGTCCAAACTTAAAATGATTCCAAAACACCTGCAAATGTACAGAATCCCCGACATTTTAATAAGCTGCCCAGTGTGGTGCTCTGCACACGTCCTCAGCATTGGCTTTGCGCTCTCACACTCCCAAACTCATCCTGACATGAGCGTGCAACACAGCTGCAACCAATCAGCCTTTTCCTTGAAGCCTTATTTCTAGAACCTTCTTAAAATCTGGCTACAAGACATTCAACCCTTAAACCACTCTACAAATGTTATTGTGCACTAAGGATTGCGTTCCTATAAATGGCTGGAAATTTTGTATTTAACAAGAACACAAAAGTTGTCTGTGCTCCTACAAAGCTTGGCCATTAATCTATTCAAATCAATTTCATTTAACTTTCAAAATATTTTTTACAGAAGTAAACATGATAGTCATCATCTTTAGGGAAATTGTCCACTAATGGTATGAAAAATATTAAAATAATCACATAAAGTTACCAAAAAGCCATGAATACTGTGAAGGAAATAAATTCTATGACATACTATGAGGCTGTAACAGGATTTTGTTTTTATTCCCAAATAGCAGAAGTGGTGCAAGTTAGAAAATCCACTGTAAAACATTTTTCTATCTTGTTTTGTTGCTGTTGGTTTTGATCTTGCAGGTAAAGACAAAACAAGAATAAAATACACGTTCTTCATAAATTTACCTAAATAAAGTAACACTTCCCTTGAATAAAGCAGATTTTTGCAAGGTTTCATGAAGTTCTCTAGAGAAAAGACTATTACTCAGTATTTAAGAAATTCACATTTCTGGCTATTATATAGGAATCAGAAGCTGAGAGCACTCTGTGAAAAAGAAGAGATATATTTCATTTCTCAAAACAATAGACTTAAGACCTGAAAGAATTTTTTCACCTTTTCCAATAATATATTGTGATTATCTGACGTGATTGTATCCTGAATGATAAACACCTTATCTGTTAAATGTTAAAATAATCCTTGGGAATAATGAAAGCTAAAATCATACATGTAAAATGACAGCTCAGTTGGCTACAAATATTTTAAACAAAAATACTAGAAAAGCAGAGACTTGTGAAATTTTCTAAGCAATGTAGCTTCATTCAACTCACATATATAATTTGAACAGAAGAATTATAAAACAAACAGGAACAGCTGGGTTCTGGAGCTGTAGGGAACAATGTTTGTCCATCTGTGCGGGATTTTTTTCCCTGTTCTTTAAGCATGCAAACTGGTGTATATTTATTCCCTCAGTTTTCTAAATAATTCAAGCAGTCATGTTTAAATTATTCCAATTTATATACATAATTTAACAAAATCTGTATTTGTGCCTGTTAGCAAGGCTTAATCATAACATCTGAGGAATAAAAGCTCTTTTTAGAGGGAATGAGGAGAGGGTGGGATAAAGGACTTGACAATCATTTTTTAAAGCTATTATTATATCCATCTAGATTAAAGGAAACTATTCCACTTGAAATTCTTTCAAAAAAGAACTTATTTTTCTTTGTAGTGTGTAATACTAGGACTTGGAGTAGTTTGCCTAGTAATTAGTTACTTCATGGAAAGGAAAAATCTAACTATTGTTTGTATTCCTGAAAATGAAGAGGCTAAGCTGTGATACCGAGTTCTTCTTATCTGTCAGCAATGGTAAGTGCTTACCTCGCTTCCTCCTTGAACACTGCGGAGCTCTCTGGATGCGGCGGAGGCTTTCTGCCAAGGCATACAGAACTTATCCTCTCTGGTTGGCAAACTACACTGTTCCCGGCTGTGGCTTCTGGCTCGGTACTCCTCAGGACACAGCCCACTTTGGACAAGGATTGTGCATATGATTTTTTTTTTACTTCCAAAAGTAAGTAAATCACAAATAGATATAAGATTTCTGGTTTCCTTTCACAACATTAGATCAGTGTGTTTCCCTACTTCCCTACCTCTTCTTCAGTATTTTCATTTTATGAGACTTTCAATCTGGCCATTAAGATCAAGTAAAAGGTCTAAAGCTACAATCCTTTTCTTTCTGTTCTCCACCTTTTGATGGAAGGAAGCTTGGCCAAAGCACAGATGGAGTTAAGATGCCTTTTTGGAAAAAAAGCAAATTTTTCTTGATTATACCATCTGCATTTGGATCTATCCACATTGTGTTCAGTTTCTTTCCTCACATCCACCACTGGCTGTTTCTGGCAAATGACAATAAAATTTGGGTGTTTCCTGTGCAATTCTTGATGACTTCTACTATTTTATCTAAGTACCGCTTGTAAAATAATGTAAGCAGCTGCCTCATATTGTATTAATGAAGGAAATTTTCCCGCTGAGTCCAAGTCAGTTTCGCATGGCCTAAACAAAGCACACACGCCCTGCATTACGATGGCATTTCCAATTCTACTTCTGCAAGAGCAGAGCAAAGTGACGTGGCCTTGGGAAGATGGTATAGAATAAGCTATTTCCATTCAATAAAATGAAGTAGCAGTATTTTCCTTCTTAGAGTTATCCCACATATGCAACTGCTCTACTGACAATTTGAGATGTTGTGAAGTAATAAGAAATTACATGCTATATGTTTGGGTGTGTTTGTAAGTGGAGCAGAGCAGGAGCTCTTGCTAGACTGCACCGCTCTGTGCTTCCCAGGGTGCTTAATTAGATATACTTATCTTGAGTACTGGGTTTTGGACTAGCTCTCTCAGGATTGGTTGGGGAACTATAAAAATAGTATAGCTTTGGGGGCACTAGTTCCAGGGTGAGATTCAGTCAACATCTATAAAGTATTATTTATAAGTCTTCCATTTGATTTTTTTTCATTTGATTTTAATGCTACACCATATTTGGTAAACAGTTTTCAAACTCCTAGGATGTTTTAACTATTTTTCCCCCATAACACTTTTTCATGCAAACAGAGAAATAAGATGATGACATTTGATAGTGCTAAGATGAATATCCTAGTGCTTTAGAGATTTTTAAAAATAAAATGTGAGAAAAATAAAATAATATAAAATGTGGTGGCAAAGCATGAGTGAGGAAGATCCAGCTCAGGCAAGCCTTTGTAGTATGTCAGAAGGTCTTAGGTACTATATTCTCTGCTGTTCCCTTTGCCTATGATTTCCTAGGTGTCTATACCAGTCAGAATAAATGGGGTGATATTGCGGAACCAGTCCCAAAATCTCACTGGCTTAATATAGCAAAGTTTATTTACTATATATGCTGTGATGGGCAGTGGCTTCACTCCATGGCACTGTCTGGGGCTCGGGCTGAAAGAGAACCTTCTGTCCAGATCACGGTAAGTTACTAACGTGGAGGAGCAAGGAGGACATGGTAGCTGCACAGATTCTTAAAGCTGCTGCCTAGAGAGAGCGACACTGCTGAACCCAACCACAGGAAAACACAGATAATTCCCCATACAGAGCAATAATGAATATTTGAAAATAAGAGTGTATCACGTAATTCTGTTTAGGAAATGAATGAGTTACCTTAAACTTTCAGAAAACAAGTATTTGTTAAGTACTACTGTGTTCCAGATGCTATCTGGATACTGGGAATGTGGGAATACGTAGAAAATTAAAAGTAATTGGAACTGGTGCTTTCACTGAAAGGATGAAAAGGGAAAGAAATCATAAATATTTTCTTTGAAGAAAAACATAACGGTATAAGGAAAAAGCTGATGGGAGGGTTCAGAGTTTAATATAGAAGAGAAATACCTGAAGAAGAGACGCCCAAGTACAAAATTTAAAGAATAGAGTGAGGGCCATTCCTAGACATGCGAGGAGACTTTGAGACAGACAGAGCAACACGTGAAAATTTCCTATGGCTGGCCAATGTGTGGCCTGACTGAGGAACTACAGGATAGATAGGGTATCCTCCAAAAAAGTGAGCTTATAAAAATAAGAAATGAGGTAGAAGATGCAACCAGAAACCTGGCTAGGTATGACACTGCAGACCATGGTGAAAACACTGAATGTTCATATGGAATGAAATGGAAGCAGTTGGGGATTTCAGCCGGCAAGCAGTATGATCATGCTTTCATGTTGAGGAGTGCTTCCAAGCTCCTGCTTGATTCTAGACATCTTAAAGAGGATGGCCAACTAAGAGACTAATGAAGATCATTCGAAAGAAAGATATTGGGGGATGGCAAGATAGCTCAGTAGTCTAAAGCTTAGGCAAGCACAGGGACAGCAGTTTGATCCCTGGGACGGGTACCACATGCTAGGCCAGCCCCACCCCCAGGATGGGCTGAGCCAGTGCCCCCCCCCCAAAAAAAAAGAGAAAAGAGAAAGATATTGATCACTTAGGATTGAATGGTAGTGAAAGTGGCAAACAGAAACTATTTGGGAATATACTGTTGTATGGAGCTGTCTGGATTCACTGATGGGAGGGGTGTGAATTGTGAGAGAAAAAACAAGGAAAACTCCAAGGGTGTTAGCCAGAACAGTAGGGAAATGTAACTTAATTTTCTCAGTAGAAAACATGGAGGAAAGCAGGAAGAGAGCATAAATTAGTTATGGGCAAATAAACTTCAAGTGGTTGCCCCACGTCCAGTGTTGTGCATACGAATCTGGCATACAAGGGAGAATCTGAGATAGACTTAGAAACAAGAAAACAAAGAACTGGATAAGATCACTTAGGAAATAAGTAGAGATAGAAATTAGAAAAGGTCTAATTGAGTCCAGTGAAGCACCCCTTTGTCCTTGCTATGCATATTCATTACGCATTCACCAGCCACTCTGCATGCAGTTCAATTTTGAGATAGATATGGTTCCTTAGGGTTTATATCAAATGACTCTTATCTTGCTTACTTACAGCCCAAGCCTAAGAATGGTGTGTCAATAACATTTTTCTTGTTGGGAGAAAATACTGGACATACACAACATGAAAGAGAAAATGTTTCTTGTGGCTCACAGTGTCACTGCAAGGCAGGAGCACTGCAGGTCGCAGTGTGGCACAGTGAAGCTGCTTGCCTCGTGGCATCAAGGAACCAGAGACAGATGGAGAGCCCGAGAGGAGAAATGCCCTCAGTCTTGTCCCCAGTGGCCTTGCTTCCCTCTACCAGGCTGAACTGCTAGAAACACACTCAGCTGTGAACCAATCAAAGGGTTAATGCACTGTTGAGTACAGCATACACGTGATTCAGTCAGTTCCAAAACAATAAAACTTGGATCACATAAACCTTTTGGAGGACACTTTAAAAATTACCCCTTATTGGCACTCCATGGATGTACATAGTGATCACACTGATCATAGGGATTTTGTACCTTGCATAGTATTCTTTTCTTCCCCATTCCTCTCCTCTCCCTGCAGCCCTTCTTTCCCTCCTTATTTATAAAGCTTTGTTCACACTGTTTTCCCTTCTCCTCTCTTTCGTTCCCTTCCCTTTCCTGCTCAGCACTGTTGGGAGCTGCTGAAGCTGGAAATTGATCATCTGGGGGAAGGGCAGGATGAGGCCTCATTGCCTAAGCAGTGAGGCTAAAAGAGAAACATCCTTAGGGCCAGCCAAATAGCTCAGCGGGCTAAAGCGCCTGCTTAGGTAGGCCCAGCGACCCAGGTTCAGTCCCAGCTGGGCTGTACTGGTCTGGCCCCCGGCGCGCACTGAGAGGGTGACTGAGACTGGGGCATGGTGGTGCGTGCCTGTGATCCCAGCGCTTGGGAGGCTGAAAACAGAAGGGTCACTACGACTCCCATCTGTAAGTAAGACCCTCTACTAAAATAGGAAAAAAAAATCCTGCCTGGACCTTTTGGGCTATTAGTCACTAGGCAACCTTTTGTTTTGCAGCTTTGTAAAGATATAAGTAAATGCCCTACTATTGTTGCAGGGGGTGGGGGACAGCCTATCAGCCTACGTCCACCACCTAACCTATTAACTCTTGTCTTTATCTTCTGAATTTTCTCATCCCTTTCCTCTCAGGGACCACCTAGAGACCAACAGGTCCCTACCCATCACCTAACCTCTCCTTTGTACCCCTTCCCATTTGAATATTTTCTTCCTGTTCTGCAATATCCATCATCCATTTTGGGCCTTATTTATAGTTTTGGTTTCTATTAAAAAATTTTACCTAAAAATATGGTCTCTAAGTGCATCCATTTACCTAAAAATGTCTCAGGTTTATCCTTCTTTATGGCAGAGTATTAGTCCATTTTATTTAAAAAAGTACATTGTCTTTATCGATTCATTTATTGAGGAGAATCTGTATTGTTTCCAAGATTTTGCTATCATAAATTATGCTTCTTTAAACATGAGTGAGCACACAACACTGTACTATGATGCTTCACCTCTTTCAGCAAGATACCAGTAAGGGGAATAGCTGGTCAAATGGAACCTCTAGTTTTAGCTGACTGAGGAATATCAATATTGATTTCCATACTGGTTGTACCAATTTATACATCCACCAATAGTAGAGAATGGTTCCATTTTCCCCATAGCCTCATCAGCATTTGTTATTGATTGATTTCTTGATGACAACCATTCTTTCTGGGGTGAGATGGAATCTCAGTGTTATTTAATTTGTATATCTTGAATGACCAGTAATGTTGAATTTTTTTAGGTATGTATTTGATATTTGTACTTGCTTATCTGAAAAGCATCTGTCCAGTACAGATGCCCATTTTTAAATTGTGATTTTCATTTTGGGGGGATCTGACTTTTGTTTTTAGTTCTTATATATTCTAGATACTAGTGCATTGTCTGAAGAAGAGCTGGCAAAAGTTTTCCTTATTACCCTTATATGAGTTGTCTTTCACTTTGTTGGTGTTTTTTTTATTTATTTATTTTTTATTCATTTATGTATTTGGTACAGGGTCTTGCTACCCAGCTAGGACTCATAGTGATCCTCCTGTTTTCAGCCTCCGCAGTGCTGGGATTGCAGGCATGCGTCATCACAACTGGACTTGTGCCCCAGCTTAATGTGCTCCTGGGGGCAGAGCTGCAGTGGCACATAGGACTGGGGAGTGAACCTTTCTCCCTGCACTTTTTTTTTTTTTTTTTGGAACTGGCCATTGAACTCAGACCCTTGCATTTGCCAGGGAAGCACTTATTCTACTGAGCCATCTCCCCGGCCCTAGTCCTTGCACTTGCCAAAGCTGGTGCTTAGACTGCTGAGCTATCTCGCCAGCCCTTGGTGCTTTTGCTGTACAAAAGATTTTTAGTGTGATGAGATCTGAGTTCATTCTTTGTAATATTTCCTGTGCAACTGACATTTTGTTCCTAAAGTCTTTTCAAGAGTTTTATCTATTTTATCTTCCAGCTGATTAAATGATTTTATTTTAATAGGTGTGTGATCCATTTTTAGTCTAGTACATGGTGAAGGGTATGCATCTAGGTTTACACTTAGGCCTGTGGAAAGCCAGTTTTTCCAAAACAATTTATTAAAGAGGTTATCTGATTTCCAGAAGAGGTTTTGGTCCTCTTGTCGAAAGTCACAGTCACTGTCTCAGCACACCCTGGGGGCAGGACCAGCAAGCAGTTAAACCTCTTTTTGATCAAGACATATAGTACTCTTTTCATGAAATTCTGCCTTATGGCTGATGAGATAGCTCAGCGGACTAAGCGCTTGCTTAGGCAAGCATAGGGACCAGGCTTTGATCCCCCACACCACATGCAGCACCAGCTCTGCCCCCGAGTGCTCTGAGTCCACCACTGAGACTAGGCGTGGTGGTACACATGTAAAATCCCAGTGCTGGAGAGGTTGAAACAGGAGGATCATGAAAGAAAGAAAAGAAAAGAAAAGAAGAAAGAAAGAAATTCTGTCTTTAAAATGCTAATATTTTATTTAGGGGTTTCACATCTAGCTTTCCAGTGTGTTTATCATGGTCTCTTAATATTGTGATCTGTTTTGTAAAAATCCATGCAAAATACCAAGGGCCTGGATTGACTAGGCTTTCCATTTTGTCTGTGAGGCTGGTCTATCCCATTTTTATTTTGATGCACATTCATTAGATTTGTATTTTTCTAGCAAAGTCAATAATTTTGATTTTTAAAATGACTTGGTATAAAATGTCTAGCTATTGTTTTAGAAATTTTTATAGTTTTGACCCATTTATCATTCTAATTTTTTATTCTTATACTGGATTGCTAAAGTTTTGTTTTAGTGGCACTTCCAAAGAGGTCACATTGGACTTATAAATCCTATTGTGCTTTTGTTTTTTATTTAATTTCTTTTCTTTTCTTTTTTTTTTTTTTGGTGGAACTGTGGATTGAGCTCAGGCCCTTGCGCTTGCCAGGGAAGCGCTTATTCCACTGAGCCATCTCCCCGGCCCCTTAATTTCTTTTTCTATACTTTGTTTTTCTCTACCCCTTGGGTTCACTTTTTACTCTCTCCAGCTTGAATTATTTAGTTAATTTATATATAATTTTTATACTTTTAAGCCTAGGTATTATTATGATAATTTTGTGTCTGTAAACTTTCAAGTAAATTGTTTTCTCTCTATCCTTTAGATGTTTGAAAACTTTATTGTGTTGCATCTTGGTTTGAAGATGTATTATTGTTTTCTGATTTGGGGGATTCATTATGTTTTTAGCTAGCAGGCCAACTATCTGAACTGGAGCCAGGAAGTAATGTTCAAAGTGAGGACCAGAGCTCCCCAAAATGAACTGCAGCCATCCTTGGCCACAACGAGGTCCTGAACTCCTTCTCCAAAGAAAACAACCAAGCTCACCAGAAAACCCAGCAACTCAATGTCACCCAGAGGATTAGCCCAAGAGAACCAGCAGCTTCCAACAGCTCCCCAACAGTTTTTCAAAAGAGCTTCCCTCACAGCCACCCAGAAACTTCTCTAGTTCTGCCTCATGTGCTGCTGGCAATGAATCCTCCAGTGGACCTCCCACATCCAGCACCAAGCTAGTTCACTTCAGCTGCGTGTAACAAGCTGACCACCAGTTGGTGATCCGCCACAAATATTCTATATATTGTTAATAGGATTTAACAGTAACAGAAAAGATAAATTAAAACAACCTTTCCCCTCCAAAGCAGAGAGAAAAAGCAGTGCATTGCTTCTAATTCACTCCATTGCCATG
Source organism: Octodon degus (assembly GCF_000260255.1). Classification (NCBI taxonomy): domain Eukaryota; kingdom Metazoa; phylum Chordata; class Mammalia; order Rodentia; family Octodontidae; genus Octodon; species Octodon degus. The sequence goes on along the minus strand of NW_004524616.1, from coordinate 16,664,506 downwards.
CAAATCCCTCTGCCACCAGTCAGAGGAATCCTTTGGCAGAGTCAGAGTTAGATTCTTTTTACCCTTGGGCTTTGGCTAAGGCAGGCATGGGGTAATGCAAAGCCTTGTTTTCCAAAACTCACTGTAAGGCAGTAGAATGGATGATCATACGTTAGAGATTTTCTGTGCATAGTGGATTCTGTAAGTGTGCATTGGGGGCACACACGCACACACACACACACACACACACACTCAAAATGGCACTCTTCTCATCATTTATTCTAGTGCTCGGGGACTAGATGTGAACAGAGGCTATTACTTTCCTCCTGAGTCAGAGCAGAGTGATATGCTGACATGTTTAGTATTTCCTGCCAGCTGGCCACAGTGCAGGTGGGTGGGACGGCACATTTCATTCCCTTTCCCCTTTGTTATTCCCCTGCCATGGGCTAATTTTTCATATAATACCATAAGAAATATTATCATTTCAAAATAGAAATAAAAGTTGCACAATTGCTCAATCAGTACACAACAGATTTCCACCGTCAAAGTAGAGTGGAGCATCATCCCACAGTAGATTTGGTTCCCTTTTGTTTTTCCAGGAGTAACAGTGACCATGTTTATTCCCTCTTTTGTACTTCAGTGAGAAAGGGAAAAAAATGAGAAAGGGGTTGAAAACTAAAATATAGTGGCCCAAGACACTGAAGGATATGTAGAAGACCAAACAGGGCAGGGGAGATGGTTCAGTAGAATAAGCGCTTGCCTGGCAAGTGCAAGGGCCTGAGTTCAATACCCCGTTCCAAAAAAAAAAAAAAAAAAAAAAAAAAAAAAAAGATCAAACAGAGAGTGGTGTTTTCATTTTAGTACTTTTCACTTTTGAATCAAAGTCTCTCTGTTGTCATTTAAATTCTTTTTTTTTTTTTTTTTTTGCGGAACCGGGGATTGAACTCAGTTCTTGCGCTTTCAGGAAAGCACTTATTCCACTGAGCCATCTCCCCGGCCCCCTTCTGTTGTCATTTAAAATAAGGAAATAAAGTGGACTAATAGAATTTTATGGGTTTTTTTTCTGAGTTTGACAAAATTTATTGGTTATTTTAGTAGACATTCATCTCAGTCATTTCTCGCTCCTCATCTTGATCTTACTTTAGTATTTCATGTGGGTCAAGAAAAGAGTATGTAAAAGAAAGATGTTATTTTAGCAAGCAATAAAATGGATAAAAATGAGTAAGTTTGCCTACATAAAAGTAAGTTAAACTCATGTGTTTTGATATAATTAAATCATGTAAGAACTAGTATTTCTACATACATTTCCACTGTTTTACTTGGGGCTTAATCTAAATTTTAGTGTAAAAGAACAACTTACTAGGCATAAACATAGGTTTCTTCTCTGGTGTTACTACCTATTAAAAAAGATCAGCTGTGCCGGCCAGATAGCTCTGAGGACTAAAGCACCTGCTTAGGCAGAGCGCAGGGACTGGGATTCGATCCCTGACACCACAAGCCATGCTGGCCTCTACCCCAGGACACACTGAGATGGGAATTGAGACTCGGTATGTGGGCCCTCACCTGTAATCCCAGCATTTTGGGAGGCTGAAAACAGGAGGATTACTACAAGTCTGATCTATGTAGTGAGACCCTGTACATAAAAACAAACAAACAAACAAACAAACAAAAAAGATCAGCAAGTAACTACAACCAATAAAATAGCCTGAAACTGCCTCCAAATTTAACATTGTAGGAGTTCTGAAGGAAATAATTGTATCATTGTTCTTTTGCCTGTGACTATGCTTTTTTATTATTTTTTTAAATTAATTTTATTGAGAAAGAAATAGCTATAAGACAGTTTCAAAACAGGTTAGCAGGACAGTTACAATAATTAATATACTGCATATTGTTGTCTTCATAGTAGTTATTCATAGTACAAGATGTAGCCATGATATCTTGTCTAAACACTATTAGTACAAATCTTTCTTCTTATTGAACTAAGAGAAAGTAGCTGTATATCTAACCTAACTAATTTGGGTTTTTTTCCATAATTTTATTGAGAAACAAATAGCAATGAGACAGTTTCAAACCAAATTGGTAGGACAGTTTCAATAATTAACACATTGCATACATTCTTCCTAGTGGTTATTTGCTGTACAAGATGCGGACATGATATCCTATTTACAAACACTATTACAACAAATCCTTCTATTCATTAAGAGAATGTAACTATATATCTATGATAACCATTTTGAATATACAGATAAAAAGTGGACATTCATCTGTATCCCCTTTTTTTTGTTTAGTTCCATCATTTGAATATTATAGGTGTGTTAACTCAGCAAAATATTCTAAAAGAGTCCAGTAGTCCATAATACTATTGGGTCTTCCTCCTGACTGGCAATGTCAGAAATTGTTGACCTTAGTCCCCTACAGCTCAACATAACAGCATGACTTTACTTTTTATACTTTGTTTTTATACTTTTTTGCTGGCTGGTTAAGACCAAGGTAAAGCACGACCTATGCAACAAGAATTGCAGCTTTTGGGTCTGATAAGATCAGTGAAATCCCCTCAGGATTTATCCTGAGGTCCTGTACCTCAGATTGTAAATCCTTTGTCAGTGTCAGCCATGTGGATGAGTTGTGACTATGCTTTTAAAGATGTGTTTAATTGTCACATTAGAAAGTCCATCCAGTAGAAAAGTATGAAGTCGAAATATAAGAAATAAAGCCATGCTGTTAAGTTGAGCTGTGGGGGACTCAGGTCAATAATTTCTGACATTGCCAGTTAAACAGAAGACCCAATGCTATTATGGGCTACTGGACTCTTTTAGAATATTTTGCTGAGTTTACACACCTATAATATTCAATAACGGAACTTAGAAAAAATGGGGTATACCAATGAATGTCCATTTTGTATCTGTGTATTCAAAGAGGTTGGGATAGATATATAGTTGCATTCTCTTATTGAATAGAATGATTTGTTCTAATGGTGTTTGTAAATAGGATCACAAGTCCGCATCTTGTACAACAATTAACCACTAAGAAGAATATATGCAGTGTATTATTTGTTGAAACTGTACTTTCGATTTGATTTGAAACTGTCTCATTGCTGTTTATCAATAAAACTTTGAAAAAAAAAGTCCATATACAATACAAAAATATAAAACAACAGCTTACAATACACAGATTTAAGAGTATGTGTGATGAGCAATTCAATAAAATGTATTTGAAGATGCATTTTCTTTCATTTTCAGTACCTACAATATGCTTCACTGGTCAATATATGTACACTTAAACCGTATTAACTGTTCTAATAAATTCTGTAATGAATTCAGTTCAAATTGGATTTAACAACTTTGAAACATAACAAAGACAAAGTTACAGAAATGCATCTTACTGTTTTCCATCTTTGTACAATGTTAAGTTTGGTTTTGTTTTGTTTTTGGTATTTATACCTTTTAAAATATAAAAACCAGGGGCTGGTCAGATAGCTCAGGGGATTAAAACATCTGCTTAGGCAGACACAGGTACCAGGGTTCAATCCCCAACATGCTGTGCCAGTTCCAACCCCAGGTTGTTCTGAGATGGTGACTGAGACTGGGTGTGGCGACACACACCTGTAATCCCAGCACTTGGGAGGATGAAAACAGGAGTATTACTATGAGTCTTATCTGTATAGTGAGACCGTGTAGACCCTGTACTAAACACATTATAAATAAATAAATAAATAAATAAATAAATAAACCAGCAAATACTCAAGCAGTATGTACATTTAAATTTTTGGTGGTAGTCTGTATTTTAAAATAAACTGTACATTTAAATTTTTGGTGGTAGTCTGTATTTTAAAATAAACAACTTCCTTATGATTTGACTCAAGTTCTGGTGGAAATGCTTACAGGAACTAGCTAATAAAAAAAAACCAAGAGAAGCACATTCAAAATACTAATTTACTTTGGTAGCAAATGGCTATTCTTTGAAGACTGATGAAGGTAGACAAGACTATGAAGGTGAAATGGACTATTTCAAATACTTGATACTTCATGTAAAATTGTTTTAGAAATTACTTTCTGTAGAAGAGCTAAGCATCTGTGTCCATTGTCAGCAATGCAGTACCTAATATACGGCCACTTGAACAAAACAAATCACAGAGGGAAAAAATGCTGTTTCATTTCATCTAGGTTTACTTCTAGTCAATAGCCATGCAGTGCTTTCTCTCTGATACAATGACACCCTCCCCTTTTCTCCAAGGCTGATCATGGGAGCCTGACAGTTTCAGAAGTGAAGGAGTTAATTTAGGAGTAATCGCAGTTGTACACAGACAGTAACTTTTTGCCTCCTTCTTAATGTGCTAATGATTGTGTCTTAAAAAAAAGGTAATTCTTAAAAAGGTACCATTTCTGATTCCTTTTATTATCTGTAAACTTTGGAAATTAATCACATGAAACTACAAAATTAGCAAATGTCTTGAAATCTATATATATAAAACATTGATTAACTCTAATTTCAAATTCTCACTTATTAGTGTACCACTCAATCTTAAAAAGAAAAGTGAAAAAGAAAAAGTGGCTCCAAAAATAGTCTTATACCATCCTGTAAAAATGAAACTGTTCTTTTAACTTTATACCAACCCCACACCTTAAATCAAAATACATCATTTAATTGTTTTGATCTTGGACATTTCCAAGATGAGATTTTACATTTCGTTCCGATAGCTTCTGGTTATCAGAAAACCCATGCTTTCCTCTACTGAAAGAGTTTGGTCCAGCGGATGTTGGCATATCCCTTCCAATATTCTCCATCCTCATCTTTGCTACTTGAGGCATTTCCTCTGGTTCCCTGTCTTCACCTTCATTAAAAGGTGCTGCTACTGCAAGGGTTTTTGGAGCAAGAGTTGGAACAGTTTCTTTAGATTTATTTGATCCAATTTTGGATATAGCCAGTGCTTTCTTTGTTGTCTGACTGTCTATGGCCAATCCAAACTTGGAGACCTCCATAGGCATTATTGGGAGGTCTGCAGCTTCTTCTTCAGCCAATTGCTTCTCAGTGCTGTCACTGGAACTTTCCACTCCAATACTGGCAGAAGTAGTTTTAGTTTTCACAGGTTTTTCTGCTTCTTCTTTGGGTCCTGGTGAAGTCCAAACAACTTACCAAGATGAGCTACTTTTTCCTGAGCAGACTGAGGGGAGCAGCAACCTCAAAAAGCATAGTTATAAGGAAGACCTCTGCAGTTGTCTCTTCCACTGTTTGTTAGAGTGCATAGCAGGAACTGAGATTGTGTGAGTAGAAGAGACTCCCACGAATTAACTTGGGTGGCTCCAGCTCGCTTCACCTCTCCTGCCTTTTGGTCTGCCAAGAATTTTACATTTTAAATGTTGTGTCCTTAAACAGTTATTTTGAGTTGCTAGTCCCTTGATTACATTTTAGCACAGTAACAGATATTTCCTCAGGCCAGTTGAGGGGTACAACAGTGCCACAAAATAACAAGACAGTTCATCCCTTAGTCTTTCTATGTTAAAAACAAAAGAGATGAAAGTAAGGATCTAGAAACTGAAATTGCTAAGTGTTAAGAAGATAAAATTAACATTCACTTCTCAATTTCTCAGACTGGATAGAAATAACTATGTGCTAAAATAAAATTGATATATTTAGACCACAGGGGCAGTCAGCAATATAAGGACTAGAGCTGGGCATGGTGGCACTTGCCTGTGATAACAACACTCAGGGAGGCTTGGGAAGGAGCACTGCAAGTTCAAGTCCAACCTGGGCAACTTAGATACTTCTCAAAAAAATTACAAAGGACTAGGTGTAGAAGTCAGGGTGGAGGCCTTGATTTCAATCCCCAGTACTAAAAAAGACAGAAGTTCCCAGCACTCTCCTCCTTTTTTTTTTTTTTTTTTTTTGG
>NW_004524616.1:16651219-16657689 GCF_000260255.1 Octodon degus | reverse complement strand
CTCTTCTGTACTTTACTCAAAGGCAAGGCAGGCTCACTTCCCGGCTTATCCATTTCTTCAGTATTTCTTTTAGCTTTTTGAAATAATTCTGCCACTTCCTGTCTATTTTCCTTCAGAGCAAGTGAAAGTGGCGAGAGGCCATCCTTGTTTTTCGCCTCAGTGTCTGCGCTGTGTGAAAGAAGCCTCACTGCTATGGCTGTGGTCTCACTGTAGACGGCATAATGGAGAGCAGTGTCGCCCCTGGCGTTTGCAATGTTCGGGTCTGCACCATGCTCCAAGAGAATGGCCGCACAGTGCTCCTGGTTGCACTGCACAGCCTTAATCAGTGCGGTGTTACTGTCACTGTCATGGGCATTGATATCACATTTCCTCTCTACCAGGAGAGTCACTACTTCTGGCTGGCCACATGCAGAGGCATAATGGAGAGCGGTCCCCTGGTCGTCTTCCGTGCCCCGGGTTGTGCGCCACTTGTTGTATGTTTCTGGTCAGTGCTGAAAGAAACGACGAGAAGACCCGATGAATGTAGCTTCAGAGGTCTCACTGAGATTAGTCTCTCTCCAAGTGAGCCTCTCTCCAAGTGAGCCTCTCCTCCTAAACACACCCTGGAGGACAGGGGCAAATGATAAACAACTAAATCTCAATAAAAACAACAAAATGGTAACAAAGAAGGAACAGAACGCTGGAAGAGCCACACAAGAGGAGATAAGGGAACATCTTGCTTCCACCAGCCCAGCCGCCCAGTCAGGCTCAACTTGGAACCATGTGGGCTCTGCAGGGAAGCAAAAAGGCTTGAGCCCAGATAGCTACAGCCTTGAGCTATCTGCATGAGCTCTGAAACAACCAGCTGAGGGGCCCCCCAGATTCTGTGCCCTGGCACCCCAGAAAAATAGCCAGTGTTGTGCCCAATCTCCCCAACACTTGGCTGAGGTACAGGCAGTCTCTCACTGGAGCTCCAACCAGAAGATGCCCTACTATGGGAAGTCCCACACCCTCCCTCAGCCAAAAGCTAGAGTCTTGTCAAAATGTCTCATGAAATCACAAATATAAGCATTAAATAATAAATCGCTGAGCTTGACAATATATTTAGAAGAAGATAATAATGAAAGATGATACTCTATTTTCATTTGTTATGGATCAAAAAGACAAAATTTAGCCAAGCATAAAGATGAACAGATATATCTGTAATTAATAGGCACATGTCAAATATCAAAACTTAACAAAGAAATGCATTTTTCAAGGATCCATAGAGATCACAGTTAATCATCATATTTTTTAAAATAAATGTTAAGTTCCCCAAAGTAGAAATGATATAAATAGCATTCTCTGACTGAACTGAATTCAATTGCAAAACACAATAAAATTATTAGAAACAAAATTAAATTTTCTTTAATACATAATTTTAGTTTAAATAAAAAATCAAAATCATAATTTCAGATTATCACTGAAAAATAGCAGTGAAGGAGAAAATTTTAAACACATTATTGAAAAGGAAAAAATGGAAATATGTGAATACAATATTTGCTAAATAGAAATTCCATTCTTTCTGGGGTGATATGGTATCTCAATGTTGTTTTAATCTGCATTTCTCAAATGACCAGTGATGTGGAGCATTTTTTCATGTATTTATTTGTCTCTTGTACTTCTTCCTCTGGGAAGTGTATATTCATCTTAGAAGTCCATTTTTGGATTGGATCTTTAAATTTTGGAGCCCTGATTTTTTTTAGTTCTTTATGTATTCTATATAGAAGACCTTTGAGTTAAAATTTTTTCCAAATTTGTGGGTCAGCTTTTCCCTCTGTTGGTAATTTCTTTTTTTTTTTTTTTTTCTTTTCTGGTACCGAGGATTGAACTCAGACCCTTGTGCTTGCCAGGGAAGTGCTTATTCTACTGAGCCATCTCCCCGGCCCCTGTTGGTAATTTCTTTTGAGGTGCAGAAACTTCTCAATAAGAGGAGGTCTCAGTTGTTAATTCTTTACTCAAATCATGCTTGAAATACTTGTCATCTTGATCTTCTAAATGTGTACCATTTCTATGGTCATATAAATTATTATTTTACTCTCTTTAAAGTAATTTTTTTAAAAAAGTAATAAAAAATGAGTCAAGAACAAAAATTTGGGGCCAAAGAGGAATGTGATCGATGATGTAGAATATGCTTAAGGAGAGTCACATGGAGAGAAAACATTCTCTAAGGCTTTCACAGAGAGCACATTGGCCAAGCAATGGCCATGACTCATCACATGGCTAACACTGACAAAGGTTCTACAATCGGAGATACAGGATCTCCGGATAAATCTTGAGGGGATTAGATTGACCTTATCAGACCCAAAAGCTACAACTCTTCTTGCATAAGTCTTGCTTTACCTTGGTCTTAACCATCCAGCAGAAAAGTATAAAAATGAAATATAAGAAGTAAAGCCATGCTGTTATGTTGAGCTGTAGGGGACTGAGGTCAACAATTTCTGATGCTGCCAGTCAAGAGGAAGACCCAATACTATTATGGACTACTGGACTCTTTTAGACTATTTTCTGAGTTAACACACTTATAATATTCAAATTACGGAACTAAACAAAAAAATGAGATACAGATGAATGTCCATTTTGTATCTGTGTATTCAAAGTGGTTAGGATAGATATATAGTTACATTCTCTTAATGAATAGAGGGATTTGTTGTAATAGTGTTTGTAAATAGGATATCATGTCCGCATCTTGTACAGCAAATAACCACTAAGAAGAATGTATGCAATGTGTTAATTATTGAAACTGTCCTACCAATTTGGTTTGAAACTGTCTCATCGCTATTTGTCTCTTAATAAAATAATGGGGAAAAAAAGAACAAAAATTTAAGATTTCTTGAAAGCACGTGGAAATATTCAATCATATGTCCCATCTTGCATAACTATATCTATTAAACTGAGCAATAGATTTGACAATAAAAATAGATAATATATCAATCACTGTTAATCAGCTTTCTTGTTTTGAAAATCTATAATATATATATATTGTTACATGTTACCTTATTGCTGTCATTGCTTTTATTTTTCCTGTTCTTGTTTTTACTCTTCAAAATAAAAGAAAATTATAATTGAAAAAGAAATTCCAAAACAAATTTTAGAAAAACAGAAGAAAAGACATGTTTAAATAAGAATCAAAAAACACAAAAAAAAGAAAAATGAAAGAAATTCTAAATTAATTAAAGTCTTGGTTGTGTAGGGGGCAAAAATCAAACAATTATGGATAATTAATTTATCAATAATAAATATAAGGAATGCATAAATTAGTTAAGTACATAAAATGAGTAATGAACAGTAAGAATGCCTCCAGTTGATGAGAAAATCATTGCAAAAATATCCTGCCCAGTCTACATTAATAACTTCTAAAATGATTTTTTAAGAACACAGAAATAAACTATGAATGAAGTAACTGTGAATGTTGTCAAAATTTTCAAAAAGCTTCACATTTAGAAGGTCTTATGTGATTATTTTTCATTCAAAAAACATATATTCCAATCTGATTTAAACTTGCTCCAGAGCAAAACAAGAAATTTTCTTCAAATTCATTTTACAACACATGTGTGATAATAACATTTAGAGGTTTTTCTGCCCTTCTTACTTTCTCTCTCCTGCTCTCCTGCAGTACCACCTCGACTACCTCCACCTCCCCTCCTCTTTCTCTCCTTCTCTCTGTCTTTACCTCTTTTAAATGATTTATTAGCAAAAATTATTTGCAGTGCTTACAATAACAATGTAACATAACTGTGATTTGCTATAAGAATGTATCAAGTTCAAATCGCAATGACTTTTTTAACTAGCTAAATCACAGTAGAAATTAAAACACATTTTAAATTTCATTTTGAACATAAAGGCCAGAAAGTACAATTTAATAAACAAAAACACCTATCAAATTTTTGGTTATAAAATCTCAACCTTTGAAACATTTATTACCCTCTAAATAATCAATATGATCTATTTTTATTCAAACCTAGAATAAGGTTTCTTAAGAAACTTATAAATTATTTTGGCATTCATTTTAACATAGGTCAGTAGAAAATCCAAGAAAATATATAAGAATTTTTTAAAAAGAACCATAAGCATAACTGTACTACTACATAGTAAAATCTATAAATTGCAGTACATAAAACAAAACTGTTACAGAAGGCACAAAGACATTCTAAAGTGAAACAATAAGTAGCTAGAAATTGATCCATGGATATGTAGTAGTTAAGTATATGGCAATAAAGCCATTTCAAATTGATAAGAAATGAATTTAATTGTCAATAAATAACATTGGAACTATTGGTTAACATTTGGAAAGAAGTATAGGAAGTAAAACTAAAAGGAAGAGAAATTTATTTTTTTAATTTTTTATTAATTTTATTGAGAAACAGCAATGAGACAGTTTCAAAACTGATTAATAGGACAGCTTTAATAATTAATACTTTGCATATTGTTATCTTCTAGTGGTTATTCATAGTACAAGATGCAGACGTGATACCCTGTCCAAATACTATTAGCACAAATCTTTCTTCTCATTGAATTAAGAGAAAGTAGCTGTGTATCTATCCTAACTATTTTGTATATACAGATACAAAATGGTCCTTTCTTTGTATCCCCTTTTTTTGTTTAGTAGGAAGAGAAACTGTTAAAAAGCTATAAAGTACAAGAAGGAAATATGGGTGAATAACTATACAGAATCTTTTTTTCTTTTTGGCAGAACTGGGGATTGAACTCAGGCCCTTGCACTTGACAGGGAAGCACTTATTCCACTGAGCCATCTCCCCAGCCCCACAGAAATGGGAAATAGGAAAGCTTTTCTAAGCAACATAAGAAATTCATGATCTATAATATGTTGATTAGTTCCATTACATAATGTTATAAAATGAGTCATGAGATTAGCTTTTAAAGTAAATCAAAAAATTGAGTAAAAACTGGAATATGTAAAAGAGAATTAATACAGTACTTGATATATAGAGTTTAGCATATTAATGAGACAAAGTTGGGCATTCCAACAGAAAAAAAATGGGCAAAGAAATTACAGGTAGAGAGAAAAAGGAAACATAAAAAGGGTTGGAAAACATTTGGCAAAGTTAGTCACTCTCACTAGTATAGGGAAGAGAAAGTATTATACATTATTTTTCACCCATGAAATTAGCAAATGTTTATGTGACTCTATGGATTACAGAATATTTATTTGTTATTTGTGAGATTTCTTCTAGACAACAGTGTGGTGTGTGAATACAATCTTAAAGTGTCTATCTGTTGGCCCAACAACCCCACTTCTAAAAATTTAATGAGAGGGAGTTAAATCTTTTGGTTAAATAAACATTATGCATGAGACTTTCTTTAATTTAGTTAAGCATTCTATAAATGTTCCTCAGTATGGAGCAAATTCAGTAAAGTACGCTATAACTTACAGGACGCCAGGTATCCAATAAAATAGCAATCCAGAAATGAGTATAGTTCACTCAGAAAGATGATTCGGTCATATGTTTTAGCTAAAAAAAAACTAGGTTAAAATTAATAGATGTTCCACATAAATAAAGTCAGTGTTTCTTGACTAAGAACAAAGGCAGCAAAATAGGGCAAAAAAAGTCTGGACTACAGCATTTCTTCTACAGCTGGCTATCTGTGTGCAAGAGAGGAATGTGAACACAGACCACACCCTTCATGGAAGTTAACGTGGTCCAAAGACATGAAGTGCAGAACTTTAGGATTCCTAGGAGATATGATCAGGGAAATTTTTGATAACCTTAGATTTGGGAAGAATGTATCTTTTAGCCAGGAAAGTGCTATGCCACTGAGCTATATCCCCAGCAAAAGTATTTTAAGTAGGATGTCAAAGACATGATCCATGAAAGACTTATTGAATTAAAACTTGTCTGCTTTTTAATTAATAATGAAAAGACTAGTTAACACTGGGAGAAAATATTTGCAAAAGGATATCCAATAAAGAACAATTATCTAAAACGTGTACAGAATCTTAAAATTCAACAATAAGAAATCATCCTGGTTTAAACACAAGACAAAGATAATAACAGACACTTCCTGAAGGAAAATATGCAGAAATTATAAGTCATTAGAGAAATGTAGGTTAAGCAACAATGAAATAACACTGCACACCCATCAGGATGGCCAGAACCCGTAGCACAGCGAGGCTGGGTGCTGGTGGGCAGTGGAGCGCTGCACCCTGGTGGGCTGCATGGAGGAGCAAAAGGGGACGGACACTCGAGCAGATGCTTTTACAGGTTTTGGTCTTGTTTTACAAAGGTAGAGGTACTCGTACCGTTCCCTCTAGCAGTCATTCTCCTGGGCGCATCCACACCAAATCCTGCGCACCGACGTTTATAGCTGCTTTGTTGCAGAATCTGTACCAAACCGGATGGAAAATGCTGTGCACTAAGCGGTGGGAAGGCAACTATTATTCACGCAGGGCATGCTGATCCAAATTACCAGCCCCAGTTTAGAGTAAAAAA
>NW_004524616.1:16650080-16651119 GCF_000260255.1 Octodon degus | reverse complement strand
TATATATATATATATTACCCAGGAAGTATAAAGTCAAAAGTCAATAACAAGATATTTTATAATTGGTTACATATGCTTGGTCACATGTTGTCAGGCAGATGTGCTAACGCAGGTTTAATTGGGGGAGGGGACATTCATCTGGGGCGCGAAGGTCTTGGCGAACTCACGGTCCAGACAAGTGGGTAAGATCTAGTGTGACCTTAGCAGGGCCAGCCGGTCCCGGGTCGATAGTCCTCGGAACAGCCTGGCAAAACAGGATATGGGCACAGCACTGTGTAGCTGGGCAGACAGAGCTGGCTCAAATTATCTCTGAGTTGCAGCTATGTAGTTGGTCCAGGCTGGCTGTGTCTGACACCCAATCATGAAGCTATTGTTTTAAAATTTTCATCTACAGTTTCATTCATAGTTGTCAAAACTTGAAAATAACCAAGATCTCCTTCAGTTTACCTTGTCATGATGGTGTTTCTGAACATACTGCATATTTTTTCTACTTATGTAAGAATTTACCTTTTTGAACTTATCAAATATTGTGAAAAGCCATTGGCATGCATTGTTTTTATGTTAAATAAATAATAAATCTATTTTTAATGTAAACAAAACATACTGATAGTTTTCCTATATTTCATGCTATTTGGGCTGTTGTCTTCAACTTGTCTTTCACATTTTTTTCTATAAGCCTATCACTATTACTTCTGTTATTTTTTTACAGTTATTGTTCAAAATGTACTAGGCAATAACATCTACACACAAGTGAAGACTTTCACTGTAGAAAGTATTTTAAAGAAAGAAGTGTGGAAGAAAAGAGGCTGCTCTCAAACTCACAGCAAATATGAGTTTGAAAAATGAAGAAAATTTTAGGGGACTTCCTGCACTTCCTGTGTAGTTCAGGCTTGCCTTGACCTTGTTCGCGTAGCCCAGGCTGACCTTGAACTCACAGCAATCCTCCTGCCTCAGCCTCCCAAGTGCTGGGATTAGAGGTGTGTGCCACCATACCAAGTTATTGCCTCTTTTTCTTTTTTTTCTTTTCTTTTCTTTTTTT
>NW_004524616.1:16640201-16646020 GCF_000260255.1 Octodon degus | reverse complement strand
TTCCACTTTCCTCAGTGCTAGTGTCTTCTGCATTTGTACTGGGTGGACTCGGGGCCTGAGACTGCATTTTGTTCCTTCTCTTTGTCATTTTGTATACCTCTGTCTTCTGACCTTTGGTGAAGAGCTTGGATAGAGTTATTACCTTAACACCAGGTCTGGATCTATGAAGTTCAGATTCCTCCAGGTGGGTTTTGCTTGGATCTGGCTGCTGTGCTCCACTTCTTTCTGCTGCAGCCTTAGAGTTGAACCCTTTGTGTCTCTCTGGCAAGAAGTTCTGCTCCTGAATCAGCTGGGTGGGTCTTGCCTCTAGCCTCTTTGCAGGGGGTTCTGCTGAAGGGTTCCTTGCTGGGCTTGCGCTCTGGGTCTGTTCAGGATCCCGTGGCCTGGGTCATCTCACTCACTCACTGGCCTGCACTCTGGCTCTATTCAGGATCCCGCGGCCCTCGGTCGTCTCACTCACTCGCTGGCCTGTGCTCTGGGTCTGTTCAGGATCCTGTGGCCTGCGTCGTCTCCCCAGCCTCATTTTTTTAAGGTAGATATTTCACTTCTTTCTCCCACAATCTAATATAAAATCTTAAATACATTTTTCCATATTTCCATAAAGAAAAAGAGAAACTTTCTCATTGTTGTAAATGCTGTATTTCTTATTCTGAATCCATACTACTCAATTCAAATTTGAGTTGCACTAGGATTGTGTGAGAAATCCTTTATTGTATAAGATTTTTCACAAAGTGGTCTATGAAAGGCAAACTCAAGCAACACTGGGCTTTTTAAAATTATTTTTTATTGCACTGCATGCCATGCCAGTCCTGCCCCCGGGCATGCTGAGCCGGCAATGGAGTCTGGCATGGTGGCACACCCCTGTAATCCCAGCATGAGGGAGGCAGAAATCAGTAGGATCGCTACATGAGTCTGAGCTGTGTAGTGAGACCCTGCACAAAAAAATCCTTAAAAAATTGTTTTTTTATTACTTCATGTTTGCAGTCCATAACTACTATATTTATTATGGGGAACAGGCGTATGTGCACAATACATCTTAATTCTATTTTTTTCGTCTGTTGCACTTCCCCTTCATTCCTGCTTGTCTTCTTCCCATTTGCAAAAATTCTGTTTTAAGTTTTTTCTTTAAATCATTTTTTTCAGTCCCTTACCTTCCCTTTCCTCTATCCATTGTTCCCCCATCCATTTGAGGAGGATCCCCTTTCTTCATATTTATCTATGTTCTATTTTGCTACATAGAGATATAGATAGACATAGATATATTTGAGCATATATAAGTATATATAATGTTTCATTTTAGAGAAACCATGTGATATTTAAGCTTGTATGTGTCTGGCTTAATTCAAAATATTATGGTCTCAAGTTGCAGGTTTTTATTGTTGTTGACATATATGATTTGTAGGACAGAAAGAACAAGGTGGCAAGAAGCTTTTTTTATTATTTTTTTAAGAAGCTCTCTTTGAGAAAAAAATATTTTAAAACTTAGATTCCAGCTTGTGCAGAATGCTGTCTCTTCTGCTTTGTTGTGAGTCTGCGTGACCTTGGGCAGCAGACACTGCAAGTCCTAGCTTTCAACAACAATAACAGTGGGAGATTCAAGCCATTTACGAAAAGCTTTTTATGTATGTGTGTGGCTGCAGTGAATTCACTTTGGGTTACAAACATTTTAAATGGTTTGTATGTTTTTAAACTTTGTATACTCTCTCCAACTCCGGGCTCTTTGGTAGTCAGTCACTCTTGGCTTTACTAAAATGAATGGAATTTGAAAACCAAGGTTAAGAGCAAGAGTTTGATTTTCTTGGGGGTAGGGATTTGGGCTGTGAAGTAGATGTGCACTCCTTCGGGCCTCACTCAGTTTGGGGCCTTTCCTTTAGCTGTTTGCTGGAGCCACAGCGCATTGGCTAACTAGCAGGCAATGAGAACACTGCTTCTCCTTTGCTCTGTGCAAGTGCCTCATTTGCCTTGCGTTCCTGGCCTGCACGTGTGCACTGACACGGCGCTGTGGAGTGGGCCGGGATGTTGTCTTGCTTGAGCCTTTTCTTCTCCTGACTAGGAGCTCAGCTTCTCTTATCTCTGCAACTTGCTTGATTGAACTTTTAGCCTATGTTCTGTCCCTACAATTACCTCCTCTTCTTGGGCTGAAGCCCAACTGACTAGGTATTTTCCACCATTTTGTCTTATTTGGCTATGTGTCTGTGAAAGTTGCTGGTACTTGCAGAGAAAACAGAGTGATTCTAAAAGAGACATTTATGAAAACAAGTTTGTTGATAAAGTATTCTGTTCACTCGCATTTAGTTTTGCCAGAGACATAGAGCTTTGGTAACCAAAAAATATCCTTTTTAAAGACATGTCCGTAACAAATAACTTCTTTTTACTAGTAAACAATGACATTTATTTGATACTGTATGATGGAGGGATCACTGGTTCAAGCAGCCAAGATTCTAAAAGTGTAGGCCTGGCCCTGTCACACTGATGATAAGAAAAGACCTTGAAATGCCCCTGTGTGGCTCAACAATTCCCCACACATTTCTCTTGGCCTCAGACACTTTGGTGACACACCCATTAGTTCCCCATCAGCATATTGGAGACTCTTCTGGCACTGTAAAGTTAGTGTCTGTGGCACTGCCTAGGGAAAAAAAATGGTCTTGCATACACATGTGATTATTTTTAATGTATAAGAAAAAACTATGCTTTAAGTTCATTGATTTGGGGATGCAAAGCTTAATCTGTAAAAGAAAAGAAAAAGGACTGAAATATGTTTTGAATAATCATTTATTCTAGAGCATCTGGCAAACATAAACTTGGAAGTATGGAAGAACATTCATGTTAACAATGGCCACTTTCCAAAGAACAGTAAGGGACATATATTAAAAAAAAACAACAACAAAAGCACAAACCACAATCATCTGCCACAGAAGTAATGACTGTAGGAATCACTAAGGATGGTGATAATAAGCGGCAGGCTGCGCCTTGAAGTCGTGCCAGTGAAATCTAATTTAATTAAATGAGAGCTCAATTATAAAAACAAAGATGACTTTCACTTCTATTTTTAATTTTATAGTTGAAAAGTAAGCCTTGGAAATATGAAAGAACCAAATAAAGTCATCAAATAAGAATAACTTAAACTCCTTTTCTGATCTTCGTTTGTAGAGGACTAGAGCAGAGGATCATTTGGCAGGCAATAGATAAATATAAGCAAACTCCAAGTCCTTGATTTTGCCATAAGTGGCAAAATGCATGATGAAGACAAGGCTGAAAGAGTCTGAGTTGATAAACATGGAGGCAATTATTGTTCTTATTAATTGGCTTCTAACGCACATCTTGTTTAATGCAAGGTGCTGTGCAACCAAACAGAAAGTCCACAAAAGGCCCACAGGGGAGAGTCTGAGATAGACTCCAGACCAAGAGTGTTTTCAGTTCCTTCAGAGAAGAAAGCATTGTAGTGAGAGCCCTGCGCACGGTTTAACTAAATGAGGGTCACAACTCTAACACGAGCGCTATACCATTTACCAGGGTGGCAATGACCCACTAAACCTCAGTAATGAACACGCGTGAGCACAGAAACACATCACAATATTTAGAATCAAATTTATTGTCATTATTACGCTTAATTTTTTTTTTCTTGCGAAAGGGGAAAGTGGTATAGGAAGAGAACGACCACAATAGTTAAGTAAATATTGGCTAAATTAATTCAGAGTAACTCCATAGGAGATCTGTATCACATTTTTTACATGTTGCAATAAGCCCAAAATTATGTCAGTTATTTTTTCACATAAACTGGAACCATTATGTGGCTACGACCACTTCTACCTAGTCTGAGTGGGCATAAGAACAAACCAAAAAGTGAAAGAAAAATTTGTGTCTCTCTGAGACATTTTAAAACTAATTTATTTTACTTTGCATCATCATTAAGGAAGATTATTTAAACAGAGGCACGGGGTATGTTTTAAATATCCTACATTGGACTAAAATTAATGACTACGGGCTCTGAAATGCTTGGCAATAGCTTGGCCCCTGAGATGACCTGCGCGCCGGCGGGCCTGGAGAGGCGAGTCTCGTGCTGGGCCCCTCGGTGCGGTCGGGGCTCGAGGAGAGCGGAGCTTTTTTTTTTTAATTTTATTATTATTATTATTATTTTCTCTTGGTGGAACCAGGGAGGCTCTTGCACTTGCCAGGGAAGCGCTTATTCTACTGAGCCATTTCCCCAGCCCCATTTTGAAGAATAATAACAAAAGCAAGAACAAAAATCAGAAACAAAGACAGAAACATGGTAATATACAACAATAAATGTACTGCAGATTTTCAAAACAAGAATAGCTGATTAACAGTGGTTGGTATTTATCTATTTGTTCTCATCAAATCCGTTGCTCAACTTAACAGATCTATTTATATAAGATTGAACATATTGAATATTACCACTTGCTTAGAAGAATCCTTTCGGGAGGAAAAAACAACTTCACATTCCCAGAGCCTGTCACAAGTGCAAATGAGAGCCCATATCTGTATGTCTAAAATTTTAAAGGCTACAAATCAACTTTCAAAGACAAAATATTTACATAAGCCTGAAAATGTTTATGTTTTGATAACCACAAAATATCACTAAATATTTCTATAGAAATAAAACTATGTGCATTTATGGCATTATCTTGTTCGTTGCCCATAGAAACATTTAGTAACAAGCGCCATGCGTGTTATGTCTAGACCTATATATAGTACATGAATTATTTAATAAAATACCTGAAAATGTGCCTCAGGTCCTCTGGCCAACAGTGGCGAATGTTGTACTCCAGAAGCACAAAGTGGAACATGAACAAAAGCAAGGAAAGAGACTCTTGCTGCTACAGAAAAATGACTCCATTATCCAAGATTCTGCTGCACTCCTGCAAAATAAAAATAATTTGACAGTTTACCTTCGGTTTTCGTTCCCCCTAGGTGTCCTGCCCAGCAGACCTTCCAACATGTTTTCATAACCCTGCAGCGCAGTCATCTGGGTTTTTTGATTTTTGTTTTGTTTTGTTCGATTCTTTGTTCTGAGAGCTTCTCCATCGTGCAGTCCAGGCTGGCCTCGAACCCTAAAGCATGGATCGTAATGCACAGCCCTCCTGCCCAGACCAAGACTAGCACCAGCACAGAGCTAAGGGAAACAGACAATAAAGAATGACTTAGAGTGGTGGCTTGAGTTCAGTGCTATGAGAGAAGCATAACAAAAATACTCAACTTTTATGGGCCTCCTCTCTGCCGCTCCTCAACGGAGTTTATATACAGGGTTTCATTTAAATCTCACAAGATAGTGATTCAAGGTTAGAAAACATAGACTAGAATATAGAAACTTTAAAATAGCTTGCCCACATGTGTGTCAGTGAAGGAGCAGATTTTTGTACAGAACTCTGCTGGATATAATATTTTGGTCAAATTTTATCTTACACTGTTGAACATGTCTCTAGAAGACATTGATATTTCTTTCATTACTTTAATGTTCTTCTCAGGTTTTGACTTACTAATAAAAAATTCAACTGCATGTGTTTGCAAGTGAAGAAGCTAAGGTTAAAAATGTATATGACAAGGGCCAGAGAGATGGCTCAGTAGAATAAGCACTTCCCTGGCAAGCTCAAGGGCCTGAGTTCAATCCCTGGTTCCGTTAAAAAAAAATGTATATGACAGTGCTAAAAGCCAAGAATAGCCATGGAAATATTGCAGAAGAAAGAAGCTGAAAGATTTATGCTAGTGGATATCAACAGTTTTCATAAATCTACAACTAATAAAAAACATGTAGGGGCCCCTTGGCACAATGCCTGCCTGGCAAGCATGAAGTCCTGAGT
>NW_004524616.1:16635148-16640101 GCF_000260255.1 Octodon degus | reverse complement strand
AAAAAAAAAAAAAAAAAAAAGATAAATGAAAAATAAACCATTTAAAAATACAGAATTTGCAGAAAGGGAGGAATTGATAAAGGAAGTATCATAGAGAATACAAAAACTCACAGCCACATGGACCCTCAATTTAAGACAAAAATGGCATTACTCAGAATTAGAGAAAAAGCAGCTTTTTAGATAAATGCTGATGGGTCACTTTGATACCTGTATATGAAAATAAGTGAAATTTGATTCTCAGCTCACATCATACCCAACATCAATTCTAGGAGAATCACAGCTCTCACTATGAAAGGTGTCAATGTTTCTGTTTCTGTTTATTTTGCGTATCTCCTCCTCAAAAGTGTTATTCCCTCCCTCCTTTCTCTTTTCTCTGTTCTCCCACTCTCCTGCAACACAGCCAGAAAGCAACATTGTCAGATCTCCAAAGCCCACCTCACGCTTCCTACTCAAAGGCAGCCACTATCACGACTTCTGTGTCATAAAACAATTTGTCCATTTTTGAAGTTTATGAAGTGAAATGGCCTTGTTGCCTCTGAGTTTTTTCATGTAATATCATGCTTTGCTTATTGCTCATGTTGCTGCGTGTAGCTCACTCACTTTCAATCTGAAGCACCATGTCATTGTACCAATACACTCTAACATTCATTCATGGTACTATTGATGGACATTTCCATTGTTTCCAATTTCAAGAGTATTACAAATAAGGCTGCTGTGAACAAATTGGGAAGGAGGTGTTTGAGAGGAAACCTCGCGAGACCTCGCTGTATAACGCAGGCTGACCTTGAACTACTGATACTTCTGTCTCAGCCTACTGAATGATGCTGTGAACATTTTTGTTCCTGTATTTTGACTTACATATTAATTCATTTCTATAGACTATCTAAAAAGTGAAATTATTGACTCAGAGAATAAGAGATTTTTAGGCTTAATATATGGCATATAAAATTTCCAAAATGATTGAATAACTTTAAATTTGTTTCAGCATAGTACAAGAGTTCCAGATCCATATCAACACTTGATATTAATAATTAATTTTAAATTAAAGCCACGCTGATAAACAGGCTCTTATGTCTCATTGTGGTTTTGAGTTATATTTCCCTAATGACTAAAAAAGATTAGCAAACTCTCGTATTTATTTTTCAATTGAGAAAGTCTCTGAGTTAATAATTTCATTTTTTGATAGTCTATAGAAATGAATAAATATGTGAGTCAAAATACAGGAACAAAAATGTTCACAGCGTCATTCAGGAGGCTGAGACAGAAGTATCAGTAGTTCAAGGTCAGCCTGGGTTATACAGCGAGGCCTCGTCTCAAACACCTCCTTTCCAATTTGTTCACAGCAGCCTTATTTGTAATACTCTGAAAATGGAAACAATGGAAATGTCCATCAATAGTACCATGAATGAATGTTAGAGTGTATTGGTACAATGACATGGTGCTTCAGATTGAAAGTGAGTGAGCCACACGCAGCAACATGAGCAATAAGCAAAGCATGATATTACATGAAAAAACTCAGAGGCAGCAAGGTCATTTCACTTCATAAACTTCAAAAATGGACAAATTGTTTTATGACACAGAAGTCGTGATAGTGGCTGCCTTTGAGTAGGAAGCGTGAGGTGGGCTTTGGAGATTCTGGCAATGTTGCTTTCTGGCTGTGTCGCAGGAGAGTGGGAGAACAGAGAAAAGAGAAAGGAGGGAGGGAATAACACTTTTGAGGAGGAGATACACAAAATAAAGCCTACAGAACAAGAGGCACACAGCTTGGGTAAGCCTAATGCTTTCTGAAAAGATGAATGAACTCTCTCACTCTCACACTGATGAGGAGTACTTTTGAGGTGTTCTTCTGGTTTTTCTAAAAGCAAGACTTCCTAACACAAAATTTATTGTGGTGGACTGCAGCACTAAGAAAGATTCAGAAATATGAGATACCCTACTCTCTCCTAGTCTGGCTCTAGTAGCCACTGTTCTACTCTTTGTTTTTATTTATTTGAAAATTTTTAAGGTTCAACATAAAAATAAGATCATGCATTATTTTTCTTTCTGTGTCTGGCTATTTTCTTTAGTATAATGTTCTCAAGTTTACTCATGTTTTTACAAATAGTAAGCTCTATTTAAATTTTGAATAATATTCATCTGTGTATATGTCATATCCATTGAGGGATGTTTAATGCTACTTTCATATTTCAAGTATTGTGACTAGTACTGCAAAAAGCTGGGGGAATGTAGGTGCTAATTTCATTTTCTTTAGATACAATAAAAAAGATGGCTGGATCAAAACATAGTTTTATTTTTCAACGTTTTGAGAAGAAACATCAAACATGTATGCTGTTTATAATGATGACTACCACTCTGGTTTCTCTTCAGATCATATAATGATGACTACCAATTTATATTCCAGGGTTTTGTTTCCACACCATCACAAACATTTGCTATTACTTGTTCTTTTGGTGATAACAACTGTCCCAACAGGTGCAAGCTGAAACAGCGATGATTTGATGTGCATTTCCCTGATGGTTAGTTGTGTTATGAACATTTTTCTGTACCTGCTGACCATTTTTAAGTCTTCTTTGGAGAACTATTCACATCCTTTAAAATTTTTTTTAGTTTTCGAAGAGAATACAAAATAGTAAAAAAAAAAAAATATACAAATATTAGAAATGATACAGATGATAGAGAATTTCACTAAACAAAATAATGGGAATTCAATAATGGTTGTTGTATAATGTCTTCAAATCAGTTTATATTACCAGATATAAGCAAGCAAACTTGGTAAATAAAAAATTATAAGAAATTAAAAAGAAAAAAAAAACATTAACTGGTCCTTTCAGTGGACCAGCATAAATCAGCAGTACAATTATGAAAGCTATTCTGTAAACATGTATTTTGTATTTTAGCAAGGGTGTACAGGGTCTACAAGGTCTGCAGGGTGTACAGGGTCTACAGGGTCTGCAGGGTGTACAGGGTGTACAGGGTCTACAGGGTCTACAGGGTGTACAGGGTGTACAGGGTCTGCAGGGTCTACAGGGTCTGCAGGGTCTGCAGGGTGTACAGGGTGTACAAGGTCTACAGGGTCTACAGGGTCTACAGGGTGTACAGGGTGTACAGGGTCTACAGGGTCTACAGGGTCTCATTGTTTACATTGGACTCATAGTGATTTGCCAGTGTTCAGTCTCTCAGGGGCTGGGATTACAGGCGAGTGCCACCACGTCCAGTCTCAATCACCATCTCAGCGTGCCCCAGGGGTGGGGCCAGCACTGCAGGCCTGGAATTGAACCTCCGACCCCTGCATCTGCCTAAGTAGGTGCTTTAATCCACTGAGCTACTGGGCCGGTCCTATTATTTGCTGGCCCTAATATACATAAATATATTTTTTCCTCTTCTTTTTTTCTTTTGTACTTTTCATCATTCCCCTTTTTCCTCCCATTGAGCAGAATCTTTCCCTGTCACAGTATCTATTGTATCTTTCAGGTTTTATTTGTTCTTTCAGATTTTTACACTAATGAGATAATACAATGTTTGCAGATGTGGGTCTGATTTATTTCACTTACTGGTATGGCCACTAGTTGCATCCACTTTACTACAAAAGCCTCAAGTTTATCTTTTTTTATTACTGAGTAATACTCCATTATGTAAAAATACCACATCTTTTTTATCCCTTCCTCAGTTGATGGGCATTTGGGTTATTTCCAAGACTTAGCTATGACAAAGTGCACTGCTATACACATGGGTGCACATAAATGTGTTATGATGTTTTCAGTTCTTTTTGAAAAATACCCAAGAAGGAAATAGCTGTGTTAAACAGAACTCCAGTCCTAGAGTTCTGAGGGATCTCCACGCTGATTTCCATAATGCTTGTATCAGCCTGCACTCCCAGAAACAGTGGAGAAGGTTTCATTTTTCCCCACAGCCCCTCCAGCATTTGATATTGGTTGACTTCTTGACAATAGCCACCCTTTCTGGGGTGAGATGGAATCTCAGTGTTATTTTCATTTACATTTCTCAAATGAGCAATGATGTGGAACATTTTTCATCTATTTATTTGCATTTGTATTTCTTCATCTGTGAAGTATATATTCATCCCAGATGCTCATTTTTCAATTGGGGTTTTGTGTTTTGGGGGGCCTAACTTTTCAAAATTCTTTATATGTTCTAGATAGAAGTCTTTTGTTAGAGGGACAGTCAGCTATAATTATTTCCCAATTTGTGGGTTTTCTTTTTACTCTGTTGGTAATTTCTTTTTTAAAAATCTTATTTATTTATTTATTTATTTATTTATTTATTTATTTATTTGGTACAGGGTCTCGCTACTCAGCCCTGACAGGGAGTGATCCTCTTGTCTCAGGCGCCCCAGCACTGGGATTATAGGCACACACGACTACACCCAGTTTTGGGGCTGGCACTGCATGCAGTACTGGGGACCGAACACAGGTCCCTGCACTTGCCAGGCAGGTGTTTAGACCCCTGAACTATCACCTCAGTCCAATGACTTCTTTTGATGTGCAGAAACTTTTAAAAAAGATGACAATCCAATTGTTGATTCTTTCAAGTATTTCCCATGCAGGTTGATTTACATTCATAAACTTTCTACCTATCCCTATGTCCTTAAGATTTTTATCTACGTTTCTGTTTTAATATGTAAATCTTTGATCCATTTTGACTGTAGTTTTGTTCATGGAGATAGACATGGGTCTAATTTTAGCCTTTTGCCTGTGGAAGGCAGTTTTTCCAGCATTATTTATTTATTTATTTATTTATTATTGATATCAGTTATTTTTATTTTAAAGAAAGGAAAAAAAATAAAAACAGTGGTACAAAATCTCAAAACAAGATTTTAGGAGAGTAACAATGGTTAGTACATTGTGTATTGTTATTGCCAAAGTAGTTTCTCATATTACAAGATATAAGCAAGAAATAATAAGCAAATAACATAGGTACAAACCTCTTCTTTTT
>NW_004524616.1:16617587-16633543 GCF_000260255.1 Octodon degus | reverse complement strand
TTTGTGTCTCTCTGGCAAGATGTTCTGCTCCTGAATCAGCTGGGTGGGTCTTGCCTCTAGCCTCTTTGCAGGGAGTTCTGCTGAAGGGTTCCGTGCTGGGCCTGTAGCCTGGGTCAAATAAGGATCCCGCGGCCTCTGGTCGTCTCACTCACTCGCCGGCCCGCGCTCTGGGTCTGTTCAGGATCCCGCCAGGCCCTCGGTCATCTCACTCACTCACCCGGCCTGCGCTCTGGGTCTGTTCAGGATCCCGCGGCCTGGGTCGTCTCACTCACTTGCAGGGCCTGTGCTCTGGTCTGTTCAGGATCCCGCAGCCCCAGTGGTCTCACTCACTCACTGGGCCTGTGCTCTGGGTCTGTTCAGGATCTGGAGGGCCCAGGGTCCCCCAGCATTATTTATTAAAGAGACGATCTTACTTCCAGGAACATATATGGCCGCTTTGTCAAAGATAAGGTGGCTGAGGTGTGTTTGTAGTTGTGTCTGCATCTTCTAATATGTTTCATTGATCCTCAGGTCTGTTTTTAGCCAGTACCATACTTATTTTATCACAGCAGTTTTGTAGTAGAATTTCAAATCAGGGATTATGATGTCTCCTGCCTTTCCTTTGTTACCCAGGATTACTTTTGCTATTCTAGGTCTCTTCTGGTTCCAGATGAATTTTAGCAATTTTTTCTCCAGGTGTATGAGGTATACTAATCGTATTTCAATCATGATACATTGAATCTGTATAACAAATTTGGGAGTATGGCCATTTTCACAATATTTGTTCTTCCTGTCCAGAAACAAGTAATATCTTTCCGTTTTCTGAAATCCCCTTTGATCTCTTTTTTCAGAGTACTATAGCTTTCACTGTATAAATAATTTTCACTTCTACTTCCTTTGTTAGATTAATTTCTAAGCATTTCATTTTGGGGGGTATTAATGTGAAAAGCATAGTTTCCCTAATTCTCAAGTCATTCTTTGTTTGTGCATACAAATGCTATTAATTTTTAGTGTTGACTCTGTATCCTGATGTGCCATTAAACTTGATTATTAAATCTAGAAGTCTTTTGTGTAGTTTTGGGATCTTCCATGTACAGTGTCATGTCATCTGAAAATAATAATTTCACTTTGTTTCCAATCATTATTCATTTTATTTCTCTCTATTGTCTAAATGTTCTGGCTAATGTTTCCAGAATTATAGATAGTGGGCATCCTTTTCTTGTTCCTAATTTTAAAGTGAAGACTTTCAGTTTTTGACCATTAAGTAAGATGGTTGCCATGGGTTTGTCAGAATAGCTTTTATCAGGTTGAGATAAAGACCATCTATTCTAATTTTCTGTAGTGCTTTAACATGAGTGTTGGACTCTGTCAAAAGCTTTTTCTGCATCTACTGAGATGATCATGTGTTTTTCCTTTGGCTCTGTTGAGATGTGTATTACATTTATGGATTTGTGTATATTGAATCATCCTTACATCCCTGGGATGAATCTCACTTGGTTATAATGCATAATCCTCTTGATGATTTGTTGCATTCTGTTTGCTAGTACTTTATTAAGGATTTTCACATCTACATTCATTAGGGAGATTGGCCTTTAGTTTTATTTTTTGGTTGGGTCTTCCTCTGGTTTTAGTAGGAGAGTAATACTTGTCTCCAAGAATGAGTTTGGGAGAATTGCTTCCTTTTTATTTCACTGAAGAGTTTGAGAGGAGTTGGCATTAAATCTTCTCTATATTTCTTGTAGAATTCTGCTGTGAATCCATTAGGATCAGGGCTTTATTTGTTGGTAGCTTTTTTATTATATTTTCAATTTCATATACTGATGTTGGATTATTCAGGATTTCTATATCTTCCTGATTCAACTCTGGTAATTAATATGTATTTAGGGATCTGTCTATTTCTTTTCTGTTTTCCATTCTATGAGAGTAGATGCTCATTATTTTCTCCATTTCTATGGGATCTGTAGTGATTTCACTCTTTTCACTCCTAATCATATGAATTTTAATTTTTTTCTTTTTTTGATAAGATTGGCTAGAGGTTTATCAATTTTATTTATTCTTTCAAAGAACTAACTCTTGATTCATTAATTCTTTGTATTGTTTTCTTCATCTCTGTTACATTAATTTCTACAGTGATTTTTTTATAATTTCCTGGCTTCTTTGGTTTTGGCCTTGAAATGTTGTTTTTCTAGGAGACTGAGGTACAGCATAAGATTGTCTTATTTGGGCTCATTTTATTTTCCTGATGTAAAAATTTACCACTATAAATTTCCCTCTTAAGACAACTTTCACCGCATTCCACAGGCTCCAATAAGTAATACCTACATATCCATTTGATTGTAAATATTAATTTCCTGTGTAAGTCACTGTTTATTCAGGATGGTGTTATTTTGTTTTCATGTGCTTATGAGGTTTTTGTTGTTTCTTTTGCCCATAATTTCCAGTTTCGTTGCACTATGGTCAGATAATATGCTTGGGACAATTTTAATTTCTTTGCATTTACTTAAGCATGTTTATGTACTAGTATATGGTTTATTTTGGAGAACATCCTGTATATAGCTAAGAAGAATGTGTATTCTGACATTGTCAGGTGGAACACTCAATAGAAGTCTACTCAGTCCATTTCTTCACAAGTTTGATTAAATGATATTATTTCTTTGCTGACATTTTGCCTAGTTGATCTATCTCTTTGTGACAGTGGATGTTAAAATTCCCCATTACAATTGTGTTATTGCTCATTTGTTTTTCATGTCTGTTAAAATTTGTCTTATGTTGTTGGGTGCTTTTACATTGGATGCATATATATTTATGATTGCTATCTTTTCCTCTTGCATTTTTCCCCTAACAAGTATATAGTGAGCTTTTTTATCTTTCTTAATCAGTCTTGGCTTAAAATTCTTTATCTTCAATCAGAGTAGCTATCCCTGCTTTTTTCTGGGTTCCTGTCACATGGAGTATTTTTTTTCCCATTCGTTAACTTTTAGTCTATGAATTTCCTTTTGAGTTAAATATGCTTCTTGTATACAGCGTATTGTTGGCTTTTCTTTCTTGATCCACTATGCTAATCTGCTTGTTTGATTGGTGAATCAAAACAAATAACATTGATGGTTATAACTGATGTGTACTGCCTTATCTTTGTCATGTTATTTTACTGTTGAAGGTTCCCTACTTTTCCCCTCTGGTTAATTGCTTACTCTGCTTGGTGGTTCCATCTTGTTGTTCTTGAAGTTGTGGTTGTTTGTGTCTCTTTCTAGAACATCAGTGCTCTTTGTAGTGTTGGTTTGGTGGTCATGAATTTCTGCAGTTGTTCTTTTTCATGGAAATAACTTACATCTCCATTAAATTTGATAGATAGTTTTGCAGGGCACATCAGTCTGAGTTGGAACTTGGTTTCTTTCAGGATCTGAAATGCCTCATTGTATACTCGTCTTGATTTGATAGTTTGTGTTAAAAAAAAAATCTGCCATGATTCAGATGGGCTTTCCATTATAGGTGATCTGGTTCTTTTCTCTAATAGCATTTTTTCTTAATTTTTATTTTATTTTTTATTTTTTGATACAGGGTCTCACTATGCAGTTTGAACCCATAGTGATCCTTCCATTTCAGCCTCCCTTGCACTGGGATTATAGGCATGTGCCACCACACCCGGTTTCAGTGGCTGGCTTGTCATGTCCAGGGTTCTGGAGCCAGCATAACATGCCATACCAGGGATCAAACTTAGGACACTGTATTTGCCAGGCAGGAGCTTATGCTGCTGAGCCATCTCCCTATCTCTCTTACAGCTTTTAATATTCTGTTATTTTGGTGAATTTCTGGGTTCTTTATTATTATGTATTGGTGTAGATTTATTTTTGACTAAGGCTGATTGGAGTTCTATATGCCTCACTTATGTATGTCAGCTTCTTTTGCCCTGCTTGGGAAATTTTCTGCTACTACTTTGTAAATAGTGTTTTTATGTCATTTGTGTTGACTTCTGCTGTTTCATTCACACCTATTAGTCTTACATTGTTTTTCTTTGCATCATCTTGCAGCTATTAAATGTTATTTCATAGTTCCTTGTTGTTTTTTACGAAATACTTTGTTTTGAGGGCTGGCCAAATAGCTCAGCAGATTAAAGCACTTCCTTAGGCAGAGTGCAATGGCTGGGATTTGATCACTAGTGTGTTGTGCTAGCCTCGCACCTGGGGCATGCTGAGACCACAATTGAGACTGAGCGTGGTGGCTCACACCTGTAATCCCAGTGCTTGGGAAGCTGAAAACAGGAGAATCACTATGAGTCTAATCTACATAATGAGACCTTGTAGACCCTGTATACCCTGTACCAAATATTTTTTTAAAAAGAAAAAATAGAAATATTTCCTTTTGCATTCACTATCTACAATGCTGTCTTCATGGTCTGAAATTCTATCTTCAGTTTCATTCAAGTGGTTCTGTCAGCTTTCAATGGAATTCTAAATTTCCTTGATATCTGTTTGAATGTGTTTCATGCATTCTAATTTTTCTGTATTGTTTGTTGAATATTTCTATCATTTTCCTCTTCCTCTCTATTGGTTTACATAAATCTTCTTTAGATGTACTGTGCAATTCTTTCAAGATTGTTGTCATTTATTCTTTTACCTGAGATAATTTTTGATCTGATTTTTTTCTATAGCCTGATGCAGTTGTTTCTTTATTTCAATTGCTATCATTTCAGAAAATTTTAGGTGTGTGACTTCCAAATTCTTCTATGACCTTATCTCCTGGACTTGTTCTGGTTGGGCTGGAGGTCTGAGATTATTTTTTGTTCCTTTTGACATTTTTGAAGTGTCCAATGTTCACCCAGACTCAGCATGATGTTTTGGCCCAGGGTGTGGCTCAGAAAGGCTCCCACAAGAGTGAGAGTATGGGGGTAAGCTCACCAAAGCTCCTGCTGTGCAGCTTTCACGGAAGCTTCCACCATGGCTGGGGGTGGTGAGCTGCAGCTCAGGAAGGTTCAGGTAATGATGGGGGCAGACCACAGCTCAGCAAGGCTCTTGCAATTGGGGGATGGGGAAGGTCTCACCAGAACCCTGCAGCTGGCCTGGGTCCACCTGCCTTTTGCAGTGGTGGGAGAGGTGGCCACAGTTCAGCAGAGCTCTGATGATAGCCTCTTTTTTTTTTAAACATTTTTTCTATTAATTTGTATAAGTGCCTTAAAAATTTTGGACATTAGCCCTTTATCAGAGAAGCACTTTGTGCAATTTGTTTTGTTGTTGTTGTTGTTGTTGTTGTTGTTGTTGTTGTTTTGTTTTAATGTATTAGGTACAAGGTCTCACTACACAACTCAGACCTATAGTGATCCTCCTATTTCAGTCACCCCAGGGCTGGAATTATAGGCATGTGCCACCATGCCCAGACTCAGTGGCTAGCTCAGTGCGCCAAGGGGCAGGGCCAGTGCAGCACATGGTGCTGAGCTATCTCTCCAGTTTTCTTTATGCAATTTGTAGGCTGCCTTTTCATTTTGTTAAGTGTTTCCTTTACTATGTAGAAGATTTTTAGTTTGCTGTTATTCTACTTGTTTGCTTTTGCTCTCTTTCCCATGGTTTTAGTGTGGTGTCAAAGGAATTATCACCACTGCCACGGTTGATTTTCCTCTTTGTGTTATTTTTACAGTTTTGAGTTTCATGTTTCAGTCTTTAGTCCACTTCAGGTTAATTTTTATTGTGTACAATAAGGATCCAGTTCATTCTTTGCATGTAAATGCCCCATTTTCCAGGTAACACCAATGAAGGGACCCTCTTTCCCCATTGTCTTCTTGGCTTTGTCAAATACTGTATCAGCTGACTGCACTTAGATTTATTTCTTAGCTTTCTATTCTGTTCCATTGACAGTGCTGCTTATTTTCATTATTACTAAACTTCTAGACTATGAAACAGGATAACTAAAAAGTTGAAACTACTAAAAATAGTATTAAATACATTTGGCCCAGAAGCTAAGAAAACAGAGCAAAAATTAGAATGGCATCAGGGTCTTGTCTAAGTGGTAAAATATCACTAATTAATATTAATAAAACCTAAGCAAACACTATGTACACAAAATACTCCCAATAGAAGTAAAACCTTAAGTAGAAATACACATGTCAGAACTAATATTCACAATTCAATAATTAAAAAAAATTTAACTTAAAATATTTCACAGTTGCATCATTTGAAAATATTGAATTCCCATTGTAATGACATGAAGTTTTCTCTAAAATTACTATGCTCTATGAATATAATTTGAAAAGAAAAAGAAGTAAAAGATGATATTCAGAGCCTGCTTGTGTGGAGAGATGTCCCTGGGAAGCAATACCCTGAGGTACAGCCTGAGGGTATTGAATGAGAGGCGGGAAAAATGGGAAAGACAGCTAAGAAACTGAAAGAGAGAAACATTGAAGGAATGGAGGGGGGAGGGAGAAAAGGCAGGGGAATATTTAGTCTACTCTGAGGTGTCTCACCACATCATCCAGGCATCGAGTGCTGAGTGGTAGAATTAGGGCCAAAAGTAACAAGAAAATGGTGACCAGATAAAAAGTGTTTGAAGAAGCTGTGAAATAATGTAGCTATACATATATGTTAATAAGGTATTGTGGAATCCTATTTAAAATGTCACTTGAACAAGTACAAGTGGTCAGACTGAGTAGACACGATAAATATAACTAGGAGGTTTAGAAAGGAGCGACATTATCGGTGCAATGTAAAAGTTCAACTGGCAAATTTGTGTGTTATCACCTGAAAGAATAGCTGTGTCAAAGACGTTAAACGTTTATAAAAATTATATGCATGAGACTTAAGAACAGATGAGTCAAAAGGAAAATGCAAAGAGAAGTTAAAAGACTAATGAATGTTTTTCTATGGACTTTAATTGATTTCACGGTGGAATGAATTGGAATCACATTTAGGCAGGCACCAAGAAAATGATGAAAAAATAATGAAGAGGGAGGGAGGAGAAAGATAGGGAGAGGAGTGAGAGAGCAAGGGAGAAGAGGAAGAAAGAAAAAGAAGAAAGAAAGAAAGAGAAAGAAAGAAAGAGAAAGCAAGCAAGCAAACAAGCAAGCAGAACATGCTATACTATCGTTTCACTAACACTTTTTATTACTTACAGGGCACTCCACATGCCCCTTCTCTGCTTTTCATAAATATGAGCCTTACGCATATGGATATTGGTGTGTTTTCATATTAAAAACTTTCAGGCTAGGGAAGGACAAGATAGCTCAGTGGTCTAAGCACCACCCTGGCAAGTGCAAGGACCTGAGTTCAATCGCTGGTACCACATGCTGTGCCAGCTCCAGAACCCCAGGCACATTGTGCCAACCACTGAAACTCGGCATGGTGGCGCATGCCTATAATCCCAGAACTGGGGAGACTGAGACAGAAGAATCACTATGAGTCCGAGCTGTTTAGCAAGACCTTGTACCACATAAATAAATAAATAAATAAATAAATAAATAAATAAATTTTAAGGAAATACTGCGAGCCCACAGCAGTTCCACCTGAGTTTATAGCACATTTCACATTTACTTTTAGGTAGAATTTTTAAATTTTAAAAAATTTTTTTGAAACTTTGAAGCTAAAGGAAGAGAAGTTACAAAGTTTTGACCATCATGAAAATGTTAAGATTTATACACACACACACTAACTCTGACTTGTATCTGAGAAAATGACAGTATTAGTTTAATTAATATCTTCTCTGCAACATTGTACTTCTCATTATTTAATTGTGTAGAAAACTAATTTTGAAATAAATACAAAATTCATCTAGGGGCAATTCACATTAGATTTCTAAAACAATTACAGGGCTAAACTATAAAAGTTACTTTTCCAGGTGTGAGCCAGATGCTACAAGATTATTTTAAGGTAATTTTTCTGCTGAAAAGACTTTTCTTTCAACATATTCTCAAGGTCTACAGACTGATGATTCACACTTTGGTTGAGCACATTCCAAATTGTCTAAGTAGGAATTTTTTCTAGGAAAAAAATCAACCAAAATCTTCTGAGGATTTATTTAGTGTTTTATTGGCTATCACTTATTTCCTAGGATTTCAAGAAAATATCATGAAACAATTATAATATATTGGAGTATTAAAGCTGTTGAAAAGTGTATCAGTGGCTTAGTATTCATAACACAGTAAAAAACAAATAAGGGGAATAGTTTTATTGATAGATTTAATCCTTATAACATAAAGCAATAGTAAGTTCATTAAAATAAGACTTTCTTTTGGAGTAAACAGATAGGAAGGAGTTGAGAAGAGATTGTGAAAATATAAAATTTATGAATGGCAAAGTCCATTGTTTTCAATAAATGTAGTTCAAATATAACAAGGAGATTAATAAATATATGATACATTTTATGGTTACTGTGAACCAAAATAAAGCCAATTTTATCGCACAAGTAAGACTTTTCCAAAATTTTCTACTAGGCCTATTTCCTAAAATATATTAGAAAACAAGTTTACATATATAATACTGAGAACACAGCTGATTGTGATAATCATTATACTGTCCAATGCGAGTATGCATCAAATCACCACACTGTGCCCTATGAATATCACCAGTTTTGTCATCTAAGTACTTTAAATTTTTAAATAATCAACAATTATTTTGTTGAATGAATCATAAGATGTAAGTAGGGCTTGTGACACGGTTTTGGGTCACAGCAGTGGTACTTTTGTAAATCCTAAACAACAGAAACTTGATGCTCATATCCAGCACAGAGGGAAAATCCATTATAAGAAGAGTAATGACGAAAACAATTACATAGTGGCTGAAGCACTTTTCTAGTCTAATTGGGATGTGACAACATCACAGTGAAATCCTCCTTTTGACTGTACTTTATCATTTTTAATGACTATGAGAGAAATTTCACCTTGTGACTTGTTCTACTGTAGGAAAACGGTTACCTAGCCTGCGTCCTCAGCACCTTTCACTTATATGGGTGGTGCATCTTCGGGTAAAAGTAGCAAGGCAGACAGGCGAGGGCTGCAAGATGCATTCCTCAGCGCCTCATTAGACAAATCTCGAGGACCACGCCTTCGAAGCTGCTCCCACCACTGTTCCCTTCTCTGGCTCTGCTCCCTGGGGGATTCATCCTCAGACCTGTACTTCTTTCCTCTCATACCTCGTTATATTTTCTGCCTCCCATTTTCTTCTACAACTTCTTTTCTTCTTTTTTTTCTCTGCTTCTTGCATCTCCTCCATTTCTTTTTTCCTAAGGCCCTCCTGTCTGCTTCTCCTGTCTGCTGGAGCAGTCTTCCAGAAGCCTCTGGGGTGGGTGTTTGGGGATGGACACCTCTCTGAGCACGCTCTCTGCGGAGCCTTGTCAGCTGCTTTCCTCAGTGTCACCTTCTTTCCATCACACAGCTCATCCTTGGCCTGAGCTGGCCCTTTGCGACCTAAACACAGCATTCTGTCTGAGGAGGTACGCTTTGGAGAAACAAAAGCCTTACTTACAGGAAACCAAAACGCTGCTGATCTGGCACATTTGGGGCAGAATTTCAAGGGCTGTTCCTTCTCGAGGCCTCTGACTGTTAAGGTGTCTGTGTGATTTATACATGAAGCCAGTTAATTGTTTTCTGCAAAATAAAAGTTTAAAAGGCAGTTTATTTTCACACACACACAAAAGGACAACATGCCTTTGAAACTGTCCAGGACTGTTGATTGAATTTTCTATTTATTAAGACTCAAATGACCAAGAGAATGAAAATCTTTAGAAGAAAACTACAGCAGAAAATCAAAACAGAACAAACTGAGAGTGCTGCTTTCTAAAAATTTTAGACAGAAAATGTGAGAACCAGCTATCGATTATACCACAGAGTTGCAGAGGTGTCGACTCAGACTCTGTCCTTTCATGTCTAGACATCATTCACAGACAGGAGCAGGCATGGGGAAGCACCTTGCAGCAATGCCAGTGGCCGTGGAGCAAATGTCAGTGTGGCCCCTGCATCATGGTCTCACACAGTCATGGTAAGAAGTGTTTGGCAACCAAAACTGAGCGCCTGGGTTCTGTACACATTGTTCCTGCCATGCTAAATTCTAACAGCTTGATTCTTGTACTGAGAGTCCTCTTATGATAAAAGTAGTGGTTACAAATAATGCTTATTACTTCTGCGGCTAACCCACTACTGTTGTGGACTGCTGGACTGTGTTGGATTGTTTTGCTGAATTCACACATCTATAGTATTTAGATGCCAATGGAACACCCATCTTTGACAGTACTAAACAAGAAAAGGAGATACAAAAGAAGGACCATTTTGTATCTGTATATGCAGAATACTTAGGATAGATATACAGTTACTTTCACTTAATTCAATAGGAAGGAAGATTTGTACTAATAGTGTTTGGACAGGATATCATGTCTGCTTCTTAGACTATGGATAACCACTAAGAAGATAACAATGTACAACGTATTAATTATTGAAACTGTCCTATTAATCAGTTTTGAAACTGTCTCATTGCTATTTGCTTCTCAATAAAATAAAATAAATAAAAAATAATAATGCTTATCTAATGCAGTTCTTAACAGAATTTCAAATGAAAGGAAATTCCCTCATCCTGTATGATCTAGATCGGAAGTTATAGCATTTACTTGTTCTTAGTGAATCTTATTATCTGTCCCATGATTTACAGTTCAGTGTGTGACTGTGGCATTCCTATCTGTGATTAACCCAAATTAAAGTTTATATTGTCTGCTTTTTTTCTTTAGATTGTTTTATGGGGTGAAAGAAATAGCTTTAGCATTCAGTGGGAGCTATGATAATGAAAATTATCTGGGTAGGCATCTCAGTACTGAAATATGTGTGGTTCTCTAATTACAAAAGAGGGATTTTAACTTTATGTCAGATTAAAATCCTCATCTCTTAATGGGCAATAAATTCAAAATTCCTTTGTTAAAGGGATGCTTCAAATCTATTGTTCACTTTGTGTCCAAGGAGTCTGCTTTTGTTACTTCACAAATGCAGTAGGTGTCTATGTATTTAGAAATAGAACATAAAGAACTTATATAGAAATACAACTAGTTATATGTTTATATATAAATAAAAACATAGTTTCCAAAAATAAGAAACATTTAAAAATAGATGAGGGTACAATGTGAGAATAAAAGAATCCCAATTAATAAGTATATGTCTTCAATTTCAAGAAATATGTATATTTTTCAAAACCAAGTGAAACTTAAATTTTTTCAAGTGATCATAGAATAGTCATTGTAACAAGGACTTTAGAGCTCATCCACTAGTTCTCAAGTTGAGCTTTCATCAGAGACACCTGCAGGGCTAGTTAAAATCGACTTTGTAGTCTGCATTAGCAATGCATATACACTCTCGGAGGCTGAGGCAGGAACATAACAAATGCAAGCCCAGCCTGGATGACTTAGTGACTCATTGAAACTCTGTCTCAAAATAAACTAAAAATTAAAAGGACTTTGTCTATAGCTCAGTGTGAAGGCTTTAGATTCAATCCCTAATACTCTTTCCCTCCATGCCAAAACATACAAACAAACGAAACCCCAAAATTCATCAAGCGTGTGAGCCTAATGCCAAAGTTGCAAGTTAGAAGACTTGTGTTTCCAATATTTCCAGGGTGCTGATGTTACTAGTCTTGGTGGTCATACTGTAAGATTTCCAGCCTTAGTCCACTTCTGTTGTTTTCTAGGCTAGAAACCCACACAATGTTAGCTTTAAAGTAGTTGCTCAAATCACCAGGGACAGGCACACAAAACTGCTTAAACAATATGTGCTGAATAATATTCCATTGTTTGGATATACCACAGTTTATCCATTCACGAATGCAAGGATATCTTAGGTGTTTCTAAGTATTGGCAATTATGAATAAAGCTAATATAAACATCTTTATGTTGAATTTTGTATGGACAAATTTTCAGGTCATTTAATTACATACTAAGGATGATGATTTCTGGATATATGATGAGTGGGCATTTAATTTTGTTAAAAAACAAAACAAAAGC
Organism: Octodon degus; assembly: GCF_000260255.1. Lineage (NCBI taxonomy): Eukaryota > Metazoa > Chordata > Mammalia > Rodentia > Octodontidae > Octodon > Octodon degus. Next base: position 16,621,609 of record NW_004524616.1, on the reverse strand, counting down.
AAGAGGGAGTTCCAGCTGTTGCAAGTCCTCATTAACATTATTGTCATTAGTGTTGTAGACCTTGGTGGTCCGAAGAAGCATGATGTGGCGTATCACTGCAGTTTCAATTTGGATTTTACTAATGACTTAATTTGCATATTCCTGGAGATGTGAGGAGCATCCTTTCACATGCCTATTTGGCATATGTGTCATTTCCTACAAGGTGTCAGTTAGATCTTGTGCCCACTTTTCAATCAGACTCTTCTTTATTTCACTCGAGTTTAAAAACTATTTGTACATTTTGTAAATAGTCCTTTACCAAGATCTTTTGCAAATATTTTGTCCCAGGTTGTGACTAGTTTTATATTTCCTTGTTAGTCTTTTTTTAAAAAAGAAAGACCACAAGGGATCATTTCTTGCTTAGGATTTATTCTTTTATAAAGCCAAGTTTTACTGGTCAGCACTGAATCTAGGTCATGGAAGAATATGAATTATTTAAAAATTATTCTAAACTATTCTTTCAGTGCTTAAGAGAAAGAATGCACAGGCTTTTTCTTTTTCTCTTTCTTTTTCCTTTTTTTTGTACTGGGAATCAAACTCACAGTCTTGCGCTTGCCAAACAGGTGCTGACCCACTAAGCTACAAGCCTGGCCAGTGCACTGAACATTTTTGTGGATGTGTTCAGACTGCTTCAAAGAATAGTTAACAGCCATGGTTTGCTGTATATATATAAATTTCCACTCACTCAACAGTGTTTCTTTTAGTAAGTACTTTTCTGTGCTAAAAACTTACACCATTTATTTATTTATTTATTTATTTATTTATTTATTTATTTATTTATTTATTTATTTATTTATTTATTGTTTTTTAGGGAAGGGTCTACAGGGTGTTCAGGGTCTCATCTTATTTATTTATTGTTTTTTAGGGAAGGGTCTACAGGGTGTTCAGGGTCTCACTACTAGATTGGACTCATAATGATCCCCCTGTTTACAGCCTCCCAAGAGCTGGGATTACAAGCTTGCGCCACCACTCCCAGTCTCAATTGCAGTCTCAGTGTGCCCTGGGGAGAGGGACAACACGGCAGGCCTGGGGGCTGAGACCCCAACCCCTGTGCCTGCATGTAGGCACTTTTAATCCACTGAGCTATTTAACTGGCCCAAAACTTACACTATTATAGTTCTAAGACCCACCTTCTGCCATCAAGTCACAGTAGAAAAGCAAGTAAAAAGTCTCAAAATAAAAAAGTAAAAGGATAGCCAGCCAAATAGCTCAGTGGATTAAAGCTCCTGCAAGCAGGCTCAGGGGTCAGGGGTTCTATCCTTGGGCCTGCCATACAACAACCCCCCCAGGCCCCTCCATGCTCTGAGGCAGCAATCAAGAGTGGGCGTGGTGGTCCCAGGTCTTGGGAGGCTGTAAACAGGCAGATCACTATGAGTCCGATCTAGTAGTGAGACCCTGAGCACATTGTAGACCCTTCCCTAAAATACAAAAAAAAAAAAAAAAGTAAAAAGTGGCTGAGGATGGGACTCAATCCCCAGTGTCACCAAAAATTTTTAATTAGGTAATGAACTACATTTAAGAAATAAAGTAAGTACAATTTGGTCGGTACTAGCAGAAACAGTAGCATAAAAATGAAAAAGCTTCTGTAAACAAAGATATTTGGGTACAATATTCCAGAGGAGACTTTGAGGTGAGTTAGAAAATACACAAGGGAGTGTGGCACAGTTTTGGGAGTGATTCAGACATTCTAGAATGAGATGTAAATAATTTACATCTAAAAGAGGAAAAGCCTGAAGAAAAACACTGGAAAGTCTTACATTTAGGAAACCAAAGAAAGAAGAGAAAACAAAGTAAGAAAAAGTCAGGGCATCTTCACAGACTTTGGAGAAATTGATTTACAGAATTATATGTAGAAATAAAATGGAATTACCTATTGGCTGCTGTTATATTCAGCAGGCATATAATGTGCACACATTTTACATCTAATTTTTAATCTTCCTAAAAACCTACTTACTGTAAGCTAAAGTTGATTCAACTAAATTCAAATTTAGTTGAATCATTCAACAGTGATTCAAGTAAATTTAGAAAACTATAATTATATTTTATAAAATCCTACTATCTTGGGCTAGAGAGACAGCCCAGCAATCTAAGCACCTGCCTGGCAAGTGCAAGGACCTGGGTTTGATCCTGGTACCTCATGCCATGCCAGCCCCACAACCCCAGGGCACGCTGTGCTGGCCACTGAAACCAGGTGTGGTGGTGCACTCTTATAATCCCAGCCTTGGGCAGGCTGAGACAGGAGGATCACTACAAGACCAAACTATGTAGTGATGTCCTATACCAAATAAATAAAGGATTAAAAAAACCACTATCTCTTTTAAATAGATAAAATATAAATTAATATATAGATGTCAATTTAGAAGGTAAAGTACAGCAAAGGGAACCAGTGAGAAATCAGCTGACTAGATTGAAAGCTCAAGAGGCAGAGATTATGAATTCCTAAAGATTAATTAACTAGTATTTTTCTTCCTAATCCTACTCCTTCTTTATAAACTTACACTTTTTTTTGAAGTAAGGTACTTCTTTTCAGTGCAGTTCAGTTATAAACTGCTCTCGACAGCAGTATGCTTCTCTTCAGGGAATGCTGTCTCTCTAGCTCGGACATTTCTGCCCTTTTCCTCTCTTGTGTATGACCTCTACCTGAATTTTTAGGTATATTTCAGCTAAAGGAGCCTTTCTTTCCTGAATGGGAAGTTCTTTTCTCTCCAGTTTATTTTCTCCTCTTTAGCTTTCCTGTTTTTCTTTTCTTTTTATTTTTTTTAAAATTTATGTATTTTGTACAGGGTCTTACTACGCAGCTCAGACTTGTAGTGATCCTCCTATTTTCAGCCTCCCCAGTGCTGCAATTAAAGGCATGCGCCACCACGCCCAGACTCAGTGGCCAGCTCAGAGGGCCCCGAGGGCTGGTCCTGCACGGCATGTGGTTCTGGGGATAGAACCCCAGTCCTCTGCTTGCCTAAGCAGGGGCTTTATCCACAGAGCTATCTCGCTGGCCCTTAGCTTTCCTGTTTTTCTTTGGAAGAAAGTTCCCTTACAAAACTTCATTACTCCTCACTCTGGTACAAGACAGTGATTTAAAGATATGCTACAAATTTTTCTCAGATAGGACTTATGTGATTCAGAATGAGTAGTTCTATACACCCAGAATTTTTTTTTAATTATAAATGGGACTTGAATCTATTGTATGCCAAATTAGCAATTCTCACTTTCTCTCTAGACTTTTTTTTTTTTTTTTTTTGCACTATATACAGTTAAATACTAAATAGTGTTTCCCATTCAAGGGTGATTCAGTATTTAACACAATTGAAATTATACTTATGAACTATCATGTCAATTCAAAAATCACCTTTCAAAATGGAAATACAGATATAGGAAAATAAGCTTTTAACAATATTGAACAAAAGAAAAGAAATGATAAAGGTAAGAGCACTAACCAATGAAATTAAGAATAGCAAAATAACAGAGACAATGTAGCAAGAAGCTGGTTCTTTGGAAAAGCAATAAAATTGATAAATCTGTAGTGAGACTGACAAAAAATAAAGAGCACAAACATCCAATATCAGAAATAAAAGAAAGATAATTACCACAGTCTGCCAACATAAAAAATGCAACAAGGAAATATTATAACAAGTCATGCTTATAAATTTGACAATCAGAAGAAATGGGCTCGGGCAGGCCAAATAGCTCAGGGGATTAAAGTGCCTGCAAAAATGTGCAGAGGCTGGGGGTTCGATCACCAGGCCTGCTGTGCTGGCCCCATCCCTGGGGCGCACTGGGACAGCAATTGAGACTGGGCATGGTGGCACAAGCCTGTAATCCCAGCTCTTGGGAGGCTGTAAACACGCGGATCACTGAGTCAAATCCACTAGTGAGACCCTGAACACCCTGTAGATCATTACCTAAAATACAACAAAAAAAAGAAGAAAGAAGAAGAAGAAGAAGAAGAAGAAGAAGAAGAAGAAGAAGAAGAAGAAGAAGAAGAA
>NW_004524616.1:16611584-16617487 GCF_000260255.1 Octodon degus | reverse complement strand
AAGAAGAAGAAGAAGAAGAAGAAGAAGAAGAAGAAGAAGAAGAAGAAGAAGAAGAAGAAGAAGAAGAAGAAGAAGAAGAAGAAGAAGAAGAAGAAGAGGAAATGGGCTTGAAAATATGTAAGCTGCCCAAATTCAACCAAGATGTAATAGCTAAATTATTCTATAAACATTAAAGCAAATTAATAATTTAAAAGTCCTATAAAAGAAATTTCTAGGCACAAATGGCTGCACTAAAGAACGCTACGAAACATGCAAAGAATTAAAACCATTTTATACAAACTTTTCCTGAAAACAGAAGAGGAAAGACTTCTGGTCTTAATATATGAAGACAGTGCTAACCTGAATGGAAATCGAAGACAATACAGAAAAAGATACACCACTGTAAAATATTTTCATGAACTTGGAAGAAAAAGTCCACAGTAAAATATTAACAAATCAAATCCAGAGACATGAAAATAATTATATAATGATCCTGTTTGGATCTGAACTATCTCCCAAAGGGCCATGTGTTAACGCTTGGCCCTCAGCCTGCAGCACTATTGTGAGGTGGTTAAACTTTTAGAGAGTGGGGCTGGTGTAAGGAAGTTAGGTCACCAAGCCTTTAAAGAAGATAATGAGACCCTGACCCTTCCCTTCTCTCTTTTGGCTTCCTGGTTGGTCGCCATAAGGTGAGTGGCTTTTAGTCACCTTTTCTCCCTGTGTCTTTGTTACTTTTCTCTCATTGCTGAGACAAAATACCTGTTGCCCAAAATTTAGGAAGGAAAGGTTCCACTAGGAAGAATGTATGCAATATGTTAATTATTGAAACTGTCCAACCAATTTGATTTGAAACTGTCTCATTGCTATTTGTTTATCAATAAAATTATGGGGGGGGGGAAGGAAGGAAAGGTTTATTTAGCTCGGTTTAGGGAGATGTCAGCCCATAATCAGCTGGCTCCAAGGCAGGGTGGTGTGGCAGAGGGGCAACAATTCAGGGTGGTGGAAGATACAAAGCACAAAAGCAAAAGGGTGGAGCAAGCCTCTTCTCCTTTCTTATGTTGGTAGCACTCACAACCGCCCATCCCAGCACTAGAGAATGGACCAATCACAAACTCTACATTCAGGGGCCTCTGAAAAGCCTGCCCCTGTGACTACACGAGGCTTTTTGGAACATCCAGATAAAAACTACTACATGCTGCCATCATATTTTGTCTCAACACAGGCACAAAATGAAGGGGACCCGATGACCATAGACCATAAATCAAGATAAAGCTTTAACCTTAATTGATTTTCCTCAAGTATTTCGCCAGCGGCAGATATCTAACACATATATTATGACCAAGTGGCTTTTAATCCAGATATGTAAGCATGGTTCGACATTTGAAAAATCAATATAATTACCATATTCATAGACTAATGAAAAAATATATGATCATGTCAATTGATCCATAAAAAGCACTGGACAGCAGCCAACATTCAATCATAATGAAAACCCTCAATGAAGGAGGAAGGAGGGAGATGATTCTTCAACCTGATAAAAGTATATCTGCAAAGTATCTATAACCAATTGCATATTTAAGCATAAAAGAGTCAAAACATGAATATATTGAGTCTTCTTGGTTTGTTTCACAGAGCTAGGGATCATGCCAGTACCTTACACATGCTAAGCAAGTGCTGTGCCATGGAGCAGTACTCCAACTCTGAGAACTTGTAAAACAATATATAGTTGACAAAGAGTTGCATGAAAAGATATCAACCATTAGGGAAATATAAATTATATTCATAATAAGATGTTACTACATACTGGTTATTACGACTAAAATAAAAAGTAGCAACAATACAAAATGCTACAAAAATACAAAAAAAAATTGAGATGCTCATACATTATTAGTGAGAATTAAAAAATAGTACAGTTTACTATTTTCCTAGTTAAATTAAATTAAACATACAGGTACATATGGCATAGCAATTACACACTTGGATAATCCTAGAGAAATGAAAACTTAAGTGCACACAGAAATTCATGATAAATATTTTATTCATGACAGCCCAAGCCTGAAAACAACCTCTTGCTCTATGTGTGGTTCAACAGGTGGATGGTTACACAGATTAGTATATTCATATCATAAAGTACCAACCAACAGTAAAAAGTATACTAATGACAACTTGGATAAATGTCAGAGTTACTATGAGTCTCTCTCTCTCTCTCTCTCTCTCTCTCTCTCTCTCTCTCTCTCTCTCTTTCTTTCTATCACAAACACACACACACTCTTAAAAGATCATATAATGTGATTGGATTTCTATAACATTTGTAATTATACAAAATAGGTAAGGATGAAGGTAGAAGTGCGTGGCCATATAAGGGCAGCAGAAGAGTCCTTCAAAAATCAGTGTCTAAGTTACAGCCCATATAAGCAAAAGGCAGTTAGCACTCAGAGAAGGCAAGCCTACCTGACCCAGGAGAAGCTGACGAAGCTTCTGCAAGAATGGTAGCCGGAGGGATTGTTAAAAAGTGTAGGTTTAAACAGACTTAGATAGAAAGGTTGGGATAGAGCAGAGGCAAATGCCCTGTGGGATTGTATAGGAAGTCTGATGTCATACAGGCAGATAAAAAATATCCTTTTCCCATTGTTCATCTTGGTTACTCAAGCTTGTTGAATTCTTATTGAAAGTCATTTCACAGTGACTTGTACTATGTAAAGAAGCTTCCTTATCTATCAGTAAAGTTCTAATTTATAGAGAGCCCTTCCCAGTCCTCTTTGCAGATTTGCAATCCCATGGATAGAATCTCATTATTGGACTTTTATGGAGTTAATCCCAATCTACCACTTCACAGTGTAAATAAAGACACAATAACATATCCTGAGTCTAGCTATGATGATGGCTGTCTGGATCAAAGGCCTTCACCCAGGGCCAAGCTTGAATTTTATTAATTCATGAAGAAAGAAATAGCTTGAAGATGAGCAACTAGGAGAATGGCAGAAAGTATACAAGTGCAGTGAGCTGGGACAGACAGGTGGCCTGGAGCCACCTCTGCAATATGCAGAGAGAAGGATATGCAGAAGGAGCAATCTGAGTAACACAATGAGAAGTAGGATCTAATGTTTTGGGATTAGTGCTTCAGCTCTGATGTGTAATCTTCCATGCTCTAGGAAGTCATAGTCTCTTACTTGAGGGTGGATCCCAGCTGACAGTGTGGAGCATGGTTCTGCTTCCCACCTTGGCTCACACATGTTTTATTTAGGAGCTACAGGGGGGAAGGAAACACTGCCCAATGTCTTTGCTTCAAAGACTACACATCAGTATCTCAGCTGGACCAATTTGCATTGCTTAAAGCCAACTGAAGGCATAAGGAAAAGTCCTAGCCAGCTCTGTACACATCAATACACGGAAATAGGGCCATTTTAGCTAAAATGGAGACAGTTGCTCTTCTTTCAAGGAGAGTTGTCCAGGTGGTCTTCTACCCTTACTGATAGTGATTACCTTTTATCATTTTATTTTTCTTAATTTTTTTGGAACACAATGTTGCTGTGTTAGCTTGGGATGGCTATTAACACACTACGTAGCCCAGGCTAACCTTAAACTCACAGAGATCTTCTTGCCTCAGTCTCCCGAGTGCTGGAATTACCTGTGTGCACTACAATGCCCAGCTGATTTTTTACTTTATAATAGCAATGGAATACAATCTCTGACAAAACTAAACAAAAGAGAGGATAAAAATGAAGGACTATTTTGTATCAGTATATACAATTTAGGATAGATACAGAGCTACTTTCTCTTAATTCAATGAGAAGAAAGATATGTGCTAATAGTGTTTGGACAGGATATCTTGTCTGCATCTTGTACTTCGAATAACTACTACAAAGACAACAATATGCAATGTATTAATTATTGTAACTGTCCTACTAACCTGTTTTGAAACTGTCTCATTGCTATTTGTTTGTTGATAAAATTAATAAAGAATAAATTTTACTAATATTAAATGGTCACAAATACCTGAAGTATCTAAATAAGTGTATTTTCTTTTATTATTCATGAGGTAGAGTGAGAGAGAGTTGATAAAATGGTAGTAATCAAACAGGAAGTCATTCATAAGGATAAATTCTCTGGGATTTAGAAGTACTAGTGAAGTTTAGAATTCTGTCATGGTGTGCAAAGAGAATAAAAACTTAGTAGCACCATCATAGAGGAGTGTTACAGAGGTGACTTTTGAAACATCACTGTAAGGATTTATCAGACGTGAGTTTCTTTCAACTTGTTGTTTGTGTCTGGTGAAGGGGTCTGGTAAATTTATTTATTTATTTATATGTATTTAGTGCAGGGTCTACAGGGTCTCACTGCACGGATTTGACTCATACTGATCCTCCTGCTTTCAGCCTCCCAAGTGCTGGGATTACATGCGTGCGCCACCACGCCCAGTCTCATTGGTCCTCTCAGCACGCCCCAGGGATGGGGCCAGCACTGCCGGGATGGAACTCCCTGGGAAACAATCTAAACACTTATTTTTATTCTCATTGATCTTCTCAAGAGTTGAAGAAGAGAGGTTCTAAGATTTTTTTCTTCCTATCCCCCACCAACCAGTATTTAGGACAGGGTCTACCGGGTCTCACTATATAGATCCGTCTCCTAGTGATTTTTTGTTTTCAGTCTCCCAAATCTCTGAGATTACAGGCACTAGCCATAACTTCCGGTCTCATTTGCTGTCTCTTTGAACCGGGCCGCGGTGCTCTGCAGGCACTTTAATCCGCTGAGCTACCAGGCCAACCCGTAAAAGTTGAGAGGGATTTTTTTTTTTTTTTCCTAACTCAGGCTGCCTTAAGGGCGGGTCTAGTAAGGCATGTGGATGTGGGGAGCGAACCGCGGTCCTCTGCACCTGATTGGGTTTGCCCATGCAGGCCCTTAAACAACCGAGCTAACTAGCAAGCCCCCAGATTTTTTTCTTTAGAGTGTTAGTTAATTTGGGCTAACTTTTTTGGGATTATAGATATGCTTTTGTATTCGACAGTCAGCAGTGTCCAAATGTCAGGTGGAATGCTCACGACATGAACTACTGCTCAGCCTGTTAGAAACTTGGGCCCTCTGTGTGCGTGAGTTGGGGAAGGTGTGGGGGGGGGGACAAAGGAGGCTGATCATACCAAATACGAACTATTTGAAAATTAGTTTTAAACTTCCCTAAAACTCTAAGAACCTCTTCTATTCATTAGAACATGACTTTCATTTTAATAAAAGGTAGCTATTGAATGTCTTGTATTTCTAAAATCCCAAGCATAATTGAATTACCAATTTATTCAGATAATTTTTGAAATTTCAGTTTTTGACCTTGTAGAAATTTTAAATATAAAAATATTTGGCTGTTATCATACCTCTACCTCTAATTTGACTAATACAAGACTTAATAAAAACAACTTCCACATAAGGCCTTAAAATGTGCACAAGGGCACTTTGTGTCTATTTCTGATCCTACTGCTCTCTACTTCCCCAGAGATATTGTAAATTTATATAGCAAACTTGTTGCTCAATACATTTCAAAAAAAGAAACATTTAGATCAACATTGTTTTTAATTTAGTCTGATAAGGTTAATTCTAGGCATCATTTACTTCCACACACACACACACACACTCACACACACACACACACACACACACACACACACATCCCTACCCATTTATAATCACAAAATAAACTCTTCTAATCACAAGACCACAGGCTTGGCTAAATTTCATAGGACACTGCTACCTGAGAACTTGAAATGTCACGAGGAAGTTTAATTATTACATTGCCCCATGGAGTTTACCTGAAACTCTGATGTGTGGATTTCACATTAACCTTATAAACAAAATTTCTAAACTTATGATCAGAACTGTCCTGTTACAACACTGTATATGGTTAGATTTCTAAATTTCTGTATAAGAATATGTAATTG
>NW_004524616.1:16599028-16603132 GCF_000260255.1 Octodon degus | reverse complement strand
GTACTTTCGATTTGATTTGAAACTGTCTCATTGCTATATGTTTATCAATAAAACTTTGAAAAGAAAAAAAAACTTAATATAAAAACATGTGAAGATCTTGTTTCTATAAATACCTGTAGTTGCAATTATTTTAAACCATTAATAAATATTGAAGTATTATATAGTACAAAATTTTAAAGCATTGGTTCCAAATTATAATTGTTCTCATTGGATAAATCACTTCACACCAAGAAGCCTGACAAGTATGCTCAGAGATAGTGTTAGTTAACTCTTCATCCTAATACTTAAGTTTTCTCCTTAAAATCTTTACTTGCCTTGATGTCAAAATTAGGGATGGAAAGGCAGCTAAAGACAATTGGAAAAGAGATAAAAGTATTCAAGTAAACTGTTCTGGAAGTATCTTTATTTTTTTAGAAACTTTAACAGATTGGAATCGTGAGTTGTAATTTTTGTCAAGTGTGTTTATTTTGTACTTATGGAAATATCTGGCTTTGCAAAATGTGTGTTGGCCAGACACACTCATGACCTAGGCTTCTCATCACTGGGGTAAGGTCAGGACTATATGAAAGGTCCAGGGGAATGTGAATCCCAGAATATACAGCAAAGAGCAGTGTTTAGATGAACAGTCATCTGGCATCATACCACTTGGCTTATAGCAAATAGCAACAACAAACCCTTGTGTCTTTCTACATCCAACTCTGCACAGGGCTATATAGGCCTGATGTTCCCTAGTGGAAAAGAGTACTCAGAGCCAGTCACCTTCAGCGTGAGAAGAGTTCCTTTATGGATCTGGGCTGATGGTCCTCAATCCTGTTGAGGGCCCTTGTTTTCTGGGATACAGGAAAGTAGAATCAATCTCGCTCTTTAGGTCTGTCTACCGTAAGTCTCCTGATTCAAACTCTGTCTGCATGTAAATCAAATCCTCATGTCACAGGCATAGCCAGTCCAGATGGAAGATATCAGGAGGCCTAAAAACAATCTGATGTCACGTGAGATTCCACTGTGCTACTGCTGCACAATAAACTGGAGAGAAATGCACTTCTTGTTTGGACTTAAGCACCTAACCCCAAGGCCTCTGTCTCTCCACTGCCTTCCCTGTAAACCCTGTGCAACAGGCAGACAACTGACAACTGGTAGATACAATTGTGTTGTAATAAATAATAATGACAAGATCAAATGTAACAGTATGTAGAATATTTTTACATTTTCTTGGACCTGCAACATTTTCTTATGTTTGGACTTTCAGTTATATACTGATACTGTTAGAGACAAGCTCCTGACCTAATTTTCCAACTTTTTAAAAATGTATTTGTTACAGGATCTCACTGAGCAGCTTGGACTCATAGTTATCCTTCTGTTTTCAGTCTCCCTAGCTCTAGGATTATAGGCATGGCCACTATGCCCAACTCAGTGGCTGTCTCAGTGCACCCAGGGGCAGGGCTGGCGTGGCATGTGGTGCAGGGGATCAAACCCTTGTCCCTGCGCTTGCCTAAGCAGGTGCTTAGTGCACTGAGCTATCTTGTAGGCCCTTTTCCAGATTTTTGTTTATTTGCTTGTGATAAAACCCCTTCATCAGGTGTATTGCCTGTTTCAAAGGCAATTGTTTTTGAACTGTGTAATTTTTCCATGCAGCATTATGGCAGATTTATATTTTCAGTTTGTAAATCTGCACTTCATGGTGATTGATGCACACTCTGGCATCTACTCATTAAACTACAAAAGAGCAAAGATTCTCTACCAATCCTTTTCTCGCTGAGTCTTAAGCTGCCTTTCTGTGTTTAGTTAGGGGGAAGGAGACACATTTCTATTAATAGATGAAAGATGAATTTAAGAGAAAGCTAGCTATTTAAAGATAAACTCTTGCAGCATACATGTCAAGCTGGCACTTCAGTTCCCAGTTTTGGTGTCTGGGATGAGGAGGAATGTTGGAGCACCAGCTGCTTCTTATTTGCTTCACCAGGAAAAACATCCCCTCTCAAGCACCTCCTTTAGGTGTCACGTGGTTCCACAGCTGAACCAGCCTTTCTCTAGCCTGGCTCTTTCACAAGCATAGTATTTTACATTTAATACACAAAAGCTTAGATCCTTTGATTCCAATCTTTTAAGTAAGATAAAATAGATTTATTTTCTTTTATTAAAATAGGCAGGGGGTCCCTGAAAGGGGAAAAGGATAAAAATGTTTAATCTCCATTTCATACTGAGTCCATCAGTTTTATTGCTAAGTTCTTTCTCTTTCTGATTTATTTTTTCATTCCCGGGGTGTAGGAAGTTTTATATGTCACAAATACAAAAATAAAGTTATTTTTGAAAAATTCTGCTTGGAAGAAAGAAAACAATTGGCTATATGAAGCTAAAATTCAATTATCTTTGATTTTTCCACCTAAGAATGGAGAAATGTAACTAAAATTCATTACATGCATATTTGATTCTGCACACATATGCCATTTCTGTACAGTGATTATTTCTCAAACTTGTGTTGTAGGGGAGCAGCACCAACTCTCTAGCTTTTCTTATTGAGATTAATGAAAGGGAGGAAGAATTTAGTAAGGCTGCTCCAAGATGGCTTCTTGATTTCCCTCCCTTAGCTCAGGTAGGATACATTCCCTTCATTTGGAGCAGCTCTGTGGGAATAGGCACACTCATCTTGACAGGAAATTCAGAGGATGTGTATATGTGGAGACAGATTGGAAATGCTCTGGAAATGCCTCTGGAGCTATTCCTAGCTTCATGCTGCACGGCCTTCTAGAGTCCATGTTTTCTTGTTTTATCTAAATAAAAACTTTTCTGGATAAAAATCACTTACCTTTTAAATAAATATCCAAATAAATTGGATTAATACCTCAGTCCCAATGTCCCTTCCTGTATTTTCACAGATGTTGCACAGGGATTTCTTTTCTCCTGTGTGTCCCTTTCTCAGTTCCTGTGCTTTGGCAGCCCACCACTTCCACATTCCTGTTCTACTGGACAGCGCGAAAACTGTGTCATTGCCCATTGCGAGGGGACACTGCTCACATTGTAGTCTGTATGTAGGGTGTCTCATGTCTATACGTAATGATCACCCTGAAGCTCAGGAACATTGTAGCTGAAAAAAAAAAAAAGACCAAACAAACGAACTTTTTGCTTGCCTCTTGCCAGAAAGTACAAAAACCTCAAGGCTGGCTGAAGTCTTATGATGTAGTCTGCAGGAGTCACCAGGGCTAATAGTAACCTCACACAGTGCAGACACTATTTAGGCATGCTGAGGGGAGGCAGAAGTTCAGTTTTTATAGCCAAACAATATCAGACCAGGAGGGAATTCTCTTTAAAAAGAAATCCCCAAAGGAATTCCACCTTCTTGCTAAATCTTTGCCTCAAAATGCTAAAGTGACAGGTATTTTTATTGCCTTTACAGGTGGTTTGAGGTGAAAGGAGGGAAGAATGAAATGAGCCCTTATGGATGATTTAGGACTACAGCAAAGCCCCCTGAGAAACTGGAATCCCTGAATTTATCCCTATTTGCCACTTCCTGTTATACGTTCTCCCTTGCCAGGCAGAGAGCAGAAGGAATATATAGACAGTTACACAGAAACAAGTCTCTTATCTGTCCCATGTCAGCCAACTGTTTACTCTATTAATTTGAAAATCTTCCTACAGTACGTCTTTCTTACATTGCCAGTTAGCTTCTTCCTAATATCTATCACCAACATTAAGATCCCTTGATTAGGGATTTATAGCTGCAATCTTGTTTTACTGTTTTTCCTGAGATGTAAAGTTTTCTGTACTGTGTAATTCTGCTCTCATGAACATGATTATTAAATACATATTTAATCAAGTGAATGAAAAGTAAATAAATTTTCTTTCATAACTGATTTATGAGACTTAATGTAATCAAATAAACCTTCAGGTGTTCAATTTTTTAAATTACCATTTTATGGAGTATAAAATTAACCAATGTTGAACTTACAAATTGTGTGTATGTATGATACTATAAAGCTAAGTAAATTTTCTCAACCTATGGAAAAAATACAAAGCTCTGCATTTAGATTAAAAAAACACATTCTATAGGCTGCTTGTCATGACATGCTAGTTGCTGCTATGATGTCTCTTGGGTAGATGGTTGTTCAA
>NW_004524616.1:16597949-16598928 GCF_000260255.1 Octodon degus | reverse complement strand
ATTTTTTAAATTTATTTTCTTTTTTTCTTCACATTCTGTGGGGATTTAAAGTTTAACATATCAATACTTGATGGAAAATATCTGTTCCATGTTGCGTCTAAGATGTTTGATATTCAGACAGATAGTGAGGTTAAGCTCAACTGCCTATGTTATAGGGCAATAATATCATTAAGTTTCTCTTCTGGAGGGTTAACAACTTAAGTTTGCAGATCAAAAATTAGAGAAAAAGAGGGGGTGCAAGGACAGCCAACATTTTGGCCCTCGTCTTTCAAGGTCAGTGAGGACTCAGGACATAGGAGAACCTGTATTGTAACATCCTGTAACTCAGTGAAGTCCCAAATTTTCTGATTAAGGAGATTATGGGGTCACAGAGGAAAGTGATCAAAAATACAGAGTGTGCCCAAGGAGAGTCACATGGAAAAAAACATTCTCTTGGGCTTTCTCAGAGAGCAAATTGGTCAAGCAATAGCTGTAACTCATCCACATGGCTGACACTGACAAAAGATCTACAAACTGCTGTGCAGAGTTTCAGGGTAAGTCCTGAAGGGATTTGACTGACCTTGTCAGATACAGAAGTTACATTTTTTATTATATAGGTCTTGCTTTATCTTGGTGTTATGATCAGAATTAAAAAAAAAAACCCACTTGTGCATTTTCTCAAGTAATGAGTTCTAAGAAAAAGAATCCCTATAAAATTTTTTTAAAAAATTAAAATAAATAAACAAAAGAATACCCAGAAAAAGCAACAGTCTATGAGCTGATGTGGTAATGTCAAATACCATATGCCTCTCACAACTGTCCACTAGGATGTTTCTCCTTCATGTAAAAGTCTAGTTCACTCACCTGAATAAAATTAGCCCTTTATTGGCCACTATCATATCAGAATTTTTATCCTTAGATAATACTTAATATGGCCGTACCTCCCTACCCCTCCCGCCGAGTAGGAATTTCTGCTGACTTCCGGTAACCCCCAGACCCA
>NW_004524616.1:16583026-16597336 GCF_000260255.1 Octodon degus | reverse complement strand
GCAGAAAAGTAAAAAAACAAAATATAAGAAGTAAAGCCATGCTGTTATGTTGAGCTGTAGGGGACTCAGGTCAACAATTTCTGACATTGCCAGTGAAGCGGAAGACCCACTACTATTATGGACTACTGGACTCTTTTAGAATATTTTACTGAATTAACACATCTATAATATTCAAATAACAGAACTAAACAAAAAAAAGGGGGATACAGATGAATGTCCATTTTGTACCTGTGTATTCAAAATGGTTAGGATAGATATGTTACATTCTCTTAATAAATAGAGTGATTTGTTCTAATGGTGTTTGTAAATAGGATATCATGTCCGCATCTTGTACAGCAATTAACCACTAGGAAGAAAGTATGCAATGTGTTAATTATTCAAACTGTCCTACCAATTTGATTTGAAACTCTCTCATTACTATTTGTTTATCAATAAAATTATGGGGAAAAACCCACATTCTAAGTAGTTACGAAGTCAATAAAATCTACACTTGGTAATAGGATGCTAGTCTGTTATTCCTAGTTGTGAACTTTATAAAAGAACACAATTGAAATAAAGGGATTGCCTGAGAATCAGTTGTCTATTGAACTCAGGGAAATACTTAGAGGATTTTATTTATTGCCTCCTGTGAAATAAATTTCTACTTATATTTAAGAAATATAAAGCAACACAACCTTCTTTATTCATTTTTTTAAAGAATGTATTTGGTACAGGGTCTCAGTATGCATCTCGGACTCAGTGATTCTCCTGTTTTCAGTCTCTCCAGCACTTGGATTACAGGTATGAGCCATCACACCTGGTCTTGGTGGCAGGCTCAGCATGCTCAGTGGTGGGCAGGTACTGCATATGGTGCAGGGATCCTGCACTTGCCTAAGCAGGTGCTTAGTCCTCTGAGCCGTCTCTCCAGCTCTTAATCTTCTTTATTCAAATCATAGAGTAACTTCTCTATTATTGTCTTAGTTTTCTCTTGTTGCTGAGACAAAAAACCCAACATTCAAAGCTAAAGGGGGGACCTTTAGACACAAACTATACCAATTATCTTAATTAAAAATTATAGCACATACTACAGATTCAGTAGCTATTTGGGAAAGATTATTGAAATATTACTGGAAATGTTACACTATATTGGAATCTATATTGTCTAAAGATAAAAGCTATGAGACAGGGAACTTGAAGGCATCAGGAAACACGACACTAAGGTAAAAAGACAAGAGGCAACATAATCATTGAGTCCACTGGAATAATGCTGTCTTCTTATCTCAGTTGAAAATGTCCCTCTTGAGGGTGCTTCTTGAACATTGATTTAGGTGTTTAAGTGAAGGTGTATAGGAGGAGTTAACGTGCAGAGTCACTTGCGGGCTGCACAAGAGACAAAGGCAGGTTATCCATGGAGGAAGTAAGATGTAAGTGTGAAATCTAACCAATGAAATCTGCATAATTTAAACAATAAGATCTTTTATTACCTCTCGCCCAACCATAAAGAGGCTACTTCATGTTCAGGAATGTTTCCTGGCTGAACATTCCTTCCTGCTGCAGGGAGGAGACCTAAGACTGCTGAATGCTAGCAACAGTTCTGTTAGGACACCCCATGAAGTTTCCAGTCAGAATGTCAGGGGGCCAGGTCTAGGTCGGTAAGGTAGGGAGCTGCCTCTAATATGCTTTAAGGGCTTTCTAAAAGCACCTGTCACCAAGTACTTCCCCTAGAAAGTGTATGAGTACTTCATCATGGTGTCCATTCCTTTTACAGGATGCAGATCCTAACCAAAGTCAGGAGAATCTTCTTAGCAGCACAGTATTTCCCTGAGGGACATTCCCAGTGGTTTTCTTCATGTGCACAAGTTTATTGGCTTGATTGGATAGCCTATTAGGATCTTGAGGGAGTGGATCTCTAGCCAAGTAAATTTGGATGACAAGTGTTGGGTGGGGACAGAAAAGCCTGGTTTATGGTACGTGAACCTGACTAAGAATAAAAGCAATACAGGTAGGATCTGGGTAAGAATAATGGATTGGTAGGGGAAAGGGAAATTATGGACTATTTTCTGAGAAGTAGAAGAAATTGACAAGCAAATTGAGATGGTTGGTACCCAACATAAACTATGCCTATTCTACAATTTGAAGTTTAATCCTGGCTTTCAGTCATAAAAGGCCCCTGTGTGCCCTTTATGACTCAGTTGCCAAACAAATTAAAATAGAGGTCACAGAGATCTAGCTAATTTAGGTTCCAGATTCTCCTGAAATTCACTGTTGAAGAGGAATTTGCCATCTGTTTATCTCCCTTATCAAAGAGGCAGGGATCTTTGTTTCAATTGGCCCAAATGTTTTGGCCAAATAATCTTCCCCAGTTGGACATATTTCATTACAGCATTGTCTCATGTCATTTCTTACTTTTAATAGAGGTTACAATAACAATAAACAGAAATGAAAGCCGGTTGTGCTGCCTCTCTGGGGTCACAGGCAAGCCACCTGCACATCCTGCACATGGCAGGCTACCTGGACAAACAAAGAGAAAGAGCAAGTGCTGTGAATCACTCTGAACATTTTATCTCCCTGCTGTCAGGCATAAAAGTGTCAGTGTAAGGAAAATTAAACTAGATGACAAAGATCCCCCAGAAGAGACCGTTTTCTCAAGTCCTCTTGCCTGAAGAAAGTAGAGGAAAATATTAAAGGCAAATGGGTCAGGCTTCAATAACCTTAAGCGTCATATTCCTCCACTACTTCCTAAAGAAGGGCTAGTACAGTCTGCAGGCTTAGTAATGACACAAAACCAAACTGAGCTGGTGTAAAATTCTAGAAGAGGAATTGGAGAGGAAATTTTTTTAAGTAAAATAAATGATTTCTACCCACTGGGTGGATTAAAGAGCACCCATTGTATTGTCAATTCTGCTAATACTCAAATTCCTCAATAGAATTCAGAATTAGAGATGCTTGCAAACCTATTGATCTAGATAAATGAACAACTGATATATGCCTGAAGGTGAACAACTGTTTCACTAACTGTGTTCTGTGGTAATTGACACCAGCTAACACTGAAAATAGCAGAGATGTAGATTAGGAGGTCAGTAATCTGGCAAGACCTATAAGCCTGGAGCATGATTTGAATGGTATATCCAAACACAAAAGCAACTGTGCATAGGTTACTGCAGGTAAGAACTCAACAGCCCCAGGCCAAATCACTCACGTGAATGCATTTTCCATGTCATACTTCAAATCTTGTCTCAGTGGCCACTCCCTATCTCATTGGACTCAGTGGGTATAAGGACCTGATAAAGGTTTGTGACAGTTCCTGTCCTGATCATCCATAGTTTCCAGTTAGTAAACTGCCATATTAATAATAAAGAAATCATAATTTTTAAAAAAGGAAGCATAAGAATATATTGAAGATATGTTGGTCTCATCACAAACACAAAGAAATCAAAAAGCTAGAGCCAAACTAAATGTCCATCAACACATCAAGATATTAGTCAGTTACTAAATAAAATGAGGTAGATCTGTAATTTTTGTTGCATAAAGAGGTGTTTTGAAAATGCCTTAAATCATTAAAACACTGAGTTGGGGATCATGTTTCCATTTCATTTTTGTTAAAAAAATATTTTTTTTACATATGCAAGGAAAATAGTCTGAAAAAGTATATCAAGGATGCAACTGAGAATCAGGGTTTCAAAAAGTAAGGTTTGGGTTTTCTATTTCTAATTAATAGATTTCTTTGCTACTTAAACATTTATAATAATTACATACTATATTACTAATTTTTAAATTAGACAATTAATTTTACCTAGAAAAAGAACTATAGTGTAAGAGAAAAAATACTATGGAAAGAACTCAGAAGTGTACCACAAACCTCTGCACTTTTGTGTATACACCATTTGCATTGCCAGGAGTAGTCTATTCTACTGTGATTACTTTTTGTTCAGCTCCAGAGAATAAGTTGAAATTGGCATTTCCTCATTAGAATCCCCCTGTATATGAGAAAGCCAGGGTGGCCATGTAGTTTCTGCTAACACACTGACTAAAGGACAAGAAATCCAAATCATTTCTACTTTTCTTCCTCTTGTTCCTCACTTCGAGAGGTGCTTGTTAGTCTTTTTTCCTTCTTCCTTTCTCTTCTTTCACTGAGTTTGCCTTTTCACTCATAGACTCTACATCAGTTATGAATCCTTTGTTACAAGAAACAGAAACCCAACTCAGACCAACTAAGGTCAAAAAAGGGACGCTGGGTAGAAACTTTGTGAAAATCCAGGGGATTACATTTTTTCAAGATTGTTTCCTCCACCCCCATACTTTTCAATGGTGCTTCTCCTTATCCTGGTTCATTTTCAACTATTCTGTCTGCTTAGGGGAGCAAAGACAGAAACCACAACTGCTTTTGGTGTTTATCAGCTTGTGTTCTAACAAACCTTTGGAGAACATGAAAGAATGCCTCTTTTTTTCCATAGTGCCCACTAGTTTCCCATTTCTAGTACCAAATGCCAAGAAGGGGAGAGACTCTGATTGGCCAGTCTTGGTCATATATTCTTTCCTGTGCACAGGAGGCAACAAGAAGAAAAAAGTCATTATGGGAAGAAAGTAAACCAGCTATGCACTAAACATGGGATTTTAGTTGTGTCATACATCATATAAAGAAAGAACAGAGCCACTCTTATTGTCTAAGTTTTTGAAGGTTTCCCAGATTTTTGTTTTTATATAATTTATTTTCAGACAGTTCTCACTGGATTGTAAGCAACAGTTGCTGTATTTTTCTTCCTTTGAATATCCTTTTATAATAAATGATTCTCTCTCTGGTTTGCCCAACTGTGCTGTCATTTCCCTCTCAGTGATTTATCTCAAAAGGAAATTCTGATAAAATGAAAAAATTTCTAATTTTTAAAATATCTTATTTGATTTTTAGGGAAGAAAATACACTGTTTCAGATAGTTTTAAAAAGTCTGGAGTTGGTGAGTTATTGCATAAAAATAACTTATGATCTTTTTCCTGAGCCAGCAGTCCTTTAAAAAGCAGGTGTTCCGGATGCTAGAGATGACAAACAGCTTTATAACTAACTGGAGGAAGAGCGAAGGACACTGAACTCCTCTGCCAGTTGTTAAAGCCAAAGGGGAAATATTCCAAAGTGGACTTTTCTGTAACCATTCATCTCAAAACATGTGAAACCAGAGGATTAGTAAAACAGTAAGTGAAGTCTGGTCCCTTTGAAGTCTGACATATTAGTTTGCTAAGGGCATACATTTACATAGATCATTGAAAGGGAAAAGGTTTTCTTTTAGCCAAATCCTGATGATTTGATAGTTTTCTATTTTCAGCTTACATTAAGTATCCTCATCTGTTTCACAGTCTACTTGGACCAATGTTATTGTCTTTAAATTTGAGTAATGCACACTTCATACTTAACCCAATGACTGTGCAGACTTACTTTCTGATTGTTTTAGATAGAAAAAAAAGGAGAGGGAGGCTGGGTATAGGTTGGGAGAATCATACATGTTTTCCTTAGACACACAGTAGTTCAAAGGACAATATATTCTTCAGCCTCTCAGTCATCAAACACAAGGATAAAGTGGTATTTGATTTTTTTAATATTTCTAGTTTCTTTTTTGGGGAACATCTACAGAGCACATCAATAATTTCCTTCTGACATTTATTGATGAGACTGCAACCAAACATCAATTTTTCCATTACTGTGTAGCTGTCACATCCATCTGTTACCTTCCTTGCAGTCTGTGACTCGTTAGCCATCTTTTTTTTCTCCTTGACAACACTGGTATCCATTTGGCAGAAAGGTTTGCAACAGTGTTTTGGGAGCAGGTATGGCGGGGATTTCTCACATTCCTTTAGAATGGAGCTGCCCAATGGAAATATACAGCAAGTAAAATATGCAATTTTAAGGACTTTGGTAGGTGGACTTCAAAAATTAAAGTAACAGGTGAAATGAATTTTCAATATTTTACTCCAGCATATCCAAACATATACAATTATATTTTTTAATTTTTAAAGAATACAAAATAGTGAGGGAAAAAAAGCAGCATTCGAAACAATATAAGATTTCACCAAAGTAATAGGAATTCAACAATGGTTGCTGTATTACATGATGCTACCTTCAAATCAGTTGCTCAGATTACTAGACATAAACATTTAGGATTAATTTAAAGAAAAAACCAAAACACAACAATAACAAAGAAGTTATAAGAAATCCAAAAGAGAAAAAAAATCAAAGTGAAAAGAAAAAAATTTTAAGTATTAACTGCTCCTTTCAAAAGATCAGCAAAAATCCACAATACAATTATCCAAACTATTCTGCATACATAGCTACATATATCTTTTTCTTTCTTTCTTTCCTCACCCCAATTCTTCCCTCCCATTGAACAATTTCCTTTTCACAGTATCTATTGTACCTTTTAGATTTTAATTACTCTTTCAGTTTCTCACACTAGTCAGCTAATATGATACTTGCACATGTGGATCTGATCTATTACCAATATAGTCTCTAGTTGCATTAAATTACCTACAAAAGCCTCAAATTTTTTTAATAGCTGAATAATATTCCATTGTATAGAAATATCATATCTTTTTATGCATTCCTAAGTTTATGGGCATATGGGCCATTTCTAAGATTTAGTTATGAAAAATAGTGCTGCTATAAATATGGGTGAACATACATTGCTGTGGTATGATGATTTCAGCTCTTTTGGGAAAATACCTAAGAGGGAAGTAGCTGGCTTAAAATGGGACCTCCAATCATAGCTTTTTGAGGAATCTCCATAATGATTCCCATAATGGTTTTACCAGCCTGCACTCCCACCAAAAATGGAGAAGGGTTCTTTTTCCCCATAGCCTCTCCAGCATTTATTGGTTCACTTCTTGATGATAGCCAAACTTTCTGGCATAAGATGTTATCTCAGCATTGTTTTAATTTTCATCTCTTGAATGATAAATGATATTGAACATTTTTTCATATATTTATTTGCCATGTATCTCTTCATTTGTGAAGTGTATACTGATCTCAGATGCCCATTTTTGGGTTAGGCCATTGAATTTGGAGGGTCTGATTGTTTTTAATTCTTTATATGTTCTAGATAGGAGTCCTTTATCTGATGGACAATCTGCTATAATTGTGTCGTACTTCATGGGTTTTCTTTTTACTCTGCTGGTGATTTGTTTTGAAGTGCAGAAACTTTTCAAAAGGATGAGATCCCAATTGCTGATTCTTTGAAGTGTTTCACATACAGTTTGATATTTGTTCACGACCTCTTTACCTACTCCTATGTCCTTAAGGTTTCTACCTACTTTCTCTTCCATAAGATTTAGTGTTTCAGTTTTCATATTTAAATCTTTGATCCATTTTGACTGTAGTTTTGTGTCTGGTGATAGGCATGGGTGTATATTAAGCCTTCAGAGGCTGGGGACATAGCTCAGTGGCATAAGTGCCTGCCTAGTAAGTGCAAGATCCCAAATTCAACCCCCACTGCAAAAAAAATTTTTTTGTAAGCCTTTGGCATGTAGAAAGCCAGTTTTTCCAGCACCATTTATTAAAAGGGCTATCTTTCTTCCAATGAACATATTTGGCCCCTTTGTCAAAGATAAGGTGGTTGAGTGTGTTTGTAGTTGTGTTTACATCTTCTAATCTATTTTATTGATCCTCAAGTCTGTTTTCTTACCATACTGATTTCACCTCAGTAGCTTTATAGTATAATTTCAAGTTGGGGATTATGATGCCTCCTGCCTTTCCTTCGTTATCCAGGATTATTTTTGCTATTCTAGGTCTCTTCTGGATCCAGATGAATTTTAGGAATGTTTTTCTATATCTGTGAGTTATAATAATGGTATTTTAATTGGGATTGCATTCAATCTGAATAACAGTTTTGGGAGCATGGCCATTTTCACAATGTTGGTTCTTCCTATACAGAAGCAAAGAATATCTTTCCGTTTTCTGAAATGCTCTTTGATCTCTTTCTTCAGAGTACTATAATTTTCATTGTATAACTCTCTGACTTCCTTTGTTAGATTAATTCCTAAGTATTTCATTTTTGGGGGTATTACTGTGAAAGGTGTGGCTTCCATAATTTTCTTTCATTGCATTTCTATACATTGTTTGTGTACAGAAATACTATTAATTTTTGAGTGTTGACTTTGTAACCTGCTATGCTATTGAATTTGGCTATTAAATCTACAAGTATCTTAGTGGAGTTTTTGGGATCTTCTATGTACAGTATCATTTCTACAAATAAGGATAATTTCACATCTTTTCCAATCAATATTCATTTCTCTCTCTTGTCTAATTGCTCTGGCTAATGTCTCCAGAACTATATTTAACAGGGGTGGTGACATTGGGCATCCTAAGTCTTTTTCCTGATTTTATAGAGAAGGCTTTCAATTTTGTCCACTAAGTATAACATTGTCTGTTGGTTTGTCATAGATGGCTTTTATCAGGTTGAGATAAAGACTATCTATTCCAATTTTCTGTAGTGTTTTTGTCATGAATGAGTGTTGGACTTCGTCAAAAGCTTTTTCTGCATCTATTGAGATGATCATATGATTTTTGTCTTTGGCTCTGTTCATGAGGCATATTACATTTATTGTTCTGCTTAGATTAAACCATCCCTGCATTCCTGGGATAAATTCCACTTTGTTGTGATGTATAATCTTTTTGATGATTTGCTGCTTTCTGTTTGCTAGTATTTTATTGAGAATTCTTGCCTCTATATTCATTAGGGAGATTGGACTATGGTTCTCCTTTTTGGTTAGGTCCTTCTCTGGTTTTGGTACTAGTGTGACTTGCTTCCACCAACGTGTTTGGGAAAATTGTTTCCTTTTCAATTTCATTGCAGATTTTGAGAAGAGTTTGTTCTCAGTCTTCCCTAAATTTCTTGTAGAATTCAGCTGTGAATCCATCAGGACCTGGGCATCTCTTTATTTTTTTTTATTAATTTTATTGAGAAATAAATAGCAATGAGACAGTTTCAAAGCAGGTTAGTAGGACAGTTACTATAATTAATACATTGCATATTATTGTCTTTGTAGTAGTTATTCATAGTACAAGATGCAGACATGATATCCTGTCCAAACACTATTAGTACAAATCTTTCTTCCTATTGAATTCAGAGAAATAGCTGTATATCTATCCTATTTTGTGTATACAGATACAAAATGGTCCTTCATTAATATCCTCTTTTTTTGTTTAGTTTTGCCAGAGATGGGTATTCCATTGCCATTTAAATAGTGTTGGTGCATGAATTCAGCAAAATAATCCAATATAGTCCAGTAGTCCATTATAGTAGTGGAATAGCCATAGGACTGGCAATGTCAGAAGTTGTTGACTTGAGCCTTTTACAGGCTGTGACTCATCCACATGGCTAACACTGACAAAGGATCTATAAACTGTGGTACAGGGTTTCAGAGTAAATCCTGAAGGGATTTGACTGACCTTGTCAGATACAAAAGTTGCATTTCTTGTTATATGTCTTGCTTTATCTTGGTCTTAACCATCCAGAAGAAAAATATAAGAACAAGGTGTGAAAAGTAAAGCCATATTAATATGTTGCACTTGGTGTTTCTTTGTTGGCAGATTTTTTATTATATTTTCAATTTCATACACTGATATTGGGTTATTCATAATTTTTATAACTTCTTGATTCACTTTTGGTAGTTCATATTTTCTAGGTATCTGTCCATTTCTTCTGTATTTTCTATTCTGTGAGAGTAACGATTTGGGAAATAAGTATTGATAATCCAGTTTTCTATAGGATCTGTAGTGATTTCACCCTTTTCATTCCTCATTGCATCAATTTGAATTTTTTCTTTCCTTTTTTAAATGAGGTTGGCAAGGGGTTTATCAATTTTATTTAGTTTTTCAAAGAACCAACTCTTTGACTCATTAATTCTTTGTAATTTTTTTTGTTAATCTCCATTGCATTTATTTCTGCTCTGATCTTTATAATTTCTTGCCTTCTTTGGGCTTTGAACTTGTCTTGCTCTTCTTTTTCTAGGAGTTTGAGGTGCAGCCTAAGATTGTTTATTTGGGCTAATTCTATTTTCCTGATGTGCAAATTTATTGCTATAAATTTCCCTCTTAAGACAGCTTTATTTTTTTATAAGCATAATACATCTATTGGGGGAAAGAAAGCTCCCATGTTAGAGAAGAACAGAAGAGTGACCCAAGAAGTTGTCCCAAGACAGCTTTCATTGCATCCCACAGATTCCATTAAGTTGTGTCTGCATTTTCATTAGATTGTAAACATTAACTTCTTCCTTAATTTCACCCATGACCCACTGATCGTTCAGGAAGGTATTACTTAGTTTCCATATATTTATAGTTTTTGCTATCTCTTGTCAATAATTTCCAGCTTCACTGTACTATGGTCAGATAATATGCATGGGATAATTTCAGTTACTTTGCATTTTCTTAAGCACAAACATACAATTATTAATTAACTACTAGGCATATTTCTCCACACTAAGAGCTTGAAATCCATTGAAAATAAAACGCTTATAGCACATCTCAGTGTAGAGTTGTAGGTATTCAATAACTGTAGGTTGCTAGTGCCTACTTATTGAACAGTGCAGCCATAGAAGGATTCTGTGGTACACTTAAATTATTTGCTGGAGACTTGTGCTTTTATTTAATACTGTATATTTCTGGGTAGTTTACAGAATTATGAATATAGAATTGGTTTTAACTTTATAAAAATCCTGTTTCTTTCCATCTTAACCAAGATTGCATTTTTTGTCTTGTGGTACTGGGGGTTGAACTCAGGATCTTTAACTTGCCAGGCAGGCGCTTTTTCTACTAAGCTATCTCCCCAGCCCTTCTGCACTTTTTTCCTAGTCAGTATAATTATTGAAGGGCATTTTTAGCCAGGTGGAGTGGTGCACATTTGTAATTCTAACACTTGAGAGCCTGAAGCAAGAGGATCTTAACCTCAAGACCAGCCTGGGCTACCTAGCAAGTTCAAGGCCTGCCTACACTATATAGTAGAAACCTGGTCTTAAAAACAAAATAGCAAAAGGTTTTCCCTATAACATGTCAAGTAATCTAAGTGACTATAATAAAAGTAGGGGAACAGACAACTATGTACACACCACCTAAGAATCCAACAAATGTTGTTAAGGAGAGAAAAAAAATTGGTTTCACTGTGGGGCATGAAACCAGCAGAGCAACAGAGTTTCAGCCAGCTGGCCAGCTCTCACCTCCACTATCCTTATTGCTATTGGTTGTATACATAAGTCATGAGCTTTAGAGAAAATTTTAAATTAACAAATGCATATTCTTTTAATGTGTTCAGTTTTCAAAAACTTAAAAATATTAGCTTATTGAGGCATAGTCACATTAAATAAAATTGAATATAATTAGAAGTAAAACTGAGGTTTGAACTGGAGACTGTACATTTGTCTTCTAAACTACAGTGCTACTTTGCACTTTGAATTTAAAAATACTGTTCTATCAACAATTGCATCTTTCTCTGTTCCTACAAACCACCTTTAAAAACTTTCCCATGATTTACAAATAACATTTTTAAAAAATCAGTCATCAGCCTTTTTCTTCCAGCTTTGTTTTCAGTGCTTTTCTCCTTGTTTTCTTCTAAAAAGGTCCACATGTCCACCTGGAATTTGTAACTGAAAGCTGTAAATGTAGGAATATAGTAAAATTCACATATGGTAATGACTATGAAAACTTAAAACTTTACTTCATTTATAGAACTTGACTTTCTTTGCAAAGATTATTTGGAAATAGGATTTACTCTGGTTTGGAACAATGTCCATTATAATTATTTAAGCATTCCATTCACTGAACTCTTTTTGATGCTGCTTAGAGGTTATCAGCTCTAACATTTTTTCATGGTTAATCCAAGGATGAAAAGATTCTGTTCTGTTAACCCACTAAAATCTGCTTAAAGATAAATCCAGAAACTAACGTCAGTTATAGTTTAAATCCCTTAAAATTTAATCCTCTCTTTTCACTCTATAGTTCTGTGCATCATCTATAAACCTATCCAATTATTTCTAAATGCATCTACTTGGTCTCAAAATATAAAAGGTGAAAAAAAGAGTGAATTACCTAAAGAGACAACAGGAACTGAATCCAACTAAGGTATAATCTATAGTAAGGTCATCAAAATGAATAAAAGAGACTAGTTATCTATAGAACCAGGTGAAGTTAAGTATGGTATGTTTACAATTGATAAGTAATCAAAGGAGTACATTTCCAACTGAATACAGCATGGCTGACCTGCATTCCTCTTCAAATTATTTAGCCACACTCAGATGACCTGCATTCCATAAGAAAAAAAAAGAAGAAAGAAACCCAATCAAAATTCATTTCAAATACCAAAACCTCCAGTTAGAGATTTAATCTGTGTTTACACACATGTACAAAATCTCTAGTTTCTGATTGTGCCCTTGCTTAACATTACTCTATATTTACAGAATGTGAATTCCATGTGACTTTCTAGCCCTAAGTTTTCCAGTCTTAAATGAACTTTCTTGCTTTTTTTTCTGTGCAAATGGAAATCCCCAGTTAGAGTCAGCCTGCCCCAAATGTTTGGTTTTAGGCACACTGGCTCTCTTTCACTCTGTTAAGTGTTCTTTCATCTGTGAGAAGTACATTGATGAAAGCATCCATCCTACTCTTGCATGTTAGAAAATATTTATCCAGCCTGAGTTTGTTACCTGGTAAGAAAGAAAGAAAGAAAGAAAGAAAGAAAGAAAGAAAGAAAGAAAGAAAGAAGAGAGAGAAAGAAAATATTTATGCAGTGGGCAAATCACTAATTTGGAAGGTTTGGAAAAATAATACTAATTCCATTAGTAGCAAGATCTGGCTGAGTGTCTAATAACTAAGATATTTCTCTACACATATATGATGATAGTAAATACAGTGATCATTTAGCAAGTTCATAACATTTTTATTAATCCTTAGTTGAATAGAAAAAAATGAAAAAGTTGAATAATAAAGCTGTGTATTTTGAAAGGTTTTTAAATATTCTTCAGTTATTATATGTTAGGTATTTCCATTACAGACTAAAATACTGGTTGTAAACATTTTCTTAGACATAATTATTTATGGTAAAATTACAGAGTAATACCAATACACAGAAAAGACTAGGGAAAAGATGTGAATAGAATTCAAGGGAGTGGGGGGATTTTGTCAAAGGCAAAAACCAGAGAAGTAAGATTCATTTTATTCAGATTCTTACATATGAAAAGCACTCTAAATCTCAATATCAGAGTATTTAGTTGTATTGCTTTTTCCTTCAAATTTTATAAAAAGGAATGGACAGGTTACAGGTGGGGCAATTCACAGCTGGGATTATTTTGGAGTCAGGGAAGTCTAGGTCAGTTAGGTGAAAGGAGAAGTTTATCTCTGTGTCTTAAAAGTTTCAAAGAGACAAACAATTTAATCTCAGCTAACCGTTCATCACACCAAGAAAAGGCAGTTTGAATGTCTGTGTCTACTTTTTTATGGAAAGGTTTGTGTTGGCCTTATCACAGATAAACAAGAGAACTTTATGAAAATCTTTCAAGACAAAAGAATGGTCTTAGAGTTTTAGCTCAGTAGTATGGGCAAGGGTGGCTCCTTTTAAGGGTATGTTCCTGGATTGTAAAATGGTAGAGGCATTTCTCAACCACTTCTGCTGTCTGGAAGCATACTCTCAGGCAAATTCATCTTTTTCAATGGCAAGTAGATTCAGATGGGAAACAACAGAAGACAGGGTAGGGGCCAGGGAGATAGCTCAGTAGAATAAGGACGTGCCTGGCAAACACAAGGGCCTGAGTTCAATCCCTGGTTCTGAAAACAAAAAAAACAAAAAACAGGGTAACAGGATCTGTCCCAAGAAGAGTCATTCCTTAGACCTGAAACATCGCACCTCAAGAGGCAAAAAATCTTTTCATGAGAAATGAACCCGTTGGCTGGGGAGATAGGTCAGCAGTCTAAGCACCTTCCAGGCAAGCACAAGGACCTAGGTTTCATCCTCAGTACCACATGCAGTGCTAGCCCCAGAGCCCTGGGCACACCATGCCAGCCACTGAAGCATGGCCTGGTGGCACACGCCTGTAATCACAGCACTGGGGAGGCTGAGACAGGAGGATCACTTCAAGTCTGAGCTATGTAGCAAGACCCTAAACCAAATAAATAAATTAATAAATAGGAAAAAGAAACCTGTTGGACTCTGAGAGGCAGCAGGGCAGCATGAGACGACCGAGGCTGCGGGATCCTGAATAGACCCAGAGCGCAGGCCCGGTGAGTGAGGGAGACGACCCAGGGCCTGGCGGGATCCTGAACAGACCCAGAGCACAGGCCGGCGAGTGAGTGAGACGACCCGGGCCCAC
>NW_004524616.1:16576738-16581066 GCF_000260255.1 Octodon degus | reverse complement strand
AAAAAAAAAAAAAAAAAAAGAAACCTGTTAAAAGACAATGTCAGTAGAATTCCTGGGAAAAGAGCCATGTCAACTGGGGCTAAGGTAGCTACAAATATAGCATTTAAAAATTAAAACTGAAGTTTAAGATGATGTTTAATGAATATAGACAAAGTTTCCTAAGGCTGAGGTGAAGAATGAACCACCTCAGCTCTAATCGGCAAAACGTCAACTATTAGGTGAAGTGTAATTCATAGTTTCTCTTTTTATTTCAGATGTTGTACAGATCCATTGTGCTTTATGCTGGTAACTTATTAGGGAAGATGAGCACAGAAGAAAAATCATAGCCCCCAAATCAGATCATTTGCAGAAAATTCCTTAGTCTCTTGTAGATATTCTCTGTATTTTTGCTCCAAACTGCCTCAGAATGCATGAGAAGATATTCATTTAATTGTAATTTTGCACATTGTCTGTTTCCATTTTAAAGGAACAATATAACTTCTAATGATCTGTAGCACTGGGTAAATCAGAGTAATAGGATTAATTGGAATCTCAGGATAATCTTGGGTAATCAATAATAATCCATAAGAGTTCATTAATACTGCTATATCATAAGCAACTAAGCTGCTCAACTTGAACTTCATCTCCTTCCTCATTATAGTTTTAGTAGAAGTGTTATTGGTCTTTGTGGGTGCTAGAGACTCTTTTCAGAGAAGCTCTCTAGGTTCTTCCTGTCCAGAATAAAGAACTGGTCAAGATAAGTGCAAAAGGTAGTGAAGCTCTATATTTACTAAATGTATGAAAAGAAACATCCTCTGTAGAATGTGAGGACCAATAAAAAGCGGGAAAAGAGGTACACCCTACAGAGTAAGAGTAGGTCACTCTATGAGGGAGAAAACACAAGGGTCAATGAGAAAATGGCCACTGCCTTTTGTACCTCCACTCTACCTCCACTTCTCAGGGAGTTCAGTTTGAGTTCTCACAGAAGAACTGCTGGAAGAATTTTGTGATTGGTCTAAGGCTCAGGGCATGTCCTGGCATGCTCACTTGCTTGGTTGGTTTCCCACACTCTACAGGCTCCAAGTTGGTCCAAAAAGAGAAAAAGGAAGACATACTGAAAGGGGAAAAATAGTCATTAGTGAGGAAATGGCCATAGGAAATTGAGGAGAGGAAGAATGCAAAATTCCCACTTCTGTGTGGTTTAGGCACAGAAAGTTGATCTAAGAAGCAGAAGATAAGAAAGGTGTATATATGTAAGAGGTGGAGAAAAAATGTGAAGATGTCCTAAAATCTGGTGGAAAACTGGGTAATACCATGTCTGTCTGTAATCATTCCTTGCTCCTTATAAAGCAAGTATTTAAAAGACTAAACAGTTCTTAATCATCAAAATTTTATTATTCTTATTTTTGTGGTTATTTCAGATATCAACACAGCCATAGAATGTGGACTTTTGTTCAGCATCAGTTTTCATCAGAAGTGTGTTGCTTTCTTATATAATTCTTTACCACATACTCAATATATTGTAGAATAGCACTTCCTAATCCTGAGATTGAGTACAGACACACAACTAGCTCTGGTCAATGAGTTGTGAGCAGTTGTGAACTGAAAGAGTTGAAGCATTTAACTCCTGGTGTACTACACCCTAGAGGTTTCTTTCCCTTGTTAGAGTGACCAGCAATATTGCTCTATTAGGCTAGAGATTCAAAGTGAGAAAAACATGAAGCAAAGGTTCAGCTGACATGAAATTGTGGTATGATGGCAGGAATACACTTTTATTAATAGATGGAAGTGATTATCACACCATAACCTAACCCATCCTGAGTGGTACAATCATACTGGCATCAGATGTATATTCTGAGTCTTGCATACCATTTATATAGGGTGACAGCCAAGGAAATGAAATACATTGGGCTTCAGATGAAAATCCCTGATGTAACTGGATGATAGTTTCAATCCAGAAATCAGAGAACACCTCAAATAGGATTCTCTTCAATGACCAAGTCTCACTTAAGCATCTGAGCTTCTACTACAGAATTGGATGTTTTATTAAATAAAATCTGCAGTTAAAAAATAAAATGAGAACACTTTTCTGTTTGATAACTGGCAGTGTTATGGTAATTTTATCCAATTTTATAGCATAATAAAGATATGGAAATTGGGCAAAAATATTGAGGAGGCAGATGTTTAACTGTAATAACTGAATGAACAATTACACAGCAGCTCTTTGGCAGATGAAATACAGCGAAATGAATTTCTGCACTCATTATTTTCAGTAGCCAGCTCTGGGCATAAAAATGTGCTAAGTGTTAAGAATCCAAATATGAATAATGTGAACTCTCTGTCATCATGAGAACTGACAATTGAATAGCATCGGATAAGAAATGGACAAGAAAAGAAACATTCTAAGTGTTCTAAGAGAGGAGTAGACCCTAAGCTGTGGCAAGCATAGGTGCAGAGTCTGTTGCTGTGTGGGTCTTCTAATCAAGGAGAGGTACTGCTTGATGAAAACACTTTGTATCAGAGATGGCTTGTCAGTAAGAAGTCACCAAAAAACTAAGCCTAAACAGTTTGTTTAGGCTTATGCTGAGGAAGCTAGCATTCTTGCCATGCACCCTAAAATCAAGCAGCTCTGTTTTAACCAAACTACTTCACTACTTCCACACTTCGGTATATCAATTTGTGGTTTGTATTTGGCAAGGATTCACATAAGAGAAATGAACCAACAGTCCAAACAAAAGCAAACTTACACCCTATGTGGGAAAGTGTATACAAGCATAGATTTAAATCATAGTGTAAAAATAATCACACAGAAACAATGGCAAGTATGTAATCAAAAACATGTTAGAAGCAGAAGAAACAAAAGAACTATGAAAACGAGGGAAATATCTGAACATCCCAAAGATTATTCATTTACACTACAGAACTATATAAAACAGGCTATAGAAAACAAGAACCTTTCCTGACACAACCCATTGTCTACACATCACACAACTGGCTCTTCTGTCCTAGCATATAGATTGATTTAACACCTGGTTCATTTGAGTTCCAGGATGTTTGGGACAGTAAAAGAAGATACCCATTTACATTTCTTCAATAAACTATTCCGTCAGTAAATTAAAATCTGATTTTCAGAGGTGCCAAAATTCCTAAGAGGCTGGAAATAAAACTCTCTATGGATCATGTCAAAGGTGACACCAGTTCTATTGGATGAATATAAGACGTGCTTTTCTCAGAGTTTACACTAGAAAAGAAAGAAGTTTTATTTTAACCAGATGTGAACAAATTAAACCCAATATTTCGAAGTATTTTTAGTGCCATATGATGTCATCTGATTTTATATTTTCTACTGAGGAATAATTTGTGTTTTTAAAATTGTGAAGCCACGTTCCATGTATGTACTTAAAATCTATTACAATAAACAAATGACAACACCACAGGACATGCTCTTAGCTGTTAAGCCAAAGGCCAGGAAAAAAAAAAATTTAGTATTTCACTTAAGCATCGAATTGAAAGCACGTGACAATGTCTTCTCACATTGAAGGTAGTTTTCCTGTCAGTGTAGATGGTTCTGGTCCAAACAGGTCCAAGGCAGGGATTGCTAGGCATTCCCAGCCCTGCAGCTGCCTCTTTTGCCCCCGCATGCTAATTAACAGAGGAACCCCAGGTCCTTAAAGAGCCAAGTCCTTTTCATTGGCAACACACTTCCAATGACAAGCTCATGCATCCTAGCGGCTGCTACCCCATAGTGCTGTGTTTTCCTGGATTTTGGCGCTGCTCTTCTTGGTCTGACAGGGACTGACTTTGCCTGCACCTTTCTTTGGGGCAGGCAGAGCACCCTGAAGCAGGAGCCGGAGCGCGTCCTCAGGGGCACCTCCAAGGAACTCCCCCAATCACCTCACCTGGGAAAAGGAAAGAGATTTGCTAGAAACCATTTAAAGCTTTCCAAAGAGCAACAGTAAGACGTTCCGAGCCTACGCTACCACAACGCTTCCAGGCTCCAGATTTCATTTCGGAAGTCGGAAGGGAGAGAGGCGTCTCCACGCGGGCGCCCCCCGGGCCAGGCGGGCGAGGTGAGTCCCGTGGGGCCCGGCGGCCCACTCGGGGTTGGAAGCCGCCGTCCTGCGGGCCCCGGCCCCACCCCCGCGCGTGGGGACCCTCCCGCAGAGCCCCCCCCCCACCCCCGGCCTGGGCGCCAGGAGGAGTCTGCAGGAAGGGAGCAGGGGCGGCTCCCGCCCGCGCCCACGCCCCGCGAGCGCTGTAGCCGTCTCCTCCGTGGACGCGGCGCGGAGCGCGCTCTTGGGAGGCCGGGCACGTGGGGAGGCGTGGAGCGGGGCGGCCCGGCGGGCGCC
>NW_004524616.1:16551905-16576638 GCF_000260255.1 Octodon degus | reverse complement strand
CGGCGGGGCGGCGGGCGGCGGGGCGGCGTCCCCGGGACTCTGCGCCCCGCTCCTAGCGCCGCTCTCGCCGGCCGCATTGTGACGTAGCGGGGCCGCCGGCCGTGCGCCCGTCTGTCCGTCAGTCCGTCAGTCCGTCCGTCCGTTCGTCCTTCCCTGCGCCCGGCGCCGTGAGTCCAGGTCCCGCGGGAGGGTGGGCCCGGCCGAGCCGCGCCGAGTTGCCCGCGACCCCTCGGCCCGGGTCCTTTGTGCCGCTGCCCGGCCGGCCGCCCGGGTGCGGTCTCTATGGCAACGCGGTGGCGGCTTCCTCCCGGCCTGGACTGGACGCGGCCGGGCGGGGCCGGGCCGGGTGGCTGCGCGCTCTCTGGGTCGCCTTCTCCTGCCCGCGCCAGCGCCCGCGATTCGCGCTGTCCGGGTTGCTTGGCGGCGGCGGGGCGCTGTGGGGCCTTGGGGCCGGCGACGTGGTGACAGCAGCGTCGAAGCCGACCCGGGCGCCGCAGGGGAGCCCCTCTCGGGCCGGGAGCTCCTCTCCGTCCGGCCCCGTCCGACCGGCCCGGACCCCTGGGTCGAGCACGCGTCTGCAGGTGGTGGGTGAGTGGGGACTCCGTTTTGGCCATTGGCAACTGGCATGTTTTGTGTACATCATTTTTACAAAAAGAAAAGGGAAAATTCTGAGCTGTTCCTGGCAGCCGCGCAGTTTCCACAGGAAATAGGAGCATTCTTTGCGGAGCACGCTACAGCTTGCAGGGAAGAAAGTCTTCAGGAAACAAAAAGGCAGCAGCATTGTTGCTCATTTTCAATGGGCCGCTAGGAGGGTGGAAACACGTTGTTTTTCCTGTGGGAACGCGGCTTTCCTTGGGAAAGTCACTTAAGGCCCGGTGACTATCCTTGCGGAGCCCGGCCCACGCCTCGCTGCCGGGTTCCACATGCTTGTCGGTGTGAGCCGGGCGGGACCCTGGCTGGATCCTGCACTCCGCGCCGGTTGGGGCGCAGCTTCCAGGATGAAGCACGGCCGGCCAGGAGTTTTATGAGGATTACATGTGTGCAGACTCTGGGGAGTTGCTGTACACACCACTTTTGTGTATATCATTTTGTAATTTTCAAGCACCACTTTCCTACTGAATCTGCAGAAAACAAAAACCTATTTTTCTTATTATGGAGCACACATCACATTTGAGAATAGGTTGAAATATGTATTTCATTTGTACATACTAGAATTTTTAAAAGCGAAGAGAACAAGGTATAGGAAAGCAATATTCACACCTAGGAGAGAAGTCTACAGGATATTTTTGATATATCTCGGAGTTTATTTACAAATTCAGCATGATAGAGTGTAGGGAGACACCTTCCTAGCATCCTTAGAACTATTTCAAAGCAATGTGAGAGGTAGAATTAGCCATATATAGATATTTATATGAGTTCCAAGATCTAGAATCAGGAAAAAAATCATGCTTCTCTTAAAGAGCTTTGAACATCTCAGAAATACAGTATAAATGTTAAAAGAAGGTTTAGTTTTGAATGTAACCTTTATTGTCTCCATAGCAAAACATTCCTTGAAGTTTATGAAATAGTAAATTGGAAATGATGCTACCTGTGTTAATTTGACATTTATTGTTTATTACAGTCTGAAAGGAAGTCGCTAAAGCAAGTGAAATTCTGTCTGCCATGTCCCACCTTTCCTAAGCTGTTATTCGGGGGCTTGTATGCAGTGGAAATGCAGAATAGAGGCCAAGAAACTTTGTGTGCTGTTTATTTGGAAGGAATTGTGGCCATGTTTTTCTGATCTTCAGAAAGGGGAAACCTGTATCATATTATGAGAAATGATCAAAACATTTTTCTTGCCATTTTAAGTCATTTCTTGTCAAAAGAGGAAATCTCCCAAGGAGCAGGTGCAACATTATAAAGACACAAGGGAGTTTCTCTTTTAAATGCAGAATCTAATTGAAAAGCAGCAAGAGAATCAGTGACACTCTTAGAATAAAAGCCTAGTATTTGGCAATCTTTCAGGTTACAGTTGCAAACCACATAGGACAAATATGTGTCATGGGAGAAAAATAATGCAGTAGTGAAAATCAAATAGTTGCTTCTGTGAAGCATTTGCCCTTGTGTAATTGATTCCTTTGCCTTTTTGGCCCTTAGAGTCACCTGCAGGATGAGATTTGCAGAAAATGAACTTGTAGATTGTTTGCTTAAATATATACTATGCATTATTTTGCAGCTAGATAACTAGAAGCTATATGTTTTGGCTTTCATCATAGCTGTTCTAATCTTTTGAAATTAATGACCTAACTGTTGAAATGGTGATTTTTTTTTTACTTGATATAGCTGATAGCTGGGATTTGGACAAGTATTAGGTGACCATTAAGTAGTTATTATATTTTCTTTGTATATATTTGCAATATAAAAATACAAAATTCATCATCTCCATAGAAGAAACTTAAAGGGAGGGCAGTAAGGTACATAAAAAATGAGTGATAACAAAACACAAAAGATGCTTTATAATTGAGTGCCTAAACACTAAATAGTTGAAAAAGAATAGGAGAAAGTTACCTCATCTGCGTAGATGTTTTGTCAATTAAATTGATCAGTTATCAAATTACATAAAAATGTAGTCTTTTTAAATAAATGCCATGGCTTATGATTATTTTGGTCATCATTTTGGTGTGAGCTCAACAAGGTGGCTCTTCTAATCCTGGCACATCAAAAAACTGTCAATGTAAGAGCAATATTTAATTTAATTTAATATGTATTTTTTAATTTGAAAGAAAAGAAAAATAAAAACAGTGGTATAAAATTTCAAAACAAGATTGTAGGAGAATAACAATGTTAATTCATTGTGCATTGTTATCTTCAAAATAAAGGACAACTTTTAAGACTCTTTGTGTGTCCCATTAGTTGTTCTCCCATAGACAACACCACATTCACCCCACGTTCAAGGGACAGAGAAAGACTACTTAAGATGAGAGGCAGTTACAAAAACTTATTTGTTCTTAATATGTACTTTTGTGTAAACTTGTTTTTTTTCTGAGACAAAGACAGAGCTTGCTTATGGAGAGTCCAGGATTTAGGTGAAGGAATTGCCAGGTACATTGTCTGTAATCTTTGTTCTGTAAACATGTCGAAGATACAATAATAATAGAATTTTAGCAGTATCCTTCCTATAGTAGCATTATGATAATGAGTTGTTGTATTTGCTTTGTGCATATTTGCAAGATAGAAGTATAAAATTCCTCATGTCCATAGAAGGAACTTAAGGAAATCAGGCACATAAGAGTGAAAGATACGAAACACGAAACATACTTTATAATTGAGTGCCTAAACGCTAAATAGTAATTGAAAAAGAAATTGGAGGAGAAAGTTACCTCATCAAGCAAATGCAGATCTAGTAGTAGGTCCGGGGCACAACCTATAGAACATGATTGGGAGGGCTAGAAGCCTCACATGAAGGTGGGAGTGGAGACAATGGGAAGCAAGGGATCTATCTGGGAGAGCTCATATTTAGGATTAGGTGATTGATTATAGGGCTAGTGAAAGCCCAGGCTCAATATCATTCTGAGATGTTGAAAAGTTTCAATGACTGAAAGAGTGATTGCACTGTTCTAAGAAACAGAGAAGTAAGTGATATATTTGGGGAGAGTAGGAAAACCCAGTTTCAGAAAGATTAAGAGAGATAAACTTTATAAGCTGCAAAAAATGCATGTGATGTTAGCTATTGTTTAGTGTTTGGGTTGCAGAGGACTGTTGTGTTTAGTTAAGTTTCTTTAATTGTGAAGCAACAGAGTACAAAATGTAATATTGAGGATACTTGGGGATGGAAACGGAGGTCAGCAGACTTCTCAGGCTGCAGCACTGTTCTGGGGGTGAGAGGAGAACTGATCTTTCTCAGAGGCACAGCTGGAGGTCTGCCTTGGAGTGCTGTGCTAGGCAGGAGAATTCCTTTGGCTTAGTTGAGTGGCATGTACATTGCTGGGCCAGAAGCTCTATTCGGTAGTTCTGCCACAGTGGCATGCAATGAGGAGTTGGTAAATACTTCTTCAAAGGACATTGGAGTGGGGCATGCTGACTTGTGCCTATAATCCCAGCCCTCTGAGAGGTTGAGGCAGGAGAATGACAAGTTTGAGTCCAGCCTGGACAATTTAGAGAGACACTATCTCAAAATAAAATGTAAAAAAATGCTTGGGAATGCAGCTCAGTGTGAAGGCACTGGGTTCAGTCCTCAGTAACCCACCAGAGCACTGCTAAATCTACTGAAGTGGAGATGGACCCAGGGTGGCAAAACTGAAAAGATACAGACCCTTGAATTTTATTTGAGCCTAGCCGTATAGAAATAGGGCAGGAGGCAACAACTTAGGATATTTACATTGAGAGGTAGCTTCGTTAATAACAGTTAAACTCATGTAAGTGGTGGGATTTTTCTCTTGCAAAGCGAAGCTGACCTGGTGTGATTCCTTATCCAGACTCTTCCATAAATGTTAATGGTCATTTTACTGGAAAGGAAAGGAATTCTAAACATGTTCTGTTCTGTCCTGTACCTCAGGGGTCATTTGAGCTGCTGCTTTGCCAGCCTCCTTCTATAGATAGCGAGGCTGAAATGCAGGTGGCAGTCCTGCCATCAAGCATAGTTGTTGGGCAGGAGAGCACTGCCTGGCCTCTCTGGGCACACAGGTATTCCAAACAGCATGAACAGCTGCTCTTCAAAGAAGGGTCTGGGATGGGCCAGCTCAAGCCCAAAGCATACACTTCTATAGATTTCGTTGTACAGGCCTGAGAACCCTGAAGATGCTCAATAAATGTTAATTAAATGAGTGAATGTGCTATTATCTAGTGTGCTAATGTTTCCTAAGTCTGGTCTGCTTTTCATTACTGAGGGTTGAGTTTGTTGTAAAATCTCTAAGTGCCTTTTGTAGATTTAAATGTTTTGAGGCACTCCTGTCACAGTAATGTGGAATTTTAAGATCCACCACTTATTTTTTATTTTTTAAAAACCTTACTTTTAGTTTTTGAAAAGCAGTTGTCCCGATTCCTTCCTTTTTCAAGTTTCTTGGTTGCCATTGACCAAAATCTAATTTGTACTTAAACAGGAAGGGGCAGGTACTGGTTCCTGTAAAAGAAGAGCTCGGGAAGAAGCCAATTCTGATTTCTCCATGGTAGTTAATGGATATCAGCAGCTTAGGCTTAGCCCCTGGAGGAAAGGGGGAAATGTAGAATTAACTTTGGTCATCTGCGCAGGCCTGATCCAGTTCCCATGACCAAAATTTGGAGCATTCCATGTGGCTCATTGTTGATTATGTGCCCCATCCTGGGGTCTTTTGGGAAGGGTAGGTGAAATGCATGAGGAGCGTGGCAGGGAGTGACAATGGGAGTGAGTGGGAAGGTGGTCAGCAGAACACTCTTGAATCTTACTACCTGAGAGCAGGAAAGACATGGGTTTTAAAAACAAAGTGCTGGAAAGAAAAGTAGATATTATACAGGCAGAAGCAGCAGGTATTTCCTATTCCATCTCTTGTGTGTTCCCCGAGAGATAATTCCTATTTCTACATCCCTGAGCCAGAAACCTGGGGATGGTCTTAATCCAATCACCTCCTTTTCCTCCTCCATCTATTCAGTCACCACAGTTTGTGCTCCACCTTAATCATTCTTCACTTCCTTCTTCAGACTAGACCAATGGTGACAAACCTATGGCACACTTACTGTGGTTCTCTTTTAAGATAAAAGGTGTTAATGTATGAGTTGTCTTTTCTAAGCCAAAACCTCAGCATTCGTGTTTTTAATTGTAGTGTTGGCACTTTGTGATAAATAAATGGGTTGGAGGTTGCAGTTTGGCACTGGGTCTCTCAAAGGTCTAGACCCTCCATGTTTCACTTTTCATTAATCATCCCTAACAGTTCTGCTTCTAGTCTCTCCACTTCTAGCTTATCTTCTCCAGTGTTGGGGAGCTCTTGGTGAGACGCAATCAGGTCATGTAACTAAGAATCCTTTAAAACCTTGTCATAGCCCTGATGGAAATCCAAGCTGCTGACCATAAATCCCAAGCTTCTCCATGAAAGGACTTTGCCTTTTTCTAAGGATACAGGAGATGGGTTGGGAAGCGTGGTTCATCAAGTGCTGCTTCCAGCTGCCCCAGCACCCTTATATTGGCTGATCTCACCCTTGAAAGTTCTGGGAGCTATTTTTTCCCATCTTCATGTTTTTGTATGTGATAGCTTTTTCCTTGACCCACTGAGTATTTCTTATCCTTCCAGACTCAGCCAGTATTGTGCTTTCAAGAAGCCTTTACTGATCATCCCTCTTACCCCTGCTGTGCAGCACCTGTGCTACATGGCCTTGGTCTTAAACATCTCTCTCCCTCTCTAAACAAACAGCCAAAGAATAGAATGGTACTTCCTATCTTTGCAGATCCTTATGCTTTAAAGTGCTTCTTATGCTGTATATGCTTAATCATGTTTAAATG
This sequence comes from Octodon degus, assembly GCF_000260255.1. Classification (NCBI taxonomy): domain Eukaryota; kingdom Metazoa; phylum Chordata; class Mammalia; order Rodentia; family Octodontidae; genus Octodon; species Octodon degus. The sequence goes on along the minus strand of NW_004524616.1, from coordinate 16,570,190 downwards.
AATAAAAAACATGGCAAGCAGGCACAGGGGTTTGATCCCTGGGCCTGCTGTGCCTGCCCCACCCCGGGGGCGCACTGAGACAGCAATGGTGGTACACACCTGTAATCCCAGCACTTAGGAGGCTGTAAACAGGTGGATCACTATGAGTCCAATCTAGTAGTGAGACCCTGAACACCCTGTAGACCATTCCCTACAATACAGAGAAAAAAAAAAAAAAAAAGAAAGAAAAAGAAAAATACATGAATTTTTTCAGGTGATTTTCTTTTCTTTCTTCCTTCCTCCCCCTCCCCCCCTCCCTCTCCCCCTCCCCATCTCCCTCTCCCTCCTCCTTCTCCTTGTGTTTGGTACATGGTTTCACTATGCAGCTTGCACTCTTAGTGATCTTCCTGTTTTCAGCTTCCCCAACACTGGGATTACAGGCGCGTGCCACACCAGGTCTCCGTGGCCAGCTCAGTGCACCAGGTGTGGAGGCAGCGCAGCATGTAGTATCGGGGATTGAACCCTAGTCCCTGTGCTTGCCTAAGCAAGCCCTTAATCTGCTGAGCTATCTCGCCAGTCTCTCGGGTGATTTTCTTTCAGGTTTATTCTGTTTCCTTTAACTTGAGCCTCTTTAGCGTTTCAGAATACTCTAAATGGACAGGTTCTCTTTGAAGTTGTTGCCTAGATACTTTTTCAACAGCTTTCTTAATTGTTTTTACAATTTTATTTTGCTTGGTCACTAATAACTGCCTCAAGAATGAGACTTAAAAATATCAATGGGGGGCTGGTGAGATGGCTCAGTGGTCTAAAGCACCTACTTAGAACAAGCTTAGCAAAGCACAGGACAGTGGTTCAATCCCCCAGCACCACATGCCAGCCAGCCCTGCCCCCTGGTGGGCTGAGCAGGCCACACACACACTAAATAAATAAATTAATTAATTAATTAAAAAAATTTTAAAAAATATCAATGGGACAAATTAAGTCTAGGTTAAAATATTTGGTTTGGAGACCAGATGAGGAACCACTTTTCTTCCTACCATCAAAGAGGATGTTTAATGGTTAATATTAATGAGGTACTCTGTGTTGGATGCCTTACAGGTACTTTCTTAATTTATCACAGCCCCTGCCTGTAAGGTAGTATTATCAATATTTTTTTTCACATATGAGGAGATGAAGGTTTAGAGACATGAGGTAGCTTGCTTGACACTGTGTTCCCTTTCCCTGATGATTGCTAGCCTTCCAGGTGCTCATCTGGGTTGCTGTGGAGTAGAATCAAGCTTTCACTGGGCTCTCCAGTGAAAGTTCATGCTGGATGGCTCTTGTTGTTGATGACCCCTGTATTAAAGCTATAATCCAAAAGAAAGATAATAGCCACGGTTTGGGTATTCATCGTGTGTAACAATTACTGTTTTCAGTTTGGCAGCCTTTTCTGAAAAGTATGGTATAGTTAACCAGTCCTAAAAGATGTGACATGACTGTTTTAAGCTATAGAGAAGGAATTTGGACTTTTGTAACTGGCAAATGACAAAAATGGAATTAAGTGCAGAATCTCCACGCATGCCACCATCACATTTCGTCCTACTCTCCTGTTTATCCATCCTGCCACATGAGGCATCGGACCTGCGCTAGGGAACTTTGGAGCCTGCGCTAGTCCTGATCCTCAGCCTTCGGCATCCCTGTCAGAATTAGGCACAGTGTTCATCTGCCTCAAGAGCCTTCTGCTGTGTGCTCAGCGCACAGACAGCCCGCACTGAAGAGCTAGGAGGCTTCCGGCCTGCTCCCCTTCACCTGTCCGCCTTCCACTTGCAGAGCAGGTGATACCACACACTCAGCGTGGGTCAGCTCCAGGTAGTTCCCTGCTCCATTGCTGGATGTCATTTGCACATTTGAAAATTTGAACTCAGTACATCCTCAGCCACAGAACAGTGACTGCAATTCCTCTGTGTGTGTCCTTTCATGGATGTTTATTCAGCATGCCTGTTGCATGTGGAGTCAGTCACTCAGTGAGCAGGCAGATGAGGAACCTGAGTTTGTGGAGCATACATCTAGCTTATTTCTTGTCAGGAAGGAGGCTTATCATAAAATATGGTAAGTTTTGTGAAAAAGGAATTGTGAAGAATTTATTTTACTTGAGTTTCTGTTTTTTTTCTTTTTGAGCTGCAGAACTCTAGTCACAAACCATTGTGTTCTTCTCTAGGTGTGTCCTCCCCCAGGAAGTTTAGAGTGCTTCTGGAGACCTAGTTGGCAAAGTGGAGGGACACCCAGGCAGGGCAATTGCTCTCAGCCTTCCCCTATGAAGGCTGGAGCAGCCACATGAGTTAACCAAAGATGGGTAGAGAAAAGAGTAGCTAGCTAGTTGGTCTGGTCCCTAGTAGAGCATTGTTCCTGCAAAGCCACAAGCTGCTTCTAATGTACTCAAGATGTTATCATGGTCTTTATATTCTGGGCTCTCTTTGCTGCAAATGAATCTGGCAGACAAACCACACTCAGCAAATATACCACCGGGCTCTGCACTCTCATCAAAGCCCCTGATGGGTTCCCGGTGTGTTCTTTTTCTTATTCCACAGATAGCTGTCCCCACCAGCCCACTTGCCCCGAGGCAGCCTCCATGGGTGCCTTCCCTGGATTTTCTCCTCAAGTGCAGGCCCAGCGTGGGCAGAAATAGATTCTGTGAATGCAAACCACATAGGTAATTTCATATTTTCTAGTAAGTACATTGTAAGTAAAAGAAAACAGGTGACATTAATTTTAATATATGTTTTACTTAACCGAGTTTAGCTAAAATATTAGTATTTCCACATGCAGTCAATATATAAAGTTCCAGATCCTTTACATTTTTTTCTCTTCATAGCAAGTCTTTGAAATTTGGTTTGTATTTCATACATAGGTCGGACTAGCCCACTTTTCAATGCTTGGCAGCCTCTTGTAGCTGGTGGATCCTTAGGGGACTGCAGGCTTGAACACTTGTGTTCCCAGGCTGACTCGGAGGCCACCTCCTCTGTCTTCTTCAACACTTAGCTCAGGCCTGTGCTATTGCCCCCACAGGAGGTGAACACAAGGTGTTTCTTCGCTCACCTCCGCTTGAGAACAGGGAATGCAGCTTACTGTTGCTGCTGTCAAGAGCAGTGTTTAGACTTAGCCCTGAGTGCATGGTAAATGCATTAATGAAAGAGGATTATTGTAAGGATAGGAGCCGAAGGGATTGGTATGTGAGGACTCAGCCTCTCCTCCACTTGCAACTCCCTAGCCCAGAGCCTTCTGTTGCAAACTTGCAGCTCTGTCCAGAGCCACAGAGCATCACTTGGGTCAGATTCAATGGACCAGTTGTAGTCAGAGGCCTATGGCCACTATCCTGGAACTGTACTGCACATATGTACATCTTGTTTAGCATTTTCACCTCTTAAATATAAAATACTAGACAAACTTGTAAGCAGTCTAGAATTTTAAGTAGTAATAGTCTTATTTAAAAGGATGAGGAAATGGGACACATCAAGTACAAAAACTCACCCACTGAATAGGCCCTCCTACTGAGGCTGCAAAATGGCCAACTGACATTTACATACTAACTGTACAGAGCAAAAATTGCTTACATCAGGAACCATTGGTGGCATCATTGTGAGTATTCTCTATATTTCTGGTCATCTTAGAGTTGTCACTCCTGCCCTGAAAAAGCAGAAGATTTAGAGCCCTAGTAAATTTACACATATTTACTTAAATTTTGCAAGTGCTTCTGAACAACTAATGGGTGTGTTTTTGATTGTTTGCTTTTACCCTTAGTGATAGTTACACTTGAAGTAATTCATTCAACCAATTCTAAAAGTTGGTGCTCCTACAAAATGCTATGGACTACTTAGTCAGATAAATCGGAAGTTTGAAAATGAGAGGGAAAAAAAGCATTTTATTTATTTACTTTTATGAATTTGGTTGTTACAGTGTCTCACTATGCAGCGTGGACTCATAGTGATCCTCCTGTTTTCAGCCTCCTCAGCGCTGGGATTACAGGTATGCACTACCACACCTGGACTCAGTCCTGTCTCAGCACTCCCAGGGGTGGGCTGGTGCAGCATGTGGTGCGAGGGATCAAATCTCGGTCCCTGGTGCTTGCCTATGCAGGCACTTAGTCTGCCAGCTCTATGCAAGCATTTTAAAAACAAATTATGATTAGCTCAGGCATAGAAATAGAAGATAGAATTAGACCTAATCTTAATTTTATCATTGATCACATTTCAGTATGAAAAGCTCATTGGTCTGTTTAGTGTTTTGGTTTGGGGGCACATAGGAAAAATAAATCCTGCTGTCACATGTTGTATATTAGGAGGATGAATGAAGTTAGAAAATGTTTTGAATAATTCCTTAAAAACTATCTGGAAGAGTTTTGAGGGTAAGGGAGCTTGCCAATACGTTTGAAAAGTAAATTCTTAGAAGCTAGAAAAATCTTAGCATATATTATATAACGGATAACTAAACATTAACCATGTTTAAGTGATTTGATGATCTTGTCTTTAGTAAGGCAAAGATAGTTCAAGATAGTCAAAGCTTTCCATCTGTTGGCTTCAGTTTGGGGAATGCTCTCATTTATGTTTCAAAAAAGAGCTCATTTCTCTGCAGCTAAAATATCCTTCAAACATGATGGCTCTCTGTGCTGTGTTGGTGTAATTGAAAACCTATAAAAAGGCTGAGAGCTACTTTTGAATTGGCTCGGTGAACTTGGATTGGAATTGCCAAAGTGGTGAAAGGTTTAAAGGAATTTTCATAAATGAAGTCTCCAAGCTGTGTCTTAGCCGTAGAATTCCAATGAACTCCAAGGCCCATGAACTAGAGAACAGTGCCTCTGAGAAGAACAGTCATATCAAGATGGAAATAAATGATTCATTTTCAGTCCTTGAGTTCTGCAGACATAAGCACACTTAGCTGCTGATAATCATAATTTAGCAGTGCTGTTGTGCACTAAAAATACAATTGAAAAGTCTAACCTTTAATTATGTTGAGTACTCACAGATTAACGTGGTTACAAATCTTAGGCATTGGATGCAGTACAGTATTTACTCTTGTTGCTAGGAAATATAGCAGAGCTCTTCAGAAGTTACACTGATTTGGTGAGAAGAGGGATGTAAGTTGCTGCCATGAAAGATTTGATTACTGCTTCTTTCTTTTATATATGTAAATGTATTTTTGCACAGCAGAACTCCTTTGCTTGTGAAGCTTTTGTTTGCACTGAGAGTACAGGTGTGTGTACCCATGTAAACATCCAGAGGATATTTCGAAGAGTGATTTTACTTGAAGCTGCTTTGTGAAATAAGCATTGTAAAGTATTTGGGACTTTAGTGAAATGAATTTTTTCATCTTCAGAATTATCAGGAAAATAGCCTCTTGAAATCTAATTATCCTGAAGCTAATTGGTGGTTTTGTATTCTTGTCCTTAGTGGGAAACTGTCAAATTAGCATAGAAACTTAATCCAGGTTAACTATTTTCCAGAATCATTAAAACTTGCATGCAGAAACCAACTCTGCCTTTCTTTCCTTCTGCCCCTTCTTGGCAAATCTGCCTGCCCTGATGCATTACTCAATAGCTTTAAAAAAAAGTGCAAAGCTGACGCTTGCACAGCGTGAAAGCACCAGCTCACTCGTCTAGTTCCTGGGAAAACTGAAGGATTTCTGTGTGCTTTTCAGTCAGGATCGGGCAGGAAGGAGTGTCCCTCCCCAAGCTCAAAAGCAGAACTAAGGAAAAATCCATGGAAAAATTTTATACTTGATCTGTTTGCGGCAAGTTATTCTACAAAGGGGCTGGTATTTCAAAGCAGAGACCTTAAGAGATGGAAAATTAGCAGCGTACTTGATTAGCTCAAGAAACAGGAAAGACTTGTGCTTATACGATGATATCCAATGTCAAAGCTCAGAACAAGCTAGATAGAATTAGGGAAAGGTATCCTGGGCCTGGATCATGACTCACTCTGCTTGTGTACCTGTGGCCCTCCTTAAACTTAACCAGTGTTTACACATTCTGGATAGTGTTGACTCATTCCTTGTAGAAAGCCAGTTTTTTATTTGGTAAGAATTGTTTTTCTCAATCTGTACAAGTAATGAGCACAGTATCTAGTTGTATATATGATCAATATAGTTTAGTTGAATACCTCATATCTTCCAAAGTAAATGCATTTGTTAGACCTAGGACTTATTCAACTGTAGTTGAAATTAGAGGTGAGTCTTTGCAATAACACATTAGTTTTTTTATTTATACTCAGAAATCTGAGTCACTGTACTATTAAATAAGTAGACAAAATCAGTTTATGATGCCTGCTGTGGTTTGTGTCTAGGTGTCCCCCCAAAGCCACATGCAGTCTTGGGGCAGTTTCTGGAGTTTTTGATTGGTTGTTGTGGATGTAGATGTTGCATCTGCCCTGGGGCGGGTAATTTGCATTTCAGTGTAAGGAGAGTTACAATGTCAGCTGCCGGAGCTGCTGCCAGTCCTTTTGCTGTCTGCTTTTGCCTCCACCAGGAAAGGTTGCTCTTGGCCATGTGCTGTACTGCCTTGGAGCCAACTGAATGTGGACTGAAACCTCCAGTAACTGTGAGCTAAATAAACCTTTCCTTCCTTCAAGTGTTGGGTATTTGTCCCAGCAACAAGAGAACAGTAACCTATATCTGTTCGAGAGACAATGCCTATATCTTGTATTATGAGCAGCTACTTTGAAGATAACAATGCACAATATACTGAACATTGTTGATCTCCTACAGTTTTGTTTTGAAATTATATATATATATATATTTCTTTTCTTTTTTCTTTTCTTTTTTTTCTCAGTAGTGGGGATTGAACTCTGCACCTTGCACTTGCCAGGCAGGCACTGAGCTATACCCTGGCCCTTGTTTTGAAATTTTATACCATTGTTTTTATTGTTTATTTTTCTTTAACATTTAAAAAATAGGCAAAATGTCACATGAAAGATTTCATTGCTCAGCCACTAGTTGGAATACATGATGGAACTTTAAGAGGTTTAGGATCAGGTTTTATAGAACTTTGGATGCTAGGAGAAAATTTGGAGCTCTGGTGGAAAAGTATGATAATAAAAACTGGCTCACATATTACAGACTTATTGAGGGCATTAATGCCATTCTATTTTTTGAGATAGGCTCAGCAGTTTGGGCTGGCCTGGTGCTCACTTTTGTAGCCCTCAGGTCAGTCCCAAACTCACAGTGATCTTGTCTGAACCTCCCAAGTGCTGGGATTATGGGCGTGCACCACCATGCCTGACTCGGGGGCTTGTGAGCACACTCAGGGTTCTGGGTCCAAGATGGCACGCCTGGGGATCCAGGCCTGGCACTGACACTCATTTTTAGTATTTCCTAAAATGCCTGATAGCATGTGAAGGGCATGGGAAAAGAACAGCAGGTAAAATATGTGGCTCTGAGCATGGATTTGAACCTCAAAATCAAGCAATAAGTGGAATTAAGTGTGTGTGTGTGTGTGTGTGTGTGTGTGTGTGTTTGATTTGGGAAGACTTATTAAACTCAATATTTTAAGATAAATTTCCTTTCTTATTAATAAACATTTATTACATTATTAATTTGGGATGAGTTTTCAAGCATGGAGTGAATCAGTTGCAGGCACTGACACCATTGCCTTTCTCCACTGGCTCTGAGCACTGAGTTGTCTACTGGCCCTGTGGCCTGACTTCTTCAGGTTGGGTTTTGGCTGATGAGAGGCAATAGCAGGAGACGAACAAATAAGTGGGGATGGAGAATTTGGGCTCTGTAAGCCCACTATCAGCTGCTTGCCCACATGTGGGGCATGGCTATTGCCAACAGCATTCCCTCAAGGGCTTCTCTCTGGGTTCTCTTCCCTCTGTCAGGCAGTCCTGGCTGGTGACTGCCCACTGTCCGCTTCCTAACTTAGAGTGCCACATTGTCTCCTGTGCTTTCTCCAAACTCTGATGCACATATAAATGCTCTTCAGATTGCATTTGAGTGTATCATTTGTTTCCTGTTGTGAATCTGAGTGATACAAGTGACTATCTATCTCAAAAGTCATTATATGAATAACATGATTTAGGTAGGATTCAGTACAGTGGTTGGCTCACAATGTGCATTTAACAAAGGTGAGTATAGTCCTGTGTCTCAGATGGGGACACATACTGAGAAATATGTTATGAGATGATTGCATCATTGTGTGACCCTCACAGAGTATACTTACACAAACTGAGATGGGCAGGTAGGTCATGTAATCTAATGAGACCACTGTTGTGTTACATAGGCAGTTGTGGACTGAAGCATTTTGTGGTCATGCCTGCATTATTTTCATTAGCTTTTTCGTTGTTGTCATGGTGCTGGAGACCAAACTCAGGGCCTGACACATACTAAGCCAGGAATGTACCACTCAGCCAGAGCCAAAGTCCAGCCTTTTGAAAAAGTACAGTGTTAGGTTTGTATTATTATTGCATGGCCTAAAAATTTTAAATGTGGGTGGAAAACAATTTTTATTATCTTACAAATGTTGAACATGGGAAATGTGAAACAGAAAGGCCCAGGGCTAAGATCATGTAGTGCTCCAGGGGCTGAAGTAAAATGAGGATTTTTAACTTCGATTCATAGTACAAGATATACAGTCACAAAATGTCTAGAAAAGAAAGTTATAACTTTATATTACTTAATAGATTAAAGCATAAACCACTGGATATCGCTAAAGAAATAAACTCTTATTTATTTACTTATTTTGGTATTTTAGGGAAGGGTCTACAGGGTGTTCAGGGTCTCACTACTAGAGCGGACTCATAGTGATCCCCCTGTTTACAGCCTCCCAAGTGCTGGGATTATAGGCATGCACCACCATACCCAGTCTCAATCACTGTCTCAGCATGCCCTGGGGGTGGGGCCGGCACCGCAGGCCCTGGGATTGAACCCCTGGCCCCTGAGCCTGTTTGCAGGCGCTTTAATCCACTGAGCTATTTGGCTGGCTTAAACCCTTAGTTATGACCACTAAATAATCATGAAATAGAATTATAGACAGTTTAGCATCCTTAATTACTGTGAAGGCTGAGACTAAACTTTTCTGTCTTCTTGGTAATTACAAGACAGGTGATCCTTAAGCTGAATTTCTTATAGGCTTCTCCAGGGTAAATATGTTTATTCATAATTAATACTGAATATGAAAACAGCATGCTTGGTTGTGTAGTGGATTTTCTAGTAGGAGACATTTATGTGCTTTTTAAGAGTTCTCATTTTTGGCCCACAGAAGAGAGTTTGTTCTATGAGATTTAATATCATCTCATCCTTAAATCACAGGACACTGTAACCAAGACATAAAATTAAGATGTTTATCAAGAATAAAAGCTAGCATTTCCTAAAGTAATGGCCAGTTTAAAAAACAAAACCTGCTATCAATTCTTTCTTAACCAACTTTTTCTTATCATAAATTTTCTAGACCATATAGATATATCTTTCAGTGCCTTAAAAAAATTGTTAACATATTCTCTAGCAATCTTGGAAAAAAAGGAAATTTCATAAATGTTGCTTTTTTCTCTTTTCACAGCTAAGTCAAGTCAAGGCAGAAATAGCAATTTGAAAGGTCTTGATGTCAGAGTAAAGATTTATAGATTCTTTTTGAGCAAAAGCTGAGTGAACAAAAATGAGTATTTTATTGTTAGAAGAGATGTAGCATCTAAAATAAATTATTGGGGGCCAGGGAGATAGCTCAGTGGAATAAATGCTTGCTTGGCAAACTCAAGGTTCTGAGTTCAATCCCACCAAAAATGAATTATTGTCATCTAAATATTTATATCTGGGTTTTTCTTTCAGTACCATTTTTTTTAGGATCATACCCAAATAGAACTCTTTCATTTTGTCTTTGTAAATAATATATTTTCATATATCAGGCATAGAACACATATAACTATATTTCTTTTAGTTTCTGTTTCCCCCCTTGTCTTTGAATTATCCTTTCCTGAAGATCTGTTACATTAAAGGGTCATAGTAATCTCCCAGTTGATCCTAGTGAAACCTCCTACTGTTTTGTCCAACCCTCTACTTCTGTTTAGATTTCATCTCTTCTTATTGTTTGTCTTGAATGAAATGGCAACCACATTTTCACTGAGAACTGATGCATGTACTTATTAATCTAGATTATTATACTGTTTCCCCATCACTTGTGTTAACATGAGTACCAGTAGTGAAAGAATAAAATTCTTAATGAATTGTTCTGAAGCCTTCATATTACACACAAGAACCTTCCATAGCTGCTTGCCACTCAAGGTTCTTAAAAGTAAAATAATTTGTGTTTCCAAAGGGAAGACATATTACTTTATGCATTCATTCTGTGACCAGTCTAAGTATTAAGGATCCTGTAGTGTGAAGAAGAGACAGAATAATGAACTCTCCCTAGAATAGAGACGAAGACGATCAGATTACCAAACACTTCCCAGAAGTGACATTTGATTTAAAGTTAAGGGCCAAGTGAGTACTCACCAAGCAGGAAATTTAGGGGATAATACTGGGATCTGACAGAACTTGGGAAATTACATTTTGATGAGACTTTACAATAAGATATACGGTGTGGACTGACAGGATATAAAGCATGATTGGAACCAAAACTTGGTCCATTTCCCACTGTGAAAGAGGGAGATTTGTGTATCTTTTTCAGTTATTATTGAATAATACTTCAAAGATACATATCATCCATTCTCAAAGACTTTTTCTGTCACCATTCTATGGTGGTTTCCAAATTTTTATCTCTAGGCCTGGGATGGAGATTCTTTTCATCTTCTGGCAATCTGCATTTTGATATTTCATCAACTTTCACAAAGCCTGTACCCTCATAGTAAACTCATCACTTTTCCTTCAAATGCTTGACTTTGTCCCAATTTCCTAGTGTAGTATATGGCTACAGCTTTCAGGGAAACTATCCGTAGCGTACCCTTCTCCTCCACTCTTCCCTCTACAGTATCTCCTAGCTTCCAAAGACTCAGAACTCATTGTTAAAACTACTGTCAACATTATTGCAACTTTTCTGTATCTTCCCCACTTCTAGTGTCTTTATTTAGGTTGTCATTCTTTTTTTGGTTGCTGTAATGACGTTTTAACTGAATTCAGTTATTTTTCGATCTGTTCCTGCACCATTTCTAAAATGGATTTCATCAGTGATTTTTACTATTACATTGTGGTAAGTCCTCATTGACTTTCTCATAAATCTAGAGTCCTTATCATGACATATAAATACCTATTATTTTTAATTCTGTTCACCTGTCCAGCTTCATGGGACCCATTACCAACATCTAACCCTTTTCCTGCTTATTGAATAACTTGAAACTCCTTAAAATTTCCATAAATGCAGAAGTAGTTTATTATGAATCTCTGGTAGTGGCTTGTATGTTGTCTTGTTCCCAGCCTTTTTTCCTTGTCAGCTCATTTGTCCTTATCTCTGCCTCCATCTGAACTGTTTATTTACTTTTGTGTCCACTACACCACAGGTTACTCATTGTCAGGCATCATGTTTCATTTATGTCTGCTACACTCTCCATGCTTAACTTTAGGTCTGGCAGATAGCTATGGTAGAAGCAATGGTATTTATTAAACACTACAGACCAGACAAGGCACTCATTTATTTATATGCATTATGTTACTTCAAGGGGAAAAATAAAATCAAAGTATACTTTTAGAACATAATACGGCAAAAACATCTGAACGTTGCACATGATACATGATTTAGGGAATCCAGTCAGGACAATATTTCATCAAAAAAGTGAGAATTTAGAAGAGATCTATAATAAACCAATAGAAATAAAATGGAGAGATTTTATTATAGTGGTAATTGATGATATTTGATGGATGTAAGGATGGATGGACTGTGGGTGAATAGAGAACTCAGATGTGTTTTTTAGGACTTACTGAGGCACTTACTAATTTATAAATTTTATAAATGCAACAAGCTTGTTTGTATTACAGGAGCAACCAACTAAGACAAATACAGAAGTAGTTTATATGGCAACAGCTTTGAAGGAGAAAAACACATCATAAGAGAGTAAAATGCTGTGCTTTTAAAACACAGATAATTAAAATTATAAAAGTATATGCAAAATTATTAAATTAGGTTCAAAACTAAGTTTTCAAGTAAATAAATAATTTAGAATTCCTTTAATAATAAATGAAGCTTCCAGGGGAAGCTTAGTGTTTTATTGTTTAAATTTTATCAGTCAATTAGTAAAGAGTAATGACTAAAAGTGTGGATCTTGGAATTTGAGTGTCTGTTTTAGTTTGTTCAGGCTACTATAACAAAATACTCTAAACAAGGTAGCTTACAAGGAACAGAAATTTATCCTAGAGGTTAGGAAGTTCAAATCAAAGCACCAGCAGAAGGTTTGTGAGACGCACTTTTCTGGGTCCGAAGTGGGCACCCTCTCTGTACCTCACCTGGTAGATGGACAGAGCACTCTCTGGAGCTTGTTTTACAAGGACGTTCCTTCTTCCTATCCCCTACCTCCTCAAGCCCTCATTTACTAATGCTCTTACTGGGACTTAAGTTTCAGCATATGAGCCTGTGGAACACGTGTTGAGACCATAATACTGTTTAACAAGTGATGAATGAATGATAAGCCTGGAATATTAACCCAGTAAGGCCTTCTGTTTATGCCTTTAGCCTCTCTGCCTTCCTTAGTCTCTTTAATACAGGCTCAGCAGATCTTGTGATTCCTCTCCACCACTGTAGTCCTCTGGACCTGTGTTATGCATTACTTTTCTATCAGCACACTGTCCTCAGTTTTAACATATGCTGTATCCGTTTCCCCTACAAGAATGTAAGCTAGTAAGTGCAATACTTTACTTTTTTACTGCTGAATTCATGAAACCTAGTACAGTTCCTTCACTCTAGCATGAAATTCAGTAATATCTGTGGAAACAATAGTTGTACAAATGTAATTCAGAACTTAAGCATCCAAAGTAGGTTGTGTTACCACATGGATGTGTTTTTATAAGTACTGCAAATTATAATGTAGTACTTGTTCACTCTAACCATACAGAAATGGAAAATACAAAGATATATCTATAGAAAAATTGAAATATATTTTCCAATCATGAAATAATGATTTAACATTTTTATATATCTGATATCATGATTATATTCTCAGATATATTATTTATATCCTGAATCTTTTCCTTCAATATTCAGTTATCAGTATCTTTTTATACTTTTGCAGAAAAATTTATAATAACTTCTATTTGAAAATGAGATTTTTCTCTACCTTCTAGAATAATAGAAATAATAATGAAACAGAAAAGAAAATCCACATTATAGGCAGTCACTGGCAACATCCTTACTGTCCAAACCTTGCCACACACTTGCTGACTCCATAAGCTTTGAATACAGGTGAGAGAGGGAGGATATAACAACCTACACTTATCTCTTTGAATTTTAAGCTAGACATAGTTTTTCTCCTAATTAATTGTACTGCCATAAAAGTACAAACTGAGGACATAAAAGACATTGCTAGTGTTCCCTGATTTATGTGTCAAAACTTTGACCCATAGCAAGGCTGTGTGAGAAGTTTGGAGTGATTCCGTGAGCATCCAGGTATTATCCAACTGGAAGAGAAGCCTTCTGTTGCAGTGTTCTTTCCTCCAGCTTGCTGGCTGAGGGACCCTTTTGAAAGTGAAATGAGAGAGGAGGAGGACAGGCAGCAGCTGCTCTTGCAGGGTTTGCTGGGAATCCCGTTCACACAAGCAGTGGGAGGAGCCTTCCTAACAGAGCCAGCCAGTCTCTCAGAGAAGTTTATTACTTATTTCACTCTCCCACATGCGAAATAATATTTGGTGAACTGAAAAAGTGAATACTTTGTCCCTAATATATTTGGTGGAGAGATGTGGTCACTATGGAGAAAATAATCCGTTAAGATTAGAAATGCGAATGATATAGCTGAGCTTGTGCAGACTGTGTAGTTTACAGAATGAGGTTAGCACAAAGATGGTCATAAATCAAAGATTAGCAATATGGCACAAGAGGGCATATGTTTCTGTAATTTAAAATGAGCTCAGCAAAAGGTAAAGCTGAGATTTTCAAATTGCTGAAATGTCACTTAATTTATGAGTCAAGATAAAATCCATTTTTAGATAAATGAATAAATTGAAATGCTATAATGCCTACCATTCAAGTGCTGTTATAGCTTAAAAATGTGACTATAAAAATGTCAAATTATTGCAGAAGCTATTTGTTGTTTAGGTGTTCTCTAAGTCCGATCTGCTTGGTTTCCTGACTCCTCCTACTGCCTGCCTTGCATAGCCAATACTCAGTAGCTAGTGTAAGAGTAGAGTAATGGCCTTTCTACCTCACACAGCCCTGAAGAAGTTTAGAAACTTGAAGCAGAGTTGATCCTGTTGCTGATAACATTAAACAAGGTAGAAATAAAGGTATTTTGTTGGTAGAGATCAGACCTCATTTACAGAAGACCTACGTGCTCCTTGAAGTTCAAATTCATGTATAGTTTGAAACTACATTTTATATTCTACTTGTTCTGCCATTTACCCTGGGAATTTAGGCCATCATGGTGAATGTGGTGACCATAACAGGATAATATTTCTCCTCATCTAAGTACTTGGTAGAAAGATGTGGTCGCTGAGACTGCACTGTCCTTGACAGTTCACCAAGGTGGCTGTTCCTACCCTGCACAGCAGCCCTGTCGTTTATATGCCTTGAAGGTTAAGAAATGAAGTCTACTATTAGTTCTGTACATTACATTTCAGAAACTAACACAGGCCACAGAGGGCTGAGTATTTGGTGATAGATAACGGGGGTGGAGCTGAGCATTATGGTGCATGTCTGTAACCCCACCACTCCGAGACTGAGACAGGAGGATCTTTGTGAGTTCGAGACCAGCTTGGGCTACAAAGTAAGCTCAAGGCAGCCTGAACTGCATAGTGAGACCCTGTCTCCGACAAAAAAGAAAAAAGAAGGTGAGGGAACTAGAATGTGTACTGCAGTGTTGACTGAGGAGATCCAGGCCCTGGAGTGGATAGGTGAGTGTGGCAGACTATGCTGTGCAAAGCAGAGTGCTCTGGAGGAGGGAACACGGCGGGTTGGTGTGCTGCAGGGAGGCTGCAAGAAGAGGGTCTCAGGAAAATAAAAAGGAAGTGACTAATAATTGCTGATGCTTACATAGCACATACAAGTGATGATCCAAAGATAGGGTAAATGTTTCAATAAAAAAGATTACAGTAAAACACACTCAATGGAATAAGTGTATTCAAGACAAGAAGGAAGTATTTTGAATAGTTACAGGAGTGTTAGTAACAATGTGTCTTTTACTGTAAGAAATATTTTTTAAGCATTCACTGTTTTTTTTTTAAATTGTAATCTCGTATTACCCTGTGCTGGCTCAATTCTGTGCTACTTTACATGTGTCAAGCACTCCTCACAATATGGCAGGGTAAGAGTGCTTAACACCTCTGCCGTACAGATGAGGAGGGGAGAAAAGCATAGAAATTATTAAAGTGAGCCAGATGTGGTATCCCATGCCTGTAATCCCAACACTGCAGGACACTAAGGCAGGAAAATTGCAATTTCCAGTAGCTCTGGACAATTTACCAACTTAGACCTTGTCTCAAGCCTAAAGGAAAGAAAGAAAACATTTTTTTAAAAAAGTTTAGGAAGCAGGTCTCTTTGTGAAGGCCTGGGTTAAAAAAGAGTGTTTTAGTGACTTGCCCATGTCATAGAGCCCAGAACAAAGCCCAGCTGAAACTGAGCCTCCAGTCCCAGTCTGTGCTCTCGATAATTACACTGCAGTACCTCTTTCGTGCATGAGAAGCAGTAACTTGGGCTATTGAGAGGTTAGCTTCATACTGCGCAGGAGAACGGGTGGGCCATCGGGTTAGTGTTCGGAATCAATACCTGAGCAGCCTACTCAGGAGTGTCACAACAGCATAGTAGGGAGGAAAAGAGATTGCGTGAGCTCAGCTGCAGACATCAGGCGCCAAAGCAAAGGGAGCAAACACAGGTGGATTAGAGAAACTACATTAATAGCAAAGTCTAAAAAGATTGTACAAAATTTTACAAGTTTCATGTTATAATTGAAAAATATCTTAGTGGAAAGTGTACAAATATTGTGCAACTTTACCATAGTCCTAGATTAAATAGCATGGGAAATATTTCTTTGTCAACACTACATTAATGAATATACCACTGATTTTGGATAAGTTCAATAATTTGTGAGTTATTTCCTTCAGTTTTTGTCCTTTGGGCAAGTGATATTGACCTTATAGGTGTAGATTTAGTGGCTGTAATTTTAGGAAATGTCATTAAATTGCCAAAGATAATTTTTAAGTCAGTGTAGATTTGTCTGTGGGTTTTTCTAAAATGCCTTTGACAGTTTTCTTCATTTTTAATAACTAGGTGGAAAGAGTGACAGGAAGATTTCTAGGCAATTTAAGTATGTATTTTAAAGCACTTAGCCCTCTTTCCTGTTTCTTGGTGCGTAAGATACTGTGTAATCCTATTTTATTTTTGTTTATGTATTTGGTACAGGGTCTTGTGACACAGCCCAGACTCGTAGTGCTCCTCCTGTCTCAGCTGGGATTATAGGTGTGCGCTATCACGCCCGTTTTCTGTGGCCAGTTCTGTGAGGGGGCCAGCACAGCACAGCATGCAGTACTGGGGATCAAACTCGGATGCTTGTACCTGCCGGGAGGAGCTATCTCCCCAGCCTGTGTATAATCCTGTTTTAAAGAAAAACAGAAACTAATGTTTTAGCGTTTTATCTATAGCAATACAATTGTTAGGGGAGAAAACAGTTTTATTGCAAACATTGAGAGTGACAATTGCCGGTGACCCAAAGATAAGGCTTCATCATGTGTCATATCCAAGTTTTTATCCTTGCAATATCTAACTGTATATTTTTTTTAGGTTCTCCTTCAGTTTTTATTGTGACAGTTAGTGGAAGTTTGCATTTGTAAAAGTTTCTTTTTTTTCTTTCCTTCCCTTATTTTTTTCCCATAATTTTATTGATAAACAAATAGCAATGAGACAGTTTCAAATCAAATTGGTAGGGCAGTTTGAATAATTAACACATTGCATACATTCTTCCTAGTGGTTAATTGCTGTACAAGATGCAGACATGATATCCTATCTACAAGCACCATTAGAACAAATCCCTCTCTTCATTAAGACAATGTAACTGTATATCTATCCTAACCACTTTGAATACACATAACTGTTTCATTAACTGTTGAATTCAGTGATCAAATAAGTCAGAGTAATGATTTGGGTGGGTTAATCTGTTTTGTTTTCTGTCATCTTCCTTAACCAGATGTATACAATTGTAGTTGGAGAACAAGCAGGTGCATTAGCTCTTACAAAACAGTACAAGGTGAAATCAGTTGTGATAGTGCATTGAGCCTGATCAGTGTATTGTTAAAGCAAACCAGACTTCGGCAGATTGTTTCTCTTTTATTGCTATGTGTCAGGTTCTCCAGGAGACAAACTACAAAAAGTTTGCTAGGATGTACTTTCTTGTGCAGTACCTGCTGAAGGCAGGGCAGCAGGAGTGGGCAGGAGAGTCGTGGGCTCTGATATGGCCCTGCCCAAGGCCTCAGCTGATCTGTGGAGAGAGTGCTGAGGTCAGGAGGGGCCTCCAGCATTGTACTGAATTGGAACAATTGGACCTGTCTTTACAACTGGTGCCACCCTGTCCCTGGACACAGGTTGCTCTGGGAAACTGGCTTTCTATACTTAAGGCATAGTTCTGTCAAAAGCAGATAGTGAGGCTAGTCAGGCAACATCCTGCCCAGCGGTTGGGGGAATATATGCTTCAATTTTAAAAGGAAACATGGGTAACAC
Organism: Octodon degus; assembly: GCF_000260255.1. Classification (NCBI taxonomy): domain Eukaryota; kingdom Metazoa; phylum Chordata; class Mammalia; order Rodentia; family Octodontidae; genus Octodon; species Octodon degus. Next base: position 16,552,405 of record NW_004524616.1, on the reverse strand, counting down.
AACAGTATTCTCTGTAGTAAGTAGCCAAAATACTTTTCAATTTCAAGGGAAAAGTGGAAATTAAAAAATACATACATTTTATTATTGAAATTTAAGTTACAGTGTTATTTAGGAACTTAAGAGAATTAAGAGAGATTTTGTTACTTAAGCCTTTTGCATAGAAAAGAAAGGAAATACTGTCCTTAGTTACATACTGATTATCATTTAAAAGTTACACATCAGTCATTTATCAGTTTGTCTGAGCACTGCCTTATGAACTTAACTATCTATCATTTAATATTTGCAGCCTCCTTGCAAGGAAGGTCCAATTGTCCCAATTCCATGGATAAGTAAACAAAATTAGAGGGATTAAGGGACTTGGCCAAGTCATACAGTTAATGGTATGGTCAGAAATTTGAACCAGTTTTTCATCCCTTAAAGCTGTTTTCCTGGTTTGATCTTGTGGAATTCATCCTAGATCTTGACTTTTAGCCAAAAATAAATAAATAAATAAATAAATA